>NC_079333.1:107894659-108194659 GCF_029582105.1 Oenanthe melanoleuca | reverse complement strand
TTTATTATTCCTCCTCAGCAGTGTTTGTATTAATGCCTTGAATACTTGACTATAGTAATTTCAGCATCTGATTTTCAGAGATGTTGAACTCTCTTTTGGCTTTCAGTGCTTGATGCCTTTGAAAACCTGGTTCAATATCTGGAATATGTGTCTCATTCAAAGACTTCAAAGGCTTCCAGGAGCCCTCACTGTCTCTTGCCTCAGTGGTGTGGGCAAGCATAGTAATACATTACCATTTAGCATAGTATTTTAACTTTAAAATAGAATTTAAACCCAAGCCAGGCTGGATGAGGCTCTGATAAACCTGGCCTAGTGGAAAGTGTCCCTGCCCATGGCAGGGGGTTTGAATTAGGTGTCCTTTAAGGTCCCTTCCAAACCAAAATATTCTGTGATTTTATGAAATTTAAATTCTTTACAGAGAAGCTCTCTGAGTTACATGGATTCATACAATTCTGACAAGTCAGTGGAAAATCAGGGAATGGAATCCACACCTCTTTCCCCAGCATAATGCATAATACCTAACTTTGCCTCACAGTGAGACTGAAAAGAAAATGTATAGATCCAAGGACTAGAAAGACCATTAGAGTAATTTATTTTCACCTTCCATCCTTTTGCCATTAACTCCTGCCCAAGTCCATATCTGGAAGTTACACTATAGGTTTTTTAAAAAGAAATTAGTAATGATTAAAGATTTCCTGTGAGTGGAGAGCATGTGATAGCCCTGGGTAAATTATTCCAATTATTCTTACTTTTGAAAATTAGTGTATTGTTTGGGTCCACCTGCCTTTGCCCCAGTTATTGGATCTTACTGTGCCTTCATTAAAGATTTCCTCCACAGCCAGAAATCTTCTGCCCATTTAAGTTCTTACAGAACACGAGGAAATTACCTCTTATACCATCTTTCTCCTTAATTAGTTATACAGATTGAACTTCCTAAATCATTTACTGTGAATTATTCATATCTTGAAATATTCCTGTAGTTTTTTGCTCAACACCTTAAAAACTTTTTGAAGTTCCTTTTCAAGCTTGGATCTTGCACATAAATTTAGTTCTGAAATTTCTGGTTCTGGTTGTAGTAAATGCAAAATGTCACCATTTTCTTCTGTACTTTTGTTTTTTCTCCACATACCCATCTAGTAATCTAACCCATAATGGAAAACTGTGATCTCCTTTTCAGAGTCATAAAACCCATGGCATTTTTGAAACAAACCCCTCATTTTTCTGTCTGCTGACCAGTGCCCCAAATAACCTACTGACTTCTTTAAAGTTAGCAAATCCTGTGCTCGTTTCTCTAAGTGAGAAGAGGTCACATTAACAATTATGAAATTGCTCTTATGTAAGGTTTTAATGTTTTTCATTAGACTGCATAGTATTAGAGATTAAAATAAAATTCTGTTTAGGTTTCCTGTGTGAGATTGTTCTCATGTATAATTCATAGGAAAATGTGAACACTTTCCTGTCGAATCATATTCTTATATGAAAATGAGAATATTTTAAAATCACAATGTTAATTATTCTTTCATCATGCCCTTTTCCCCCAGCATGCTGGTAGTCTTTAAATAGGGGTAATGCTACCCTCAAGATGATTTTAAAAAATCATATTTGATTTTTCCTTTGTTGGAAACACATCTAACAGCACTGTGTTATTGCAGCCTAAATTGGGTTGATGGAAATTAAGAGAACAGATGGCTGTTCTAATCGTGTGCCAAATGGTGATACAGAACAAATAAACTCTTGCCAGTGGTACTTGTCACCTCCTCTGGATAGAATCACTTCTGCTAAGCAAGTTTCCAGTGTGACCTGTGCATGGAAGGGGAGAGAGCTCCCCACAGAGCCAAAGGGGACAGAAAGCTGTAACTCAGATTTATGGCACTGCTACATCATCATCCTCACACAAACCAGTCTGCTCAGGGCATGGGAAGTGTGCTGGAACCTGCTTAAACTGTGCCCTGCAGCCACAGTCCTGGGAAGGATTGTGATACCCAGCCCAGAGATTAGATGGGGAAAGGAGATGTGGAGGGAAAGGTGAGGATTTCACTTTTCCAAGTATCACACACTCTATATACTCAGCCTTCATGGGATACCTTGAGAGGCCATTGTGACTCATTTCCTGGCTGAAAAAATCAGGCAGGTCCTGAATCCAGGTGGCAGCTGCATTCCTGGTTTTAGCAGCTCTAAATTCAACAATACCATGAGTTTATTTGTGCTTCTGTAATCTCTGTATAAGGAAAGACATTATGCTCTTACATGTGCAGTGCTATAATTTTCTGAATGAGTTTGGCCATTTTGAAAGAGACTGTAAATTACCTAAACCAGAACTTATTTTATTGCCCTTACTGTGCTTCTGAGACTGCAAAAATGTATTTCCAACTCTCCACACCAATTCCACTTATGTTAGATAGGCAATCTTCATGTTTTATAAAGGAGGAATAAACATATTTGTTTGTTTTGATTTTGTGTTGGTTTTTTTGTTATTTTTTTCAAACAAGTCATAACTAGATGCAGGAGCTGTGCTTTTGTGTACACAGACAAGGTCTTGTTAATGGCTATTATTTTATGATTGAATACTATAGACCTGACTGATCACACAATGTTTTTATTTAATTGTTCCCCCTCTTAATCTTTGATGAATTTATTAGGCATGAGCAGCTACAGCTCTCTACCTGCTGTTGTTAAGAGTCATCCTCCAGGATATTGAATAAAACTGCCATCATCTTTAATGCCTCAGTTTTAGATGATTTGAGTGCTTGCATATGTGGCTGTAGAAGCTGCTTTCCTCATTTCAGCTGGGAAGCAAGCAGATAATTTTAAATCACCAGCTAGTTTTAGGGGCTCTGATTAAAGAGGATTCAACTTTGTCCATGATATATGGAGCTGTCTGGAGGATTAAAATCTTCCTCCTCAGGCTTTTACTGGTGCATCCCACACAAATAAATAGCCTGGAGCTGACCAGTGGCTTAGCACAAATAAACTTATTCTCTGCTCTTTATATCATCAAGGACCATAACCCATCTCCCCTCCTATCTGTATGCAAATTTAAACACAAGCTCATTAATTAAAGAGAAAACCTCCATCTCCTCTGGCCTGAGCAGCAGCTGCTTCATGTCACCACCATCAAATGTGCACCTTCTAAGTTTTGGAGCTTTGAATGATTTTATTTCCAGAATATAAACTGTTATGGACAATATGAATAAATCCCAGCCCTACAGACACAGAATTCCAGCAGCAGAATTATTTTGGCTGAGTGCAAACAGCCAATATTATCCCACAGTAATTACAGCAGCTGCAGCTCTCCAGTCCCACATGTTTAACCACATTTATTCTGTGAAGGTAATGGAGCATCTCAACCTGAAGGAACAGTTTTATGAGAAATTTATCACAGTACCCACTCCCTTCCATGAAAAGATCTATTCAAAGCTTCCCAAGGCACCTGAGCAGTCAGAATTTTTATTTAATGCATAGTATCAAAGTCTCACATACTACATTCTAGTGTAGTATTTTTATTTTGAGAGTGTAAAATGAGGGAAACAGGTTAATTTGGTTTTATGAAAATGACACAGGAAGGAATTAATATCTTGCTCACTCAATTTGAAAAATAAACCTATGTTTGGATAAAAAATATTCAGAAAATTCACTGCAGGAGGAAGCAACTCCACTAGGAATTAGAGATAAAATAAGTAATTTCCCCTGGAGACTCTTGGCCAGTCTATTGGGAAAAGAATTCAATGTTCAGTGAAACATTTCTAAAATGAAGAGAAAAAGCTGCTAGTGAGGTACATTTCTATCTTTTTGGACAATACAATACTGTTAAGTCTATGGTGCTGCTTTTCAACAGCTCTATTAAAATTAAAATATTTTTTACAATTTCCTGTCACTATAACAATTTTTTCTCTACTTTTCTTTCTCTCATACACACTAATTTTGATTCTCACCATAACCAGCTATGTTATATGATGGGACCCTGCTTTTGTCTCTTCTTTACCCTTCCCACAGGCACAGAGCTCCATGTTGTGCAGTTTGTGTATTTAGCTATTCAGCTCTCATTAACACTCACACACCCACCTTTTTATTTTTTTAAATTTGTCTCCTGATGAGCTATTCCCATATTTTGTACTCAGTACCCATTTCCCTGATTATGGAAACATGCAAAACCATTTGTACTCAGTGTTGCTTCAGAACAACTGTTGAAGCAGTGCTTTAAACAGAAAAAATAACAATAGCAAGAACAGAAGTATGCAAACACTTTTCTATACCTTAAAATAAACAAAACTCCTGCCATCCCTGATCCAATGAAATTATTCCATAAAGGAATATTAGAAAAACACCATTTAAGTATTACACAAGTCATGTGTATTATCAACATTGCTGGAAGAAAAAAAAAACCCACACTGATTTAAAACTGAAATAACTGCAAGTAATTTCTGAGAATCTGTTTGCAGGCTGAATTCCATCAGCATATGGGGATTTAGCAGAGCTCATGTTTTATAGGTTACAAAGTTTTATAATTCTTGCAACTTCCCAATAAACAGAAACACTTTGAACAAGAGTCATTTTACAGCAGTGTGAATAGATGTGGTTTTCACACTATTTATTTTCTGTTTGCTAACATCTTTGTCGAACTAACTTTATAACAATGAAAAGGGTTCAGTAAATATAACTTTCCAGCAAGGAGTAAATTCACAGTGTGATTTATGCTGAGCATCAACTCAGGATTATGGGATATTTCAATCCAACTTCATTTCAAAGATCTATGTGAGGTAAAACTAGGAAGGATGTGTAATTTCATACATCTCATAAAGATTACAGTGATTCTGCACTATTACTTTCCTTAGACTGGAAGCAGAAAGAAAATATCATTATAAACACAACAAGCATTAGTCCTTTAGAATAAATGTATTTTAAGGTTTTTTATTTCCTTCTCTGAACTGCTTAGAGAATCATGACTTGGAAGCCTGTCCAAACATCAGGATGATTATGCAAATATGCCCAAATACATTCCTAAAATAATTCTTATCATTCAGCAATTTCTATTTGATTGGGAAATTGAGGCACAGTGAAGCAAATTGATTTGCCTAACTTTATCTTGCAAGTTTGTGGCAGATTTGGGAATCTCAGTGCTAGGTTTTGAGCATCCAAACATCCTTTCTTACAGCTCATTTCAGATGCTGTGCCTGAAAATCTGCCAGATTGGATTCAATCCTTTTTGGAGGTGCAGAGTTTGGATGTGTAAATCTCCCTGAACGAGTTAAATATTATTATTGTTGTTCTCTTTCCACTGTCAGAGTGTTCACCAGTAGGCTGGACCTGTTTTGTTTGCACCAGTGCTCATTTTCTGTGAAGACCTCAGAATAAATTAGTTTTAAAATACAGCCTTTGGCCAGATTACTGTTTCAGGCAAGCTGTGTTAAACATTTTTTCACTTTTCCTGAGCTTTCCCTGTACTTACAGATGCAATTAGCTCTACAAATGATTTAAAGCATCTATTTTGTTAACACTTATATTTGCTTTAGAGTTGCATTGCAGCATTTGTTGAGCACCTAGAGTCTATAATGTGTTCTGTTGTGTCTTTTAAATGATGAATGTTAAGGAAACAGAGGTGTTTTAGGGGAAAAAAAACAACACTGCAAACTCATATTCTACATATGGTACTTCAGGCTGAAAGTCACACAAAGCATTTTTTCCATTTATAAAACTTATCTTTTTTCAGGAAGCATAGCACTAGATTATAAAAAACAACCAAATAAATATGTCCAAGCAGACACAGACCAGCACTGCCTGGACCCTAAGAACTTCCCTCAGCAGTCAAACTTTCTTTATCTCCACAGGCCATTAAAGAATGTGTTGAGTCACAGAGTGACCTTGCCAGCACCATATGACATTAGCACAGATGGCCTTGACCATGTTAATGACATTTCCATGTGAAGATCCATATCATTGACATTTCTTGCAGTCCCAGAAGCTGCAAGCAGCGTGAAGTTGCCTAAACAGGATTGACCTGACAGAAAAGCCCCCACGTGTACAGCACACTCCAGCCACCCAAGACATCCAGAGCAGCATTCCCAGCACGACTCAGACACATCCACATCCTCTGGCACAGCTGGACATGGAGAGCAAAGGCCAAAAGTGTGCATGGAATCACCACCAGGATCACCCAAATCACTGTGGGATGCAGGTCCAGGGAGGGTGTTGCTGTCTGATTAGGAAGGGCAAATTATACAGCCACACACATGACTTCCTCAAGGCAGCAGGAAGAAGTGGTTTATTGAAAAGCCACCACACTTATATAGGATAGACCGTGCCATACAGAACAGAAAAGGCTCATTGGTCCAAGAAGGCAACACCTCTTTGAAAACATGCTTTGTGCAAAACATCACGAGACACTCACAAGGCTCTGTGATCAACAACAGGTGTTAATCGTTGTTATTCATTCTTCCTTCTCTTGTTTATCTCTGAGGAAAAATCCCCAGCCTGGGAAAGCTCTGAGCTGGAGCTGAGAAAGCCAACAGCCTGGGAAAAACCCGAGCTGGATTTTTCCTTGAACCTTCAGCAGTGTCCACAGGAGGGGATTCTCCTCTTTGCTCTGCTCTCATGAGATCCCACCCAAAGTGAGGTTTGGATGCCCAGTTTGGATGTCCCAGCATCAGAAGGGTGTGGAACTGTTGGAGCAAGTCCAGAAGAGGCCATGAGGTTTATAACCTCATGGGGACTGAGGCACCTTCCTTATGGAGAGAGGATGGGAAAGTTGGGGCTGTTCAGCCTGGAGAAGAGAAGGTTGTGTGGAGACCTCAAAGAACCTTCCAGGGTCTGAAGGAGTTATAAGAAACCTGGAGAGGAACAATTCATCATGAACTGGAGTGACAGGACAAGGGGGATGGGCTCAAAGTGAAAGAGGGGAAATTTAGCTGAGATATAAGGAAGGAATTGTTCCCTGGGAGGGTGAGCAGGGGCTGGGATGGAATTCCCAGAGCAGCTGTGGCTGCCCCTGGATCCCTGGCAGTGCCCAGGTTGGACACTGGGCTTGGAGCAGCCTGGGGCAGTCAAAGGTGTCCCTGCCATGGCAGGAGTGCTTTGAGATGATCTTTCAGATCTCTTCCAACCCAAACCATTCTGTGATTATCACAAGGACATAAAATGCATCTTAAAGGAGAGGATCACTATAAAACCTGTGAACCAAACATGTGTGTCTTGTTTAACCATGGGACCGTGGGCTTAAAGGGATTTTAATTATGTACCAGTGGTCTGTTCTTATTTCTGCTTGTCAGTTCCCTAAAATGAGATGTGACTCTCTGCAAGTGGGTCTTCCAATGCATAAGATCTGTAAGCACTCCTTTTTGCACAAATTAATCTAAAGTAAGGATATTCACTCAATTTGTTTCTATGTACTTCTTTCTCCTGAGAAAACAGCACAGTTTTGACATTTTACATAAGCATTAAAAAAATGCTGGTGTCACTTAGATAAGAACATTTAAAAATAATTATCCCTATTTTTCAAAACTAGGCAGCAGAAAAGTAATGAAGAAAAAGCTCTGAACTAAAACTACTTTTCTTCTCTTTTCCTGATGCTCAGCTTTAATCTGGGTATACTCTTTTACGCAGTCAATGATTTAGGGATGTGAACAGCCATAAATGAATCTTGAAAAAAAGAAAACTAACGTAGCAAAATCTGACAGCTGTATGGAATTTATTCTAAGCAAATTCTGCATTGGTTCAATCTCTCGAGCAACTGCTATTTGGGTCAACATTATTGCTTTCATAGTTCACAGTCTTTATCTCCTGGGAGAAAGCCAATTTTTTTCTTCACTCCAATCCTCTTAGGCAGAGCCCCAAGAGTCTGTATCACTGACCTGAGGATTTGCATTCTACACCATGTCCGTGGTTGGGACACACTATCTCCCTCCCTGGAGCATTCCCATTAAAAAGGTGGAAGACACATCTCTGTAAATTGAGACTCCTGGACTTTTATTTAGTTCTTTGTGGAGCAAAGGGAGCGTTGTACAAAGCAGAGCACGCTGCAGAGCAAAGAACAGGGAAGACAGAGGGAAAATAAATAAATAAATAATATCCCAAAGATCCAAAAGTCAATACTCTGTGTTTCTTTTTTTTTTTTCTTTCTGACAGGAGCTCTGGCCCCGGAGCCTGGTCAGGGGCAGCTCAATAATAACGATCTAAGGCTGGTCTTCAATAGAGACTCAACACTGACAGCTCTTCTGTTCAAATTGACAAGGGCACAAAGAAAGGCTTGAATAATTAATTGTGAATGGTTGGATGTGATTTGATTGTGTGACCAACCTGTTACATCGACTTGCTTTCACCTAATCTTTCAAAATGAGGTATTAAAGCAGAAACTGCTGCTTGTCTCTCCCTCTGTGGCACAGCCTGCAGGATGTGCCCCCTATGGGATGGAAGGTGGTGAAGGAGAGCCCTGGTCTCTCTTGGGTGAATAAAACTCTGAGCTCCAAGCCCTATTCTTTAAAAAGTACTTTTAATTTCTATTACATAGATGCAGCCATCAAAAAAAAAAAAAAAAAAGAAAAAAAAGATAAACCAACCAGGGATGGGAAAATAAAGTGGCACCAGCAAAGGAGGTAACAGCTATTCACTAATTAACTTCTACCACAAAAAAAATCCCAACCAAAAAAAAAAAAAAAAAAAAAAAAAAAAAAAAAAAAGAAAGAAAAGACCAAAAAGACCCATATCAAACCAACCCAACCCAAACCAAACCAAACAAAAAAACCCCTAGAAACCTCTAAAAACCCAACCATCACTCCCTGAAAAAACCCCAAACCTTAAAAACCCCAAAACCTCAACAACTTTTTCACTTCAATCCTGAGACATTTTTAGCTAACTTTTCATAGACCAATTTCCCACTTAAATAAAAAACTGCAGACACCTGAACACTCAGAGCCAAGTCATATGATGAACACCATGTCAAACATAATCTCCATTAATTATTAAATTAATACATATTATTAATTGTAAAATATTTTAAAATATTAAAATATTATTTATTAAATATTTTAAATTATAAAATGATTTTAATAGAGACATGATATGTTAACATTCATGACTTCAGCATTGTCTTTGTCTCAGGTGCTGCTTTCTCAGCAGCCCTCAAGTATAGTTGGCTCAATAAATCTTTAAGTCCTTCACCATACTTGGGTGACAGAAAGAGTGGGTGTCCAAAAATTTCTGGTTGCTAAAGTTCTTTGAATGAGAGAAGGAAAGAACACCATTTCAAGCTGCCCAAGTTCTGCAAATGTGCAGTTAAATGCTGACTCTGTGTTTTGAAGGAGTATTTGCTGCAGTGAACTGTGGTTACAATGGTAAAGAGCACCTTGGGAAACTGAGAATCTCTCTGTGATTAATAAAAAGTATTTTCTGTGAGAGCCAAGCTTCTCTCTCCCCTTATTCAGACAAAATTCTCACTGAGTTTTGCTCTGTGTGGAAAGACTGACTGAGTAAGGAGTGAGCATTTCAAAGTTTGTTTGATAATTCATCTTCTGAACAACAGACACCACTTAAATGAAAGAGTCTGATTGTTCAGGGCAGTGCTGATCATTTCCCTGTGCTCTACTCCCAGCTCCTGGTCTATAGAACTGAAAGAGTCTCCAGTGCTTAATTATAAGAAGAAACCTGTCTCTATAAAATATTACTTATGTTTAAGGTCAACACTGGCTCTTAAAAGACATTAAGTTTTGAAGAAGAAGTCAGGATCCATGGAAGCAGAACATTAGTAAGTTGCTAAAATTTTAAATTACCTTAATTCTTCCTTTCAAACAAATAATTCTCTGTGGAGAGGTTTCACCTGTTTCTTACCATACTGTACCCTGTGGTACATATTAGGGTTGTTGGAAAAAGTATTTTCTAACACTTTTGGGAGCAATATTTCCTTAGACTCTAACCTCTGTTAAATATTTATACATTAATCTTTATTTTTATGTAGGAAAATATCCTATATATGCATGTGTGCACATGCATGTCCCCATCATGTGGGTGATAAATAATAGAAGGTCCCTCTTTATGGTAAATTATGGATGAGATGTATAATATATGAATTAAAGTTAACAGCAGGAAAAATCATTCACACACAAGAAGCTGGGGGAGGAACTAAACCCTGCAAGAGAGAGGTGGAAAACAATTCACATTTTAGTTCAGAAAAGCAGATCTGAGGATTCCATTACTGTGAAGCTTTCTCTGCTCTGTTTATAGAAACATTTAAAAAAAAATTACCAAAGAAACTCGGGAAAAAATATGAAAAAATTCAGTGTCACTTCCCTGAAATTCTATTGAAAATTTGGCAGGTTCAAGGAAGAGCTGCAGAAATGATTCAAGAGATGGAAGCCCAGTTTTAAAATGGGGGTCTAAGGAGACAAAGACCTTCAGTTATTAAAAAGGAGCTGATAAACAGAAATAACAACTGCCTGGAAGATGAGGGAGAAGACTTTGATATTATCAGGCCCGTTCATATCTTCATACCCTATCAAAAAGTGAAAAAAAAAATGGATTGAGCATAGGCAGAAGATGGAAAATTCAAGCAACAAGGTATTCACAAAAAATATCATTTCATGCAGAAATTGCAAAGTGGGTACAGGAACTCTCTGAGAAATTCCAAGCAGAAATGTGGAAGGACAAAACAATCTATAAGGTTCTTTAGGAAAAAAAAAAATTTAAAAAGCAGGACATTTATCTTTCCTATGGGAATTTCCACACAGGGACAAACTTGGACAGAACAAGAATTGCTCTCAACAGGTGCTGACAGCCCCACCCAGCATCACATGAACCAAACTCCAAAAAGATTTGAGATTTAGAGGAATCAGGATAAGAAATTTATGCTAATTTTAGACCTAGATCAGTCTTTCCCCTAATTTCTGAAATTCCATGTTTCAGTCTGGATTAGGACCTAATCTATGTTAAAACATTAGTAGAGGTACTTATGATTTCCTATGATTTAATTCTTTCAGAAATACAAAAAGCATAAATTATCTTCTTTTTTTTTTTTTTTTCCAATTTATGTAATTTCCACATTAATATAAATCTATATTTGGCTCATTTTTTTACACTGGTACACTTCACTTTTTTTTCTGGTGAAGTGGCCACAGATGTCTCTTCAAGAACGTGTACAAAACCACAATAATAAAAAAAAAAAGTGCTTTGTGCTTAGTTCCCTTTCTCTAAAGCATCCTTGATGTTTTCTGTGAATATTAATTCCTAGCATTGGCCCTGAATGTGGAAAATTTTAATTTTGAAACAATGAAATAATTCCTTTATTTTTGGTCCTTGTTCTGGTGTCATAAATCTGAGAAGGAAAACATTTTGTAATACTAGCTCAGAGGTTAAAATTAGTCTGAAATTCAGTTTACTCATTATCTCAAGTAACTGACTTGAGTGGCCATTTAAAGAAATGAGATAGAATTCCATGAGTTTGCAGGGATGCAGAAAGAGAGGACTATTGATGTTTTGATGGATGGTGGGACATCTCTGAGCTAGCAGTGAGACACAGCCATGAAAGAACCTAATAGAATTCTAAGATAAAACATGAAGCAGTAGCACTATTGAATAAGATAAGAGTTTATCTGGGATATCATCTGTAATCCAAGATTTTGTTCACACAGGACATCTCAAACAAGAACAAAAATTCAGATATATAAATGCTTACAGAAAAAGAAAAAAGTGCCTATTTTTTACAGAGTCATTTAAAAATTGGTTTATTTCTTCTGCCAAAATAAATGCAGCAATAAATGTGTCAATAATAATATTACACTGAATAACAAAATATGTATGTTTGGCTGCATATGCCAGGGAGGGAGAGGAGAATTATTCAATTTAAAGAGCATTACTGGAATGGGATTTAATGGATTTGAGTTATCCATTAATAAAACTTAGTCTAGACAATTGGAGGAGATTAGAAGATTGGAAGATGAAGAATGTTCCAAACACAGCATGGGGAAATCTGCTTGTCCCAGGATGGAGCCTGGGATGGAATTTGCCATGACTGTGTAACACAGGCTGGGAGTTTGGGAAGCTTTGGACATTAAATTCAGGCAAAAAAAAATTAAATTACTTGTTAAGATTTCTTGGAACTTAACGTATTTTATTGATACTATGAGTAAGATTCAATCATTAATTGCAGAGTTTAGGAAATTTTTGTCAACCAGGTTCTTCTTTGGTATTTCTATTTTCTTCTGAGCCTCCCCTTGGTGCCAGGCAGAAAACAGCAACATTCTAAGTGCTTAGAAAAACCTGAAGTGCTTAATTGGCATCTGTTGTTTGCATGCTCAGGATTATGAACCCTCTCCTAATTTAGGAATAATAAAGAATTATTAAAGAATAATAATAAAGGTCCAGGGGCTCTTTTGCTTTTCTCTGTGCTGCTTGGGAGTTTATTTATGAGAGCTGTGCTGCCATGGAATTTATAGGATATCAATTTTTCATCCTTCCCCTTCATTGTGCCTCATTGTTATGAGCAGGTTGTTTTGGTTTGAAGTTTCTTGGGTGTTGGTCTGACTTGTTTGGTTTTTTTTTCTGAATTTAAATTCTGAACAGCACCAGTTTCAAGATCAGTTGAGGAAAAGCTGAGGGAGTGCTTTTAGCTTTGTGGGGTTTTTTTGGAGATTAAGAATAGATGTTCTGTGAGCTATTCTGAGTCTATATATTTGTTCATGGAACTGAATTTGATGACCCAGGTCACTCTTTTCCTAAATTCTAATGGAAGCTGCAGTTATTTTTTGCTTTTATGTCCCCATTTCAACAGAGTTTCTGAAAGTTTCACAGCTGGGAGTAAAGCGAAAGATCAATTTTCTTCTTATAAGGTTTTTCCCTTTTCTTTCTCCCCAGTTCTGTGCAAGGAATCACAAGGAAAAAAACCTTTAGAAACTTGGTTGAGGAAGTTCACTTTCTAGCAGAAAAACTGAATGCCTAATTTGGCATAGTTCTTCCATTTATTTGCAGTAATTTAAGATTTATTTGCAGTATATTAACAGTGATGCACTCCAAAGGTAGAATTAAACCATTTAGTAGTTCTTGAAAATAAGACCTCCACATGAAGATTGTACTGTGAAGTCTATTCACAAGAATTATAAGTATCTCTGTTCCTGTCTTACATAATGCTTTGCAAAATACAAGACTTGTCAATCCACATTAAAAAAATAAAAAAAATAATTTGAAAAAAGGGCTTGTACACAGTGAAAACCTCTGTTTTTTTGTTTGTTCCTCATTTATTTGCACCTTGAATACTGTGGTTATTTTTGTCACAGTGTCACTGAAAAAAAATAACCACCACAGTATTTCTGCTTGTCACTGTTCTTAGTGCAGGGGTCTTGATTTTGCTGTGTAATGACTGATGCCACTGCATTGCTGGAAATGCAGGTGAACACCTGCAGAAATCTCATCACCAAAATGTCAGTGTCAACCTCGGGGAAATACAAATGCAACAAAAGAGGGTGTGTTATTAAAGTTTTCTTTGAGCTGCAGGGACATAAAAAGGTGTAAAATAATGACATATTTATCCAGAAAAACCAAGAATCCCAAGAGCTGGGGTCCTGAGTGATTGTGAAGTTTCATAATGGAATCCTGAACATTATTGATTGGTTTTGTCTCACACCCACAAAAATATTCACAATCATTTCCCTTAGAACTGAAATATACAGTGGACCCAGGGAATTTGCAGGAGACTTCTCCTGTGGAAGAAGACATTCCTTCACTCTCAGAATCATCAGAACAAAGCTGCCAAATATGTAAAATGGATGATCATTAAAAATATTGAAATGTTATAAGGTTCTGGACAGAATTAATATGTGATTTCTCAGCAGTCCATCCTCTAAATAAACTGGAGACAATAACACTCAGAGAGCTCAGTCATCTCCTGCTGATTTTAAAGCCAGAAAATGGACACAACTGTTCACAAGTGGGAGAATACCAGACCTCACTCAAAGACAATGCTCCAGTTTACTGAACACTTGAAAAATCCTAAATATTAGAAATGAAAATTTTGATACCTGTTGTATATAAACCCAAAGCTCCTTTGTGCTGGGAGCCTGAGCACTGTTCCCAAAACCATTCCCTCCAGGCCATAAAGCACCTGCAAATCTCTCTAATGCTGCTCCTGGCAAAAAGGAGCTTAAAAAGTTAAAACTAGACTGTGAGAGCAAAGTTATGAAATAGTCATAATTCATACAATTAATTGTTATCCTGTTGAGCATAATGACTTCTAAAATCTTGTTTGGAGTATTACAAGTCATCCTGAAGCAGAGGCATTCAGAAATCATTAATATTTTAACTACTCTTGACCTTGGATCTTCTGGAGAAGCCACTGACCTACTTTGGTCTGATTTTTCTGCTACTCCAAGAAGTTTTGTAACTGAATAGAAGAAGAGAAAAAGCTCTTCCCTGATCTCAGGAGAGGGAAGAGAGAGGGTGTGGATCCTTTTAAGGGGTGATGGATGTTCACAAGCTGTGCCACCCATCCCTACAGGACAAAGACATGAAAAAATATTCTACCCACAGACAAGAGGCAGAAATTGGAGCCAATTCCTCAACACCCTTCTGTGGGAAAGGTTCCCCTGATTGTGTCTTCCTTATTATTACTCAAGAATTAGGATTTAGCATGCAATTATAAACAGAATTGGATCCTGGATGAATCTGTAAGTAGCACTCAAATCTCAAATAAAAAATTACAATTATTCCTTGTCTAGATCAAGTTTATTGCTTAAATCTGACCTTTTTTTTCTCTCTTTCTTCTGTGCACTGGGATTATCTTGATTAAATCTGTGATTCTGTGATTTCTTGTGGGTTTTTTTCCCCCCTATGCTTTGCACTTACTGGGAAGGGGGGAAAGAATCTGGCATCTGCAAAGTGATTGACTGTGCAGCCTGATCATTTGCTAAGCATTATTAAAAGCTCCCTGAAATCAGTCAGTGCTTTGCCCTTTACAAGCCACCAGCCATCAGTTCAGACCATCAAATGTGATTACCAGGGCTCCTCCTGAAGTTCTTCCATGCCATTAGTCTGATCGAAAAGTTGTGTCTTTCTTTTCCTCCCAGGTGTGTGTAAATCCACCAGAGCAGTGCCCCTGTGTTTGTGGGGTGATTCATTCCACTGCTGGATGGCATTTGTGGTGTTAAAACCCCAAAGATGAGTCAGAATTCATTAAATTTTCAGGTATTGTTCTTATTTAAGGGAACTTTTCCAGAAATAGGAGCACACGTTCCTCTCTCTTCTCTGTGCCTCTATCCATTATGTATTTAAAATGTTCTGCTGGTGTGTAAAGAGATTTGCTGACAGTTGCTTGGAAAAATACAATTAGAAAAGAATCAAATTTTCCTATCATTTTTATTTAATCATTCTACATTTTTTTCTACCAAAAAAAGTTTTTCACCAAACGTATTTTTTTAAGGAGCATCTTGTGGCTGTTTTGCACTTCTGTCTGAGCAGGAGAGGTTGAGATGGCTCCTAGAGAACCTTTATCCATGGACTTATGAAATATCCTGTAGGAAAGTGGTAAATGCTTTGTATTTACCACAGACTGATTTTGGGAACTCAGGCTCAGCACTTGGATGGTTTTCTGCACAGAGTTATAATTGAACTGAGGTTTTGCCTCTCCTTCCAGCCCAGCCTTCACTCCAACACACAAAATCACAAATACAAACATCTCACAGAGAAATAACAACAGCTATTGAGCTGAAATAGTCAGGACTGGCCACCAAACATAAATGTGAAAAGCTCAACAACCTGCACCTCCTTAATTTCATCCTGAATAAAAATGGAGGAAATTGAACATTTCATGAACATTCCAATAGAAATTCAGCTCTCAGGCATGTTACCATCTCCTCCTATTGTAAACTGAGTAAATGACCAACCTCTCATTTCTTTGTGTGTCTTTCATGTGGTTTCTTATTCTATAATTGGAACATAATGTGTCCAGATTATTTATCTTCACCTGATTGAGAAACCATAACAAATCCTCACAAAACTAAGAGGTCCTGCAGCAACAAAAGCAGAAAAAAAGTCATTATAAATGCAAGACAGCAAGATAGACAGGTAACTAGAAGATGCACCATTCCCTGCAAATAATTTATAACAAATAATTTATTTATCCAATTTCACCATTTTTTTTTTCTGCTCACAATGCATTAGCAAGATTCCAGAGTCCTAGAACTGACTTTTTACTTGAAATTATTCATGATTTTCCCCCTTTAAAGATAAAAAGGTTTGTCTTCTCCTTTCTTTTCAAAAAGATTTTACAGAGTTTGAAAATTACATAGAGTTAAATAAGAAAACTTTTTTTGAGCTTTAGAAAACTGAAAACTATCTAGATTTTAATTTTGTGGCACAATTATACTTAACTACTTTTTTTTGTTGTTTTTAAGGATACTTTTCTAAGAAAGATGCTTCAGTAAGGGTATGTAAGCAGTTAAGATTTATTTCACTGTGATTTTAGGTAAATCAGATATCTAAGTACCACACAGGTCTAGGTCAGTGCCATTACTCCTTGTCCTACAACTTCAGTTCCTGGTGAAAAGACTCTCTCTGTTGAAAGTTAAAACCCAGAGATTTTTTCCCCTGTTAGCAATGACTTTTGCATCTGGTCTGCCCAGGAGCTCATCTTTTCTACTGAATGCCTTTCCTAATGAGAATGATTATTTTCTTCTGCATGGAAACTTTCCCTCACACAGTGGAATGCCTCTGAGGAACCCAACAAGGAGGTGTCTCTACTTCTGCTCCACAGCACAGATGTTTTCCTGAAATGTGGATTTCAAACAAGCAGGGATTGTTTAGGGAATCATTTGGAAGGACTGTGGGTATTTGGAATATAACTTAGCATCAGACCCAAGTGACATTCCTGTAGTTACAACACCTGAGTTAGGTGTTGACATAAAGCACTACAAATTCCCAAATTCAGTAATTGAGAACTCACTTATTTAAACCCAGCCCTTGGTGTGAGCAGCCATCACAGCTGGACCATGTCACAGGGCAAGGAACAGACAATGCAGAGCCTGAAACAAAAGATTTCAGAAGATTCTCCTGAAAGCTGTGTTATAAAAATGACAATGGCCCAGGACCTTTAGCAAAAGCTTAATCAGCAGTTTCTTTTATGAAGTAGTGTTAAAATCTGTTGCAATATTAATGATTTTAGTGCCTCAACAATAGGATACCTCTAATCCTGCCTGTGGCATAAAATACTGCTTTTAACATTTTGACTTTCTGTCAGTATTGGAATACATATTAAATGGCAGAAAATTCATTATGTGTTGCAATATAAATTAAGGCAAAACCCAGACAGATCAGCCACCTTTTTCACTCAGATAACAGACAGCATATTCAGAACTATTTCCTATATGATTTTGCATTTTTTAAGCTACCCTAAGTGCATTCCTTTTTCTACTACATTTATTAAGCTATGTGTATTTTAAAAAGTATGTATTTGCCAAACTTAATGTCCTTTCCTCAGAAATGCTGCTCATAAAGAGAAGGTGCACAAAGCACACATTTAATTGAGATATGCCACCAAAGGGAAAGAGAAGAGGAAAGCCAGCAGGTCTTCTAGATTTTTACAGCCCTCCATTATTTTTTAATTATTTGTTACCAAGACAATGTAAGTAGGTTTAAAAAAAATTTAACCATTGCTGCAACACTTAAAACACCCAAGGATCACAGTTTTCAGAACTGGTACCCCAAAATCTCTTATTTTTGTGTCATAGAAGGACTGTCAGGTAGGACAATTGTTTTAAAGACTGTATCCTGAAAAGCAGCATTAAAGGCTTGAACCATGAATTGCATTTACCTCCTTCTACCCAAAATTATTTTCATATTCAAAGTCAACCAGGGCTGAAAATCTTAGAAAAAAATCCACAGTCTTAGCACTGCAAATAGTTAAGCAGGAATACATAAGAAATGGGATGGTGTGTGAACTTTAGAAGCTTAATCTTTTAATTAGAGAAGGTTCAATTTTTTTGTGCAAATATTTCTGAAGCACTGGTGGGAAGATTGAAACATTAACATGGCACAAATATACAATCTATTTACTTGTTGGGACTGAAAATAAATTATTGATTTATTGATTACTTCCTTTTAGCAAGAAGATCAATCTTCTATTTATACTGTTTTATCCATTGTTATGCTTATTTTCATACATTAAAGAATTTATGAGCAATTGAAAGAATTTGCTATTTCAGTGCCTAACAGCTGGAATGATCTCCCTGTTTTAAAATCAAAATTTTAAAAGAGAAGGCTGTAGCATTTCACATACAATGGTCCTAAACTTGAAATATACACTTATAAGTTGCATGTTTCATATTTGAGGGACTTCAGAGGTGATTCCAGAGCTGGTTTCAGAGCTGGATTGAAACACAAACCAACTAAATGACTTCAGGAGTACCAGTCCACATGGACTTAAAACTATTACCCATAGTTTAAGATATCTGGACTTCCACTACCTTTGAACTTGTAGTTGTGCAATTTTGCAGAGCCTGGAGATGAAGTTTTGCTGAGTGGTGAAGGATTGTAAATTAGACTCAGCACACAAGAACACAGTAGGTGGTCAGTGTGAGCACAAAAACTCGATTGTGAGATGCCCAAAGCACAGGAAAAGGAAGGTCTGGATTACTCAGAATGATGCAATGGTTTGGGCAGAAAGGAACCTTAAAAATAATCCAATTCCAACCCCCTGCCATGGCAGGGACACCTCCCACTGTCCCAGGCTGCTCCAGCCCCAGTGTCCAGCCTGGAACTGAACATTCCAGGGATCCAGGGGCAGCCACAGCTGCTCTGGCAATTCCATCCCAGCCCCTCCCAGGGAACAATTCCTAATTCCCAATATCCCATCAAACCCTACTCTGAAGCCATTCCCTGTGTCTGTCCCTCCATCTCCTGTGTCTGTCCCTCCATTCCCTGTGTCTGTCCCTCCATTCCCTGTGTCTGTCCCTCCATTCCCTGTGTCCTGTCCCTGCAGCCCTTGGCAATTGTCTCTCTCCATGTTTCCTGCAGCTCCTTCAGGCCCTGCAAGGCCACCCTGAGCTCAGCCCAAAGCTTCTCCTGTGCAGGTGAACAATCCCAGCTGTGCCAGCCTTTCCTCCCAGCAGAGCTGCTCCATCCCTCTGCTCATCCTGCTGCTCCTCTGGGCTCTGCAGCAGCTCCAGCTCCTCCCTGGGCTGGGACAGGGCTGGGGCAGCTCTGCAGGTGGGGTCACACCTGGGGGTGCTCAGGGACACAATCCCTTCCCTACACTCCAGTTTAGACAAATATATATATAAAGTTGTTGTTGTATGTGTGTATATATGTTTTCTGCACTAGTTAATCTCCCCTTTTCTCCAGCGACAAGGAGAATTTTGTGGTTCACTTATTCAAAACTGAACCTTTCACTGTGCCCTAAGACATACCCCAAAAAAGGCTCTTCTATTGGGCTATTCACTGAGTGTGTAAAACTGCAGAGCTTCTTTCACACCTAACACATTTTTGAATATTTCTGTGATGAAAGCAGCTCCTCCCAGCCCGTGCACAGAACTGCATCTGCCCAATGCAGCACTGCACTTGGCAATCCCTGCAACCTCGTCCATAATTCCAGCTGACATAACCAGTGTTCCAAGGTTGATGTATTCCTGATTAATGAGGCATTAGTTCTGTATCAGGTAGCAATTTAGGAATAGACTATTTCCAATGAGTTATGAATATGACTTGATTATTGCCATTTGACCTACTTGTTGAGATGATTTGTGGCTGCCTTTTCCCAGAGGACCCACCAAATGTCATTGCCTTGAAAAACCACCAGTTATGTTCCAGTAATTAAATGGAGATTTTAAAAAATTGAATGGTAGCCCTGGAATCTGTGCTTGGTATTCAGCAATCTGGAATATTTGTACACTCCCTTACAAGAGAATTTCCTTAGCATGAATGAAAATGAGCCACATAAAAATTCTGAAAGTGTTGACCTAATACAAAATACAGCTGCTTCTGCCTCTCAGACATTTGGAAAAATCAAGTTCTCTGCCTTACTCAATTTACACATGGCAGTTAAAAATTAAAGCAATCATCAGTCACAGTCAACATGGGCTCACAAAGCCTGTGCTATTCTCAGACTAGGAAAAGACCTAATCCCAATGTGAATTAAAAATAATGTAAAAAACAATAAACAAAAAATAAACACAACCCTTTAACCTTTATATGGGAATTAGACACAGATATTTTACTATCCTGAGACCAACTAAACATTTTCCAACTGTCTCTAACTATTACTTGGCTAAAAGATCTCTGACAAAAGGTGAAGTAAGCAACAGTAGACTTATCTACACCCTGGGAAGGAATTGTTCTGGCATCTCTCACTTCCTGCTAGCTGGGACATAAACTAGTTGCCACAATTTTAATGACTTGCTCTGCTTCTCCTGATGTTTTGGGGAATGGATTTGTTATCCTTTGTTTATTATATAATAACAAAACTAATATAATTATCCCTTAAGGGGATATTCAGAGTTATAAAGGTTTGAAAAACCCAGAAGTCTTGATTGATGAGGTGAATTAATGAGAAGATCAAGAAATAATACCAATAGCAATCTTGAATTTTTTGTATAATGCCAAGGTGCAAAATCATACTTGCACATACATTGTCATGTGCCATCTGTTAAAGAGAAGTAATTCTCCTTTTTAAAACCATGACAGAAATGAAGGGCACCTTGATGTAAAATTCTCTTTGCCCTGTGACTTGCTGTGCCACTTGTCACACTATTTTTCTGAGTAATCTTTTTTCCAAAGAGTGTGAGAGCTTGAGTGCTAACTTGGATGCCACTGAACTTCCCTTTCCTGCCAGTTTGATTATTCCACAACAAAAGACCATCCTTCAATTCCCTGCTCAGTTTATTCTCAAGCAGAAGGGCATCAAAAGAAAACCTGACACCTCAACTTCAGGAAAAATCAAGCAAAAGACCTGCAAGCTAGAAAGAAACAATTTCATCAG
Source organism: Oenanthe melanoleuca (assembly GCF_029582105.1). NCBI lineage: Eukaryota > Metazoa > Chordata > Aves > Passeriformes > Muscicapidae > Oenanthe > Oenanthe melanoleuca. The sequence goes on along the minus strand of NC_079333.1, from coordinate 108,173,718 downwards.
ACACCACCAGGCAGAGCAGGAAAGCCTTAAAGCCAATTTAAATTCAAACATCTTCAGGGGCAAAGGGAATTTTACCACATACCTCCATTTCTAGACAAGGGTTTCCTAAGATAATATCACAGAACAGAATCACAGAATCATTAAGGTTGGAAAAGACCTCTCAGAACATTGAGTCCAACTTATGCCCATCCCCACCTTGTCCCCAGCCCAGAGCTCTGAGTGCCACCTCCAGGTGCCACCTGCAGGGATGGGCACTGCAAACCTCCCTGGGCAGTTCCAACCCCTGAGCTCCCTTTCCATGGGGAAATTCCTGCTGCTGTCACCCTGAGCCTGCCCTGCCCAGCCTGAGGCCGTTCCCTCTCCTCCTGTCCCTGTTCTGGAGCAGAGCCCGACCCCCCTCCCTGCCCCTCCTGTCAGGGAGTTGTGCAGAGCCACAAGGTCCCCCCTGAGCCTCCTTTTCTCCAGCCTGAGCCCCTTCCCAGCTCCCTCAGCCCTTCTTCATATTTCTGACTCTCAGGTAAGAGACTGGAGCTCCTCAATGCCCTGAAAATCACCATCCTCACTGCACAGGACTTCCCAGACTGGGAGAGCTCTGTGTGTTTTCCTGAGCTGTGGAGGAAAATAATGCATCCAGCACCAGCCTGCAGGTCAGGGGCAGAGAATGCTTTGCATTCTCTGCATTTCCAGTCTGATTTCCTCCTTCCTAGAAGATTTTCTGTAATTATTTCTCTGCACTTGTGCAAAGTCTTTCATTAAACCTGAAATATCAAGCAGCACAATAAGAAGATAACTGCAGCCATGTGCTCTCTAAAGGATGCAGTCAGCTTGGCCTGAAGTTAGGCTACTTCCCACAAACAAATGGACAATTTTTCTCTTTTTTTTTGGTTTTATTTTTATGGTTTTTGTAGCAAGGGTTGTGCAGTTCCACACACATTTAACAGCTTTGCTTCACATGCCCTGAATGTCTCAAGTTATTTCATATATATTAAAATAAGGAAACCAGATTCAGCTTCCTCCCCATCACATAAACCATCCCTGAAAGAAGCAAAACTCCACTGCCTTGGGCTAGGGAGTGTGCCCAGGGGGCAACCAGGAGCACCACCAAAATCCAGGAAAGAGGGAAATGGATAAGCTGGGGCATGAGACGAGGCAATGAGTAAGGAGCGCTGTCATTTAATAAGGTCTGTTCTCAGTAATTACAGCGACACAATTTGATCAGCAAGAACTAAGTATCTTCATCTGAAAGGGATCAGATGAAATTAGTGCTGATGTAATAAGAGCCATTTGTCACTATTAGGCAGAGAGGTGTTGGCAGGTCCCTGCCGTCGCTGTGGCAACGCGGCAGCGCCGTTTGTGGCACGATCTGGGAGGCAGAGGATGCTCTGCTGGGATAACCCAGCTACCCCTTGGCACAATCTGCTCAACCCCAGCTCGTTCCACCCCAGGGTGCAAAAGACAAAAGGCAAGAGACTCAGGTTTTATTCAGCAGAAAGCAGTAATGCAGTTTATTGCATGCCAAAAATTCAGTTTTGTGATAGAGAAAGAGGTAAAGGAAAGGAAGTGAGAGAGAGAGAGAGAGGTAAAGGAAAAAAGGGAGTGAGAGGGAGAGAGAGAGAGAGGATGGGATGTAGCTACCAACACATCCTCATGGTCATCTGATGATAGATGTGTCTTCAATCCATTGGGGACAAAGAGATCTCAGAGTCTCTTTAGGAAAAGTCACTTTTTAGGGTCCTTTTCCAAAGCGAGTGGCCTCTGGCCTAAAGATGGGGAGATTTATGGACTGTTGTATATGGAGATCATTGCTCCAAGAAACCGGTGCTGTAAGCAGTACCCTGCCTGAGAGCAGTGTGCCATGGAGCACCAGGCACAGCCACAAACAGTCCTGGGCAAGCATCCACCTCAGCCAGGCCAAACTCAGACCCAGAGGGAACAGTGGGGTCCAGGCTCTCAGTCTCTGATGATGGTTGTGAGGCAGATCAGAGAAACTTCAGACAAACTCTTACACCCCTTCCTATGGGTCAGGTCATCCCTGTGCACACTGCTGGAGGCCTTGGGACATTTCAGCCAGGCCTTTTCCCAGGTTCTGAGCTGTTTCAGCTTTAGTTCCCAGGCTGTGAGACTTTCCCAGCCCCAGCCAGGATTCTTTCCCAGGATGAAAGCTTTCTTACAGGCAGAAAGGAATTGATAACATAGATTAGCACCTGGTGTGGACCGTGGGACAGTGCATGATGTACATTACATGGGATGTTTTCTCCTGTTGCCCAATCAACTGCTGTCCTGTCTTAGATTCATTAACCATCCTATAAATATAGGCCAGGTTTTAATAAAGTGTTTCTTTCACCCAAGAATAAGTGTGTTGCTATTATTTGCCACTCCTAACAAACAGCAACACAATTCCCCTCTTCCTACTGATGCTGGGATTGCTGGGGCTCAATTTTGGGCTTAGATGGGCTATTCCTCAGCCTCAAGCCTGCCCCAGTTCCCCCTGTTAGCAGAGACCTCAAGGCATCCTTGGGGATGCTCTCCCTGGATCTTGGCTCTGCCAGTGTCTTGCAGCCAGCTCTGACACAGGCCCCGTGGCTGGTGGGCAATTCCTGCATTTTCTCCTTGTTTTGACAGCATCCCCACACACCTGCTGGGTGATTTTCTGCCACACAGCCTTACTGCAAGGTGTAGAAACACTGAGGGCTTTGTGTTGGCTGAACTCGAGCTGAAAGGTGTCCTTTCCACCAGGCAGCCCCATAAAGGAAATTTTCATTGCAGGCAGAAGCTGAGATTTCTCTGACACTGGAAGTCCAGCAGTGAGGTTATTCACAGGTAGATTACATATTGTTAACAATATTTTCCACTAATGCACTCCATGATGTGAAATGAAAAGGGAATATTTGCTGCCAGCATGGTAAAATGCTGTGTGAAATACCACATGAAAGAAAAAAGAGAGATTCTCTTGATCAGATACTTGTAATCAATGCACATAGCCAAAACACAATCTTAATTATTATCAGTAGGTGGAAGTTTCCTGAATGTTAAATTACCTGCAGCAATTATGAACTACTGAGTAACCTGTTTACAGCTTCCTGAAATTATCATCACATAATTTGGCAATCTGCCATATTTTATTTCATTAAAAACTTAATGTACCGTAACATAATAGCCATAATAAAGCTGTCAAGATCCACTCACTGCTATTTACTTTGATATCATCTGTTTATTATCTCTCAAAACCAAAAGCCAAACAGAAAGGAAAACTGAAAACTCATGGATTACACAAGAAAGGAGAATATGAAGGGCTCCCTCTTTCTGCTGTGTAGCCCCAGAATCCATCTCTGTCACATTTCTCTCATAGTGAAAACCATGCACAGAAAATACCTAATATTTACCTAATTTATACCTGTTTCTGGAGACCTTAAATGCTTGCTAAAGTGTGATGCACATCCATGGGACAAAACATAATTTGCCAGAACCCAGCAATAATTATCAGTATTTTACACTATAGCTAGCATTAGCAATGCCAGTAAAATCATGATTTTTAAGTTATCATCTGGAAGAAGTGCTTCCTCTGCCAAGACATCTTTAAAACTAAACACGAAGCATTTGATAAAACTGCAGTAGCTGGAACTGATGCAGAGATGAAGAAGTCAGTGACCATCACAAAATGCAAAGCTGTTGGATGAGGAGTTAATTCCTTCAATTAGGGCCCAACGGCTTCAGCCAAAACGAGGAGAGCTTGTGGCTGTGCCCTGGCCAGGCTCTGCTTTCACTGAGGTTTCATGGCTCACATGGAGTGGAGATTTGGAAACACTTTATTTACAAGCCATGGAGGAACCCAGCAGCTCCACTTAGAGCACGAGTGTTGATTTCCCTCCCCAGCTCCTTCCTCACATCCTGACATGCTCCACACCTGCTGGTTTGAAGCAGGTGAAGTGCTAGGAGATGCAGCTCTGGGAGGAAATAAAGGTGCATTGCTATGATCAGGTGCAGGTGGGACAACACTGACAACAACATTTTCACAGGTGAGTAGAAACAGATCAGCACTGACAGAGCTGAGGTACCAAAAACCCCACACTCAGTGAATTTGCTGCACTAATTTCCACCATGTTAATGACAAATACTAAAGTAGTTTAACCTACTTACATGTATGTTAAAAATAGACTTACTGAGTAGCACATTTGTTGGTATATTTTGCCCCTTTGTTGTTGTTGTTGTTTTTGTTTTTCTTTTCCTGGCTTATGAATCAAAAAAACAGATAAAATTCCATTAAGTTTCTGTGCACCAGTAAGATACTGAAATCACAATGACAGAGCATTTTATTTGCAAAATGTTCAGAGACAATTTCACAAATGGGGCAAATAAACCAAGACACAATGCATTAAATTTTCAAGTAGTGAGGGATAAATTAACACTGTGTTTCAGAGCCCATAGACAGCTAAAAGAAGCATTAGTTGATATTATTTAGGTAATTCACAGTTTTAATCTTCGAGTTTTGAAGCAAGGGAAGAACTGCTTGATATACTCAGTTTACAGGCAGTATTTCTCTGAATTTTAGATTAATGCATCAAAGAGAAGACAATCAACACATACATTTGTACTGGAGAAATCTAAAGGGAACCTGTAATAAAATCAAATCCTTGCAGAGAAAAGAGCACTTTTCATTAAAACAATTCTGCTGACATCCTTTTACCCCTGGGTTGGGCATTAACCATAAGTGTGATTTACAGTGAGAATTTCTCCTGCTTACAAGTGCTGCATTTCCAAGGGTGAACAGGAAAATATTTTCCTCAATTTCATGCTCAGAACTACTGCTTATGCCATGGCATCTTTATCACAGAATATTAGCTAAAAATGAAAAGCAAATACTTATTTGACTTTCAGATTTGTATCCAGATGTGTCCTTTCAGAAAATAAACCCTGACACAACAGTTATATCAAAACCTCCACACTGCTTCAGTTGCACTATAAGATCATGGAATCATCAAGATGATCAAGTCCAAACACAATCCACACCAGTGATAACTCAGATTTTTCTGCAGGTTTTCCCTCTTTGCCTCTGGGTGCAACTGGAAAGTGCAGAGGAAAGGGGAAAAGCAAAGACTCTGCTCTTATCCTCAATTTGAAGCACCCCACAAGCAGAATAAACAACAAGGAACAGCAAAAATCAAGAGTCCTACATTTGAATTAGGGAACAAAATTTGAAAAGTAAAATTTGGGGGTTATGCTACAGCAAGTTATAAGCTAAAATAAGTATAGAAAGAACCTTAAATGTCAATTCTGAAGAATCATTGGAATTACTGGAACAATTCCAGTTCAGTCAAATGGGTTTGAAATAAGAAAATTTGTCTGGTTACCAGAGTGAGAATTAGACAATGACAACATTTTTTTCACAGCTGAGTCCAATTACTTGCTTATAGTCTTGAACTAAACCAAACCATTAAACCTGAAATTTAACTTGCCCATATTACAGGCTTGAATTCTCTCTTTCCCTTCAATATATTTTCTCTTTTGCCTAAATGGACCTGTTGTGATCAATGTCACTGCATCTATAAAATGTCAATATTCTCTCTCCATGTTTCCTGCAGCTCCTTCAGGCCACACTGAGCTCACCCCAAAGCTTCTCCTGTCCAGGCTGAATATTCCCAATTCTCTCAGCCTTTCCTCCTAGCAGAGCTGCTGTATTCACCATCATCCATCACAGATTTTAATGACAGACAATTTCCTTGGTGTGGGGAAGGCCAGAAGGACTCAGATATCAGAATATCAGAAATGTGTGACAATTGCTGTGCCAACCTCAATTTCTCTGCTTTTGCTTTGTTATGTTAATGATGCCAGAAATACTTGGACTCTTTGAGAGATTTTCACAACACTTCTTCAATTTTTGCTTTATTATTTTCAGCTATTAATTGTGGGGTTTTTTTCAACAAAAGATTTGTAACCAACTTATTGAAATGCATCCTCAGAGTGAGTTCAGGATTACATCATCCTGTCCTTCGTGATGTTATCATTAAAAGGGATGTGCTGCCATTACTGCCTGAAATTTTTTAAAAGGCTTTAAAAAAACCACAAAAGCACATCAACACTGCTGAACATGCTTTGGCAATAATTTCAGCTTTTACAAAGGCTTTATTTAATCTGAAAGTTGTACTTAGAGAGAAAAGGCTCAAAATAGTAGCTGCTCACAGCACAGCAGATGGTCCAGACAATAAAAAAGGCAGAACTATTTGAGGAACGTGAGTTGTTCACGGATATAGAGTGAGCCAGTTAGCAAGTGTGCAGTGAAAATGGTATTTCACTGGAATAAACTGATTTGTAAATGTATAGATTAATCTTTTTTTTCCTTCCTTAAAATTAAAAAAAAAAAAAGGTGTTCTGAATCTGTCTGAATGGTTCACTTTCAAATGTGTGTTTCAAAATGCTTTTTAATTTAGAAACCTCAGATAACTGCAGTAACTTCTTTGAATATTGTATGGGGAAAACTTAGGATGACAGACACATTTCAATCCAGGGTAGTTTCAGATATACATCCTATAGACATCTCATTGCAGAATGTGAGAAGAAATTTTAATTTTTTTTTTAGGACGTAAAAGTTATTTCCTATTTCAAATGAGGATTTTATGTAGCCAAGGAAAGGGGGGAAATAATCATGGCAAAGAGCAAAATACCTAACTGTGAAATCATAGTTAAATATTGAAATTACCTGATTAATAACTTGGGGGTTTATCAGCATACAAAGCTATAATCCATATCAGTAATTCCTTAAAAAGGCACCTCAAGGTGGAAACATTTAGGTCATTTCCTAAATTTGCAATAGCTGTAGAGTTCACTCATTAATTAATGATGTAATCTACATGTACTGAGTTTCCAACCATTTCATTACTTTAAATAGCAAATTAACTCTTGAACTTTGCCATGTTCCTCCTTGCAGTTAAAATAAAGAAAATGTGCTATTTAACCTGCAATGCCTTTGGTCACCTTACACTGCACTTTCATTCAGGTCACAAAGGACCCTCCAAGGATTATTTGGAAGAGAAAGTAGAAGGTGAAGGGATTTTCTTGCATCAACCACCACTGATTTCTGCTTTAGTAGGAAACCAAAATGTCATTTTTACAGACCCAGGAAGAATCACACAGACACCTTCTGTATCCACACTGCTCTCTCCTGAAAGGCAGTTTCAGAGTTTAGTTTCTGCTGATGCCTGGAAGCTTTCTTCCATTTTTCCAGGCTAAATGTGTTTGGGATCAATTGATATTGATGTTTTCCTTTAACAGCTTTTCACCCTCTCTCTGACATTTTATATTATTTTCTTTAGAGAAGGCCATGGTATTTCCCTGATATATTTATTCTAATGAATTGGACCAACAACCTTTTTAGTACTGCTTCCTGAGAAATTTTCTTTATCCCTGATTCCTGTTAGCCAGCCCTCTCTACACTTATCCCAGTGTGAATTTATCTCTGTGGATGACCACCCAGGAGGAAAAATGCTCCAAATGAAGGGTTAAATTTATTTGTATAACAATGCTAATGCTTCCACCTCTTTTGCAGAAATACAAACCCAAAACAATTCCATTTAGATGGTGGTTTATTGACTCTATGCAAGTTCAGCAACCTAGGCTCTCCAATGTCTGGAATTTACAGGATTTCTAGAGATAATAGAAAAAAAAAGATTTATTTTTACTGGAATATTATTCCCTATGGAGTTGAATGGCCTTGTACCATCAGAAGCCTGGAAATTGTTTTTCCTTCTCCTTTCTAGTGACTTCCTGCTAGTCACTGAAAAATATTTTTATTCCTTCTACAAATCTAAATCCTGTGACAGAAATCACCCATATCCATGATTTTAAAGGAAACTTCAGTGCTCCATGACTCCCAAGTTTGGCTAGCAGCTAAAACACCCCATAATTCATGCTGCTAATGAGAAAGCAATCACTGGGACAAAGAATTTGCATGCTTCCACATTAGCAGTTACCATTATATGCTAATCACATTTTAATTGCTAACCAGCCTCCACCAGAAAAGAACAGGCTACAAAAACAGAAAATAAAATTCATGGAGCAAAAGCTTCAGTTTGCCTCTGCTTTCATGTTTAATTTCCATTAGTTACCATCTGACCTGCATATGTGAGATCTACATTAGTTTACAGGAAACTCAGAGCCCTTGGATCAGGTAATTCTATGAAAAATTAATCTGACAAATATTTCTTTTTCAGTTTAAGCCCTAACTATGCATTTTCATACTTCCAATCAGGTTTGGAAGGTTTGGGATGGATTTGAAAAAAATTTGTTGCTTATTTGTCTCAGTTTAAGCTCTCCAAAGTTGACTGTGTCTAAGCTGGGCTTGTTTTTATAGCTGAATCATCAAATCACCACTGCACAACTTCCAGATGTGGTGAAGGAAAGATTTTTGAACCCTGGCACAGCACTGGTGCAATTCTCTCAGCCCTAAGCAGCAGAATTTCACCCTCTGTCATCTGGAAAGTAGTGAAACCCCCTTGTCCTGAGAAATCCTACAGAGGAGAGAAGTTTTCAGGAGAATTAAGTGAAACAATCAATAAAACAGCAACCCTGTCCTTTTTGCCCAGGTGCTATTTCTACCCAAACACAGGTTATATATGTTACACCTGAACCCTTGAGAGCCTTGGAAAGGAGTTTAATTTAATCCTGCTAGCAAGCTCAGAAATCTTCTTTCTATTTAAGTGCTGAGCAAAAAGCAGGGAAGAACAACAATTACTGGAGAGGCACATGGGGAGAAAATTCCTCTGGTCCCTCAGGAAAGGAAAAAACCCTTCAGGACAAAGGATCCTGCTGGGGGAGGCTCGAGGAAGGTGGTGGGGGACAGAGGTTGATCTCAGTGCAGGTGCTGCACCAGAGGAGGTTCAGGTTGGATATCAGCAGGAATTTCTTCATGGAAAAGGATGTGAAACGTTGGCAGGGGCTGCCCAGGGAGGTTTGCAGTGCCCATCCCTGCAGGTGGCACCTGGAGGTGGCACTCAGAGCTCTGGGCTGGGGACAAGGAGGGGATGGCACAGCTGGGACTTGGTGGCCTTGGAGGTCTTTTCCAACCTTAATTATTCCAAGTTCCTATAATTCCACTGAGGGCACAGAGCCTTTGGGTTTCTTATTGCCACTACCCTGAAGAACAGAGTAACAGAATAACTTGGATATTCTACAGGAAACAGGAACAAACTGGCAAAAGACACTCCAACACATTTATTTGCCTTTGACCCATAATTTTTCAATTTTTTATAATCATCTAATATGTTTTTTTCCAACAGGAGAGATTTCTACAGGCCTCGTTGCTTTTGCCAATAAAAATCTCACTTACAGTAACAGTCTGATATTTTTATTTTAGATTTAAAGAATTTACACATCTAATGCTGCAAAAATTAGTAATGCTAAAAATCACTCACAAACACACTGGTCTGCAGAGACACAGCAGCTGAGCCACGAAATTTTTGCTATGCTTCTTAATTTTCTGTGATTTTTCAAAATACAGCTTCATAGAAAAACTGAAGCAAAGTCAACAGGAAAACCACCAAAACCTGAAGTTAATTGAGTTATTTTGATATGAAAGTCCATCCTATAAAATTACTGACTTTGTGCCATTAGTTATCTTAAACAATATCCCTGTGAAGGAGAGATACAAAACACTGCCAGGCAGAGGGTGGGATTTTGGGAATTTTGGGGTGTCCTGTGGAGGAGCAGGAGTTGGATTGTACTGATTCTCTTGGGTCCCTTCCAGCTCAGGATGTTGTGCTCTGCCTTGTCACCTTCCCCTGGCAATTGTCACCAAATGTCCATTCCATTCATCCATTAAGTGGGGTTTGAGCACATATTTTAACTTCTAAGAAACAAAGATTTTGCCCACATCAACAGGGGACACATTATGACCAATCAAAATCAAAAAAAATAAAGAAAACAATTTATCCCACTTGACCTGGAGAGAAACTTCAACCAACAGATATCAGGAGTCAAACCAAATGTTCCCTTCATCTTTCACTGGCTGCAAGAACAGCCTCACACTTGTATTTATATGCAATATTTCTGTGTCATTTTCAGGCTCAGTTTGCTGGAAGAGGACATAAACAATTATCTCAGCCCCACATCCAAGAGTTTTTCTAATTCCACTTTAAGCTGTCCATCCCTCTCTCTCTCTGATTCTTACTGGCATCTAGTGGTACAGTAGGATTTTTGTCTAAAAAAGGAAATTCTTTGCTGCTCAAAGCAGGAATTGCCCAGAAATCTGCAATATCCAGCAGGTCCTGGACTTTAGAGGGTTAAAAGAACTGGAGTTTATAGGTCTGATGGTGTCACTAGGCAACAAGTAACTTGCTGCAGCCAGCTCCCTCCAACCTCCTTGCTCCTTAATGAAGTCTGGTCTGCAGGCTTGTTTAGAGACAATAATAACAAAAAGCATGTTTATTCCCTCTTCTTCTCCCTTCCCACCAACCAGTTAAACAAAATAACCCCCCCAGATTCAAGATTGGGGTTGGAATTGTAGGTGCACCACGGTGGAAGCAGTTAAAAACACTGATTTTTTTAAAGGTAGGGATGTTGTGGAGCTGCTGTGTTTCAGGCATGTTTCAAAAGCTGTAAGTTCAGGACAAAAAAGAAAGGGTGAAAAAATGAAAGAAAATGCCATTTAACTATGTTGAGCAGTTTTGAGGTTGTAATTAAAATATAGTGCTTTTTCAATGATGCATTAAAGTACAAATCAAACCATTTTGTGCCTTTTTAAATTGGAAATTCAGTTACAGTATTTTTTTCTGTGGCTTGCCTCATTGTGTCAGGCATTCTTACCTGTTCTAAGGGATTAAAACATGAGCCCAATTTAAACAGATAATTCTGTGCAGTTGTCTTGTAGACTTCAGATTATTTTCAGAAACACAGAAGTATTCAAGACACTGTGATAAACTGGAGCAAATCTCATGATAGGTTGTTTTGCAAACCTATTTATTCAGTTGTTTAACTGAATAAAACTTCCCACAAGCAGGTAAAGAGCAAATTATATTCAAATACCACAGGAATTTTACAGAATTTTAATATAATGCAAGGAAAATAAATCAGTGCTATGCAATCATGAAGGCATATTTTGGGTTCTGCACTTAAACAAAATAATGTGTTTTATCCATGTGGTCTAAGGGATTACACATTCTTGCATTCAGCACTTTCAGTTTTGTATCATAAATCTGAATTCAGCAGCTCCACAACAGGAACATTTCTGACAAGCTGAGCTATTTGTTTTATTTGAAGATGGATCCTTGTACATTTGGCAAACTGAGTATGTCATGGCAAGTACAAAAATAGAAGCATAATAGTGCCAGAACAGCAGCACTGTGTAGTTTGGAATACACACACCATGACCTGTGCCCTACTAACTTGCAATTGCAGCACATTTCCCCCAGAGGTAAAATTCAGACACACTAAACCTAATTTCACACTTCATGTAAAACTAGTCACTCTGTTGGCCTGGCTGAGATACAACATGATTCTTTTTGGTTTTTACAAAGCATATCATGGATTTAATTAATATGGCTTCTCTCAGAATAGAGATTGAAAGCTTTTTCCACCGAGGCCCTAATTCTGCTCCCTGTTCAGTGTTTCCTGCAGGCTTTGCATTGCAGAGCGAGCTCAGAGCTGCAGGGGTTTTGCTGCAAGTAGGTTTTAATTTTTGCAGATAATAAGCCTTATTTCCTCCTTTGAAATAACATTTCAGACAGTCTCCTTTCATGCACGCTGTCTTTCAGGTTTACAGCCCTCCCTTCTTGTTCTGCACAAGCAGCAAGTTCTTAATCTTCGCCTGCTCTCTACAATAGGTGCCCACACACTCAGTAAAAATTAATTTCAGACACAAAGAAACATGTTCCCAGACTGGTGATCCCTTTTGACAGCTAGAAAACAAGTAATCATGCCATCAAAGAACCACAGAATGGTTTGGGTTGGAAGGGATCTGAAAGATCACCTCATTCCACCCATGGGCAGGGACACCTCCCACTGTCCCAAACTGCTCAAGCCCCAGTGTCCAACCTTGGGCACTGCCAGGGATCCAGGGGCAGCCACAGCTGCTCTGGGAATTCCATCCCAGCCCCTTATAATCATCACAGAGAACAATTCCTGCCCAATATCCCATCTAAACACACTCCAACCTGATGAGGTTCACAGAGAATTGATAATTAAACTAATTTAGTATGGACAAGGCTGCACAGCTCTCCTTTTAAGAGCAAGGGAGAGCAGCAAGTCAAATTATGAGGTTCTAGATCTGTCATTTACATAAAAATCTTGAGAGAAACCTAGAAAAGAAATCAAACCTTTTCTCAGAGGTGAAGTTTCTAATCAGGGCAGTTAAGCTCCTGCAGGAGCCAGGGCACTGATTTTCAGAGCAGCAGAAACCTTTCAGTGCCAACCACAAATCTGAGGCCAAGCAGAGCACAGCATAAGAAAACAACACACAAATATCATAAGCTGCAGGTGCTGGAGCTGTTCTTTGCCAAGGAAAGGTGACAACATCCCTCATGCCCCGTGCTGGATGGAAAGGAACCTGCTCTGGCCAGGAGAGCATCAGGGTCCATGCAGAACTCTGTGTTTCAGTCTCAGCTGGCTCATCCCTGGAGCTCCAGTCCAGACAGCCCTGAGGAAACCAGGGCAAGTGATTTACAGTCAAAACATCACTGTGTGGACAGCCCAGCTCTCAGTTTTACCCATAGCACTGAGCTACCCCAAGAGAAGGGGAGATGCAACCCCCCACACCTCCTGTACCAGCTGGGCTGGGATGGAACTGAGCTGCTCACACAGAGAGGTCCAGCCTGAGTGTAAATCTCTTACTGAGCTTGCACAGGCACTGTGCAAAGGATGGCAGTGGTTTCTAACCCCCTGCAACATCAGGGAGCTGTGATTGCTCTTCCCTGCCATCCCTGGGCTGACAACTGAACGGGTACAGCCCCACCCCACTGTGCAAAGGAAGGGTGGAGCAGAGATTGTGCCACAGGCAGCTCCATTTCCTCCCCAGCCCGATCTGGGAACGCCTGTCTGCTCCTCTCAGCACGTTCCCTTTATCTTGTCTTGCTTGTGAGTGATTTACCCCCCATTGCCCCTTCCCTTTCCCACTCCAGCTCTGGCTCTGAGTGCTGATGAGGCACCCCAGGTGGGAACTCTGGGATTTCAGGAACAGAGATTTCCTGTCCCACAAACACCAGTCAATCCTATTTCCTGAGAGAGCCACATTGGTGCTGCCCAGACCACCACCAAAAATCTACACACATGGACAAAAACACAGCTCCTGTGCAGCTGGTGGGGAGCAACGCCACCAAATCCAGTTTTTTTAATGAAACAAAGGCTAAGGAAAGATGCTTGCTTTAGAAATGCAACATCTCTTTCTTCTCAGAGACCTGCAGTAATTAAGGATAAACAACAACTCAGATGTATCTTATTTTATTTGCAACACTGAAAGCTTCAATTTTCTTTCACTGAGGGAGAACAATGTGTTTCTTTCCAGTAGGAAGAAAATTGTTCTGTGATTATAATGACATCATGCTGCCTCTCATGGGTTGCTACAAGTCTAAAAGCTTGAAAAAAGGAAGGGCACATGAAGTACAGCACAGCCTTTCAGCTGTTTAAGTACAAATTCCTATACATATGCATATACAAAAAGTAAGGAGTAAGGGAACTTTTTTTCCCCTTGACTCTGAATTCTCTTTCCTTTAGCTAAAACACTTATAAAAATTGAGATTGGAAGAAATTCAAGTGATTTTCAGCCTGATTTTCCTCTGTAAAAGAGCAATAAGCCTAAATGAGGATCCAAATACCTTTGACAGAAAATGAGAATTGCAGTTATATTCAAATTTTACAGTGCAATTTCACTGCCATATTTTTTTTCCACATTTTATACTAAAAAGTATTTCAACAGCCCAAGTTATGTTATAATGAGTGAAAACTGCTTTCATGTCACTTGTACAATTAAAATACTGAAGTGACAAAGCATGAATTTGTTTCCAACAACTCAAGTCTGCGCCATGGAAAATTAGAATTGCTAAATTCAACTCTGCTTCATGCTTGAGCACTAATATTAGTAAATTCTGTTTACATCTTGGGGTCTTTGGGACCAAGACCACAATATTTATATATTTTAAGTCTTGTTTAATGTAAAACAGTGGCTGTTCATAAGTTTTGCTGCCAATCCTCACGTTGGGGAGTGCAGAGAGACCATTCACAGGGAAACCTCAGTGGTGCATGGACCAACCTTGTTCTGCCTCCTCCTCTGCTGCAGCCAGAGCTGGTTCAGGACCCTCTGAGGTCACCTGCCCCTTTTTTCTACCTCTCATCACTTCTTGTGATTCAGGCTCCTCATCTTTAAGCAGCAGAATTCAGTTCTGCTTAGTTTACTGCCGTGCCTAAAGCTTCCTCCAAGCTATGGCAATACACAAAGGAGTGGCTGCTTTGAGCTCTTTTTTCCTGGGAGTCTGGCAGCCTTGTTGTCATTTTCAAACTGGGAGCATAAAACTCCCTTACAAAAGATTGAAGCAAAAGCCTCAGCCACTGAGGAATTGCTGGATATCATTACTCAAAACAACACTGCAGAAAGCAGCACGTTGCTTCTTTGCACATCACTGTTATTTGGGAAATGCTTTTATTACAGAGAAATGGAACAGTACATATGTATTTTGTGAAGCTCTGCTTATGCAGTACCAAAGAGATTACTTTCATGACTGAAATTTTAACATTCATAAGGAAAAAAAAAAAAGGTTCTGTCTGGTAGTAGCTGCCTAACTCTTGTTAATAGATCCACACAGATCCCTGAGAGCGTGGTGAGGTTGTTATTGGCCAGGAAATGCTTTTGCAGAATTCATAATGCAATGACAGTTCTTTATGCCAGTTCTACCATGGGCTTTACAAGGTATTGTAAATACACAGGCTGTCCTGGTAAGAATCCCAGACATGCCACAGACACTACCTGAGCTCCTTCATTTCAGAGCTCCTTGCCCAAACTCAGAAATCTGCCAGGGGAAATCTCAGTTTTATAAACTGCAATGCAAATGTAGCATTCTATTGTTAAGGCTGGGGGAGCTGGGATTGCTCAGCCTGGAAAGAGAAGCCTGTGAGGTGACTTCATTGTGGCTTTCCAGTGCCTGAAGGGAGCCCGTAGGAAAGATGGAGAGAGACTTTCCACATGGGCCTGGAGGGACAGGACAAGGAGAAATGGCTTCAAACTGGAAGAGAGCAGGGTGAGATGGGATATTAGGAAGAAATTCTTTACTGTGAGGGTGGGCAGGCCCTGGTACAGAATTCCCAGAGCAGCTGTGGCTGCCCCTGGATCCCTGGAATGTTCAGTTCCAGGTTGGACACTGGGGCTGGAGCAGCCTGGGACAGTGGGAGGTGTCCCTGCCATGGCAGGGGTGGCACTGGGTGATTTTTCAGGTCCCTTCCAACCCAAACCACTCCACGACTCCATGACTGTTCAAACAATGAGGGAAGATGAGGGAGAAGGGACTGACAACATCTCACAGGCAGTTTCAAGACCATTGCCCATGTTAGTGAATTCCAACTGAGCTGCCATCACTGGAAGAGGGCAGTAACCCCTCAAAGCACCAAGAAATGAATGATTTGGCTGTGGCACCCAAGAAATGATCCAGAATCATATTGGAATTTACACAAAAACTGGAAAAAACTGGCATTACATTTTCCAAGTAGGAAGCTACAACTCCACCATCCATTTGAGATCCCACATCCTGCTAAGCCAAAATTCCCATCCAAGCCCTGAGGCAGCTGAGGCTTAGATGAGCACAGAGAGGCTGAATTAGGATGGAAAGTCACACCCTTCTCACCAGGCAGAGGAGTGAGGACACAGGTCTGGCTGCATCTGCAAGTGGCTCTTATAAATCATCCCAGGCTCTAATCAAACCCTGAAACTGCAAATCTAATCTCAGGGTGCTGCTGGGCTCCTGCACTGAGGTTTACAAACTCTTTTCTGTGCTGCTTTGGGCTGCCACAGCTGCTGTGGTTGTGTGATTTGGGGCTTGGTTTGCTCATCTTCCAAGGGCAAGTCACCCCTGAATTAGTGGTGCTGGAAAAGGATTTATCCAGCACCTGCTCTGAGGGCCTGAGGAAAATAATGAGGGACAGGCATTGTTTGAACATTGTTTGAACTCCTTACAGGCATCAGAAATATTTTGAAATGGCATTTCTGCAACCTGTCCAACAAATGCCCATATTCAGAGCATGACCATCTGCAAAGGGTGTGATAAAACATTCCTGGAATGGTTTCTCAATGGTCCTGACAGCCATGAAATTTCTTATCAAACTGGAGAGGACATACCTATGGTACCCAAACTATTAAATTGTATTAGCTTTTCTGTCTACTGTTGCAAGCACAGAAAGAAAAAATAATAGATCACCTGAAGAAACTCTTCTTGGCAATGACTCCCACCAGTCTGTTCCCATCTGCAGCTCAGGCTGTGGACTGAGATCAGTCAGCACACTGAGATCTGCCTTCAGGATCCCAGAACATCTATTCCTGAAATCAAATTTCTGAAAGCAGATCCAGCTTTCTGTGGCTGCCTGCTGAGCCACTGCTGAATGATTTCAGTTCAATGCAAATTTTTATAAACATGGTGGCTTTTCTGTTTCTCCAGTGTACCACTGATTCCAAAACAAAGCAGAATCTCTACTGAAATGCAGATGTTGAAGGCAAAATGCAGAAAAACAGAGGATATTTTTAAAAAACTGTATCTAGCCAAGCCTACTTCAAATAAGACCAATTACTCAACTCATAAACCTACCAAATTCACTATATTTCTGAGGTTTTTATTGCAAACTACCATACCACAATTCGAATTCCAATCAAGATCGTTAAAGCTACTCCCTTTAAGGTCTGCAAATTATTTGCTACACTGGCAAAATGTTCTTTTTGGTGTTTTAAAAAGCTCCTCTAGTCAGTCTGCTATAATTACAGGATGAATAAGGATAAACATGTAGGAAGGCACCCCTCCTTGCAAACCAGCTGGAAGCCAGTTGTTATGATTTAAAAACATTTCCATGTTTCTGCTCTGGCAATGTTTAAGCATTTGCAAATATCCCAAAATGCTGTGTAGGAAGGGAAGTGATAGCAGGAACAGGGAATGAAAATTTCAGTCAAAGAACTGGTGAAAAGAAGTTGGGGGTTGGACTGAAGGATCTTCAAAAGTCTCTTCCTACCCAAACCATTCAATGGTTCCATGAAAATGGAATTACTGAAAACTTAGGGCAGATTTTTGGAATTTCCTAAGGTGTCCCTGCCCCTGGCAGGGGGGTGGAATGAGATGATCTTTGTGGTTCCTTCCAATACAAAGCATTCTGTGATTCTAGGGAATGAGCACTGATGAAAACACCAGCAACAAGATCAGATAGTTCTTGTTTTCTTTGCAAGCTAAGCTTTAGAAGTTTTTCTTTGACTTTTTTAATGTGGATTGGGATAAATTTTGATGTTGGTGAGAAAAATTAATTTAATAGCCCAAGCTAAGTTTGGAAAACAATAGCAAACAGTATCAAGCTATCTCTGCTTTATCTGTTTCTACCCAGGCATTTGACAACACACATTTAAATGTCATCTGTGCATGAATTATGAACTTCTTTTATATTAACTAAAGAACTGGCCATAGTGATAACTGTAATCAAGGACAAAAATTACTGTGTGCCTGTTTCATTTAGAGCATGAATAATTTATTGTAACTTTTTTTCATTTAACCTGTTCTGCTGTGCATTTCATTGAGATAAGCAACATGAAAAATTAAGTACCAAATCAAGGGTCTTCTTCATGCCATAGTTTCAGTGCAATTGTTTTAAAAAGAACAACAAAAAGATTTGAAAAGTCATTAATGGAATTTCTTGTGATCTGTTATCTGTAATTCTATTCAGTGCCAACAGTGGCACATATGAAATCTGGTTTCATGGAATAAAAGAAACACAGAATGGTTTGGGTTGGAAAGGGCCCTAAAGATCTAATTCCAACCTCCCTGCCATGGACAGGGACACCTCCACTAGACCAAGTTTCCCCATTTTATATCATTTTTGCCATCCTGGGTGCCTCTGAAAAGGAATCTGCTCTTTGCACAGTCCATGCCCTGTGTGCTCTCACAGACACCAGCTGCCAACTGGAGCTGGAACGGGGCATTTCCAGAGAGTTTGCATTTGTCAGAGGCACAGTGAGAACTGCATAAAGCATCTGAGTGACACCCCAAACCAGCACTGACATTTCAAGTCTGTGCTTGTCACCTAATGTTAAAGCACCACTACTTGTTGTGCCACTTTATTTCAATTTTATAGCTTTTTTTTTTTTTTTCCCTAGAAAAAAGAAATTATAACGCACAAGCTGCTCTGCTGTGTGACCTTTCTCTTTAGAGTGGTCACTGAATCATCAAGCAGTGAATATCCCATTCCCCCACCTTCCTCCTTAGGATGCCAGCACTTTTGAGAAGGTGAAAGGGAAGCATTAGAAAAGCTTGGCTCTGTCCTGTCATGTTGTTTTAGTGTGACAAGAAATTCTGTGACATGTGACATTAAAAAAGGTCACTTTGACAACCTGACTACTGGAATGCCAGCATATTGCTCACCACTGCTGGTAAATGAATGGCAAATCATGCAAAATCTGCAACTAAAAATAGAAATATTTTCCTTTTCCCTTGTATTTTATAGTTTTATTTTGTGGAGTTTTAAGACTGTGGAGCTCCTCAGCTTTCCTCCAATTTTCTCATTTCTTCCTCATGGAATTTTTAAGTTGCAATGAGGTTTGTTTTTGTTTATTTTTAGAGGATTTATATAATCTTTTGATGATTTCCGTACTCCTTCTTACTCCACCGCCCAGACAAATAATTAAAATTGCATTTTTATTACTATGTTTCCAATTCAAAAGACAGTGAAAGAAATAGATGTGAGAAAGGCCCAAATCTTGTCTTTGAAGAATTATCAACATTTTCATTTATCAGCTGAAAGCCATTCTGATCAGACAGAAGTTTTAGTCAATACCACAGAAGCCAAATATATATTATGTATATTTATATATATATAGAGAATATAATTAGCATAGTGACTTTGTCATGAACATTAATAGAAGATCATAAAACTCAAAAGATGTAGGTTCTAGCTCAAAATAACAGCCCAGTTTTCATATCCCAAACACCTTAGAAGTGTGCAGAGCTAATTATCAGACACAAGCAAAAATAAAGGGTTATGTGAAATTTTTCATTCTCAAAAGTATCATTGTTTATTTTTATATGTTTTTTTAAAATATCTTAATTGAGTTCTCAGAGATGTAAACCAGGAAAACACTGATGCTCAGCCAGCATTCTAGGGAATGAATATAACAATTTCCCTGCACCCCCCTGTGTCCAGAAAGCAAACTGAGAAAAGGGTTTGTACTCAGATGTCTCCTGAAAGGGACATTTCAGAAAGAATCCAGCCAAATGGCAATGCAAGCCCCCAAAAGGAAAAGTCTTCCTGAATTCCAGAATCTGCTCCTCACATTTATATTCAGCTCACTGCTCCAGCACATTTTTTAATCTGTTCCTTAGACTTTCACTGAGACAATTCATAATTGTTAACATAACTGCCTAAAGCCTTTTAGGTGTAAATCAGTAAGCAATGAAGTGAGGTGGAAAAGCAGCTTCCCTGCAACAGATGCGTGCTTGAAAATGAGGTGATAATAGGTAAAAAGGTATTAGGAAGACTAATGACATACAATAACAAGCCTGTCTAATTGTGAAGATTTAATTAAAGCAGAGCTGCTGTGATGCTGATGCAGTTGTTAAGAGACTGGATTTCTGTATCAGACCAAGATGCTGTCTCAGAACAATATAATCTAGACCTTTACAAAGCCTTTAAAAAAGGTCTAGATCCCAGCATGTCATAAAAACGTTTTAATCTATGTGTTTAGTTCGGATTGGAGTGGAGATGGGAGAAAAAAAAAAGGTATTTCTGAGGTTCTTCAGCAGCACATTATTTGTTAAATCCTTGCCATTCTGCAATGCATTTATTGTCTGAAAATTTTGTAAACAAGATCGCACGAACGATGAAAAAGCTGGATGAGTGACAAGCTGCAAAACACAAAACAACATCTTATTATAAGGTTAGGTGGCTTGTGACAACTCCAAAGGTGCTCTCAGCTCTTTCTCACTGAATTATATTTGCAACTGTAGCTAGCACCATATGCTGTTTGGCATTAGCCAAGATGTGTTAGACACCAGAACCAGATTTCTGAGAGAGGAGTGGGGAGAGCAGATTTCTCCTGAGGCTCCTTGAACCTAAAAACTCCTTTCAATAATTCCTGATAATTTAGAGCAAGGCCCACAGTGAAGGGTCAGGAGAGTCAGTGCTGTGAAAAGCCACTGAGAGAGCTGGGAAGGGGCTCAGCCTGGAGAAAAGGAGGCTCAGGGGTGTTTTATTTCTGTCTATAATTCCCTATCAGGAGGGGCAGGGAGGGGGGTCGGGCTCTGCTCCAGGAACAGGGACAGGAGGAGAGGGAACGGCCTCAGGCTGGGCAGGGCAGGCTCAGGGTGACAGCAGCAGGAATTTCCCCATGGAAAGGGAGCTCAGGGGTTGGAACTGCCCAGGGAGGTTTGCAGTGCCCATCCCTGCAGGTGGCACCTGGAGGTGGCACTCAGAGCTCTGGGCTGGGACAAGGAGGGGATGGGCACAGCTGGGACTCGATGGTCTGAGAGGTCTTTTCCAACCTTAATGATTCTGTGATTCTGTTCTGTGATATCATCTTAGGAAACCCTTGTCTAGAAATGGAGGTAGGTGGTAAAATTCCTCCTTATTCCTCCTTTTAGCCCAGTCCCTTTGTCCAGTCTTTCCTGGGAGGCTCAAATATAAGACATGGGATTGGAAGGAGACATGAATGGCTGACCTCAGTCTCCAGAAGTTTTTGCTTGAAATCTGTTAGCCAAGTCACACAGAACATTTTTCTTGTGTCTGCTGTCACCTCGGTGTATCTGTCCTTTCTGTCTGCTCCAGGGATTGTGCTTTCTCCTTTTCATCTCCTTTTTCCTTGGTTTCCTCTTCATGCTGAGCTTAGCAACTGCTGTGCTCAAGGAACTCAGCCAGCATCTCTCTTTGGGAAGTGTTAAAACATGCAAGATCCACTTCCTGGGACTCAGAAGTCCTAACATGACCCTTTCCTTTCCCTCCACCAATTTCCTTATTCACAGGGAGTCATTCCCTTTTCCAAGCCCATCAATACCATTGGATTGCCATGGGGGATTTTTCCTGCTAATCAAATCTATCCTTAAGATTGTTCTGAAAAAAGGAGTAATGCATAAACAACTGAGACAGGCAGCTCTGCACTCCTCCACAACAGGAGAGCCCAATACTCCAAAAATCTCACACCATCTGCACAGGCTGGTGGTTGAAGAGCAAACACAGCACAGCCCACCACACTTTCCTCTGCTTAATACTCTTATAAATTATATGTTCATATTGACATTTTCTCTGCAGATGGACTACCAGCAAAAAATACAGAAAAGAGCAGAATCATGGGGAACAACAGGTCTGTGCTCACAATCCTGCTATTCACTTTGTAAGGCAGGGACACCTTCTCTGCCTTGTTCTGCAGTATTTCATTGAATGGCTCAGAAACTTGAAGGACAAAATAGGACAAAAATATCTCTGAGGGACTGGGTAATGTATCCCAAATGCAATTACTCTAGAGATAATATAAATTCTACCATTGTCTAATTCAAATTAGGCAAAATACAAGTTGAAGGAAATCTTTTCCCTTGTCCCTCTACAAGACAACAACAGATATTAACAGCAGATGGTTTGCAAATTATTAGTCATTTCAATAGTCATTCAAAGTCTATTTTAATCCTTTCACATATGATTTTCATCGTTCTTCCTTCCACTCACAGTTATTACTTTCCTAGCTATTTCAGCATTTCCCATTCCAGCAATAGCCAGATGTGAACATAGAACTGTGGTCCTGACTTGTACAGAGGGTTTGGTTCAGACTGGTTGCTATGAAAACAATATTTATAGCCAAAAAGGAAAAGAGACAAACACAATATTTTACTTAGGCCAGATAAGTAATTTTAAACTGTCTTTCTATATGTAGAGTTACAGGCTTAAGATAGCAGCATACAGGTAATGGGATTTATGCCTCCTAACCAGTGATTTTTCCAGGGATTCCTCCCCAACAAACAGGTTTGATATTTTCTGTTTGCTTTGTGTTTTGTATTAATTGATCCCCCACATTAGAAAGAACATCCCCCTAAGGTTTCCTCCATTTTCAACCTGTCAAACATTGTTCTGCTTTCACGCACTCTCTCCTCACTCCTTCAACACTTCACACCAGGCCTGTACATCCCAATTTATTCCAGCTCTGTGTAATGTTAAAACATCTTGTTTTCAGCATCAGTAATGATATCTCCAAGGAGAACATGATTTAAAGGCCGTTTTGTGCATGAAAAGATTGTGCAAATTAAGTTTCATCAGTCTCAGAAAAGCAGAATTAGTTTTCAACAGTTGAATCAAACAGAAATTGCAAAAAAAAAAAGGAGCCCTTAATTGCTCATGTTTTACAAAAATCTTCGTCTTGCACTGCTTAGTGTCTTTAAAACATGTTCACTGCAAAGTTGAATGAAATTTCAATGGATTCACACTCAAACTTACTTTCTTTCTTTATCTCCTGTTTTCTGCTTTCCAGCTCACTAGTTCTTCTGGAAATAGGTCTGAGATCT
The DNA here is from genome assembly GCF_029582105.1 of Oenanthe melanoleuca. Lineage (NCBI taxonomy): Eukaryota > Metazoa > Chordata > Aves > Passeriformes > Muscicapidae > Oenanthe > Oenanthe melanoleuca. Next base: position 108,151,024 of record NC_079333.1, on the reverse strand, counting down.
TTCAAAATCAAAAATAATGATTGAAAATATGGGAAGTCATCAAAACTCCTGGCAAAGTATGAATCCAGAAAGGGCTGGCAGATTCACAACTTATTTGATGTCCAAGGGCATCAAACCCCAGGACATCTCTAATGGGAATCAAATTTTTTTACTCCCCTGAGATCTGAGGAGGAAAGTCAGGCAGGATTTGATTAACCCAAAGGAGAGCAGGGAACTCTTGGAAAACTTTTGGGTTTACCTCTGTTGTATTGGCAGAAGGAAGATGTCTTTCTCCTTACAGGTAAAACCACAATAGAATTTAAAATTTCAAAGAGAATTCAGAATGAAAGTAAAATCCTTTCTGTTTCAGAAGACTGAAGAAAAAGATTCCTGTCACTTTACTTCCCTCTTCCAATTGTAAATGACCCTGTTTCTAGGAAAAGAAAGGACAAAATCACCTCTGTACAGTGTGCAACACCCTCACCTCAGGAGCTATTAAAAAAGCAGAACAGCTCTATGGGATGGATACAACCACAAAATGAAATTATGAAACAACTTAGATAGTTCTGTGTCAATATAGACATCCTGTCAATCTCAGACAACCCTTCCACATGGAAAATGGAAAGACAGAATTAGGTAGATGGAAATAAATCTGGAGATGGAGAAAAATGAGAGATGCAAAGTAAGTTAGGAGAGAAATTGCAGACTTGCAGTTGTATCTTTTTTGTTGTTGGAGTTTGGTTGGTTGGTTTGTTTTGGGTTTTGATTGTTATTGTGTGAAACAAACTACTTGGTTTTATCAAAGGATAATTTCCCCAGCAAAACTTTTACCAAATTTGCCCAAACACATTGTTACTAAATTTGCACCACTACATTCTTCATCTGTGAAACAAGTGACACACACAGGATGTGCTTGCACTGACAGTGACTTCTATTTGCAAGGGAGAATTAGGGGCACATTGATATAAATGACTAAACTCACAATAAATTTAGAAAGATGAGTCTTCACCCAAAGTTTTAGTGCTTCTCAGTTTCAGCTGTAATTAAGCTAATTCAGGAAGAAATTCTTTATGGAAAGGTTTGTCAGGAAGGTGGAGTCCCCACTCCTGGATTTCAGTCAAAGATGACCTTTGAGGTGTTTTCCAGCCTGAATGATTCTGTGACTCCACAATGCCTTGATCCTACAAATTTCTGTGTGGATGAGTGACTGTACTTGCTGAGAGATCTCTCACAGGATAAATAAAAATCCCATTTGTAGGGTTTGAAACCAGTAAGCAAAATGCACCTTGGGGCAACCCTACCATGGTAGGAAACCATCCCACAGCTTGAATTACTCGTGAGCTCTGCAGCCTTGGAGCCCTGTCTGATGTTTGACCTGAGAGAGGGCTCTGATCCTGGTGTGAAAACAAAATTCTTGTGTGCAGGAAATGCAGCAGAGGAGAGAAATCTTTGCATGCTTTCACAGCTCTCAGTCATGGCTCTGGGACAGAGTCAGTTGGGATCTTTGCCAAGTGACCAACCAAAGGCAAAATTCAAGTTTAAACCCCTGTGAACCTCATGGATGGCCCATGCCATAGCAAAGTCTGGGAACTTTTTAATTTGGCCACATTAGACATAACTCATTAAATCATTGCTGCCTACAGAAAAATGGCCTTTTATTTCACTACATTGGGCTTGTTTTCCTTCTTCCAGCCCAATGGTGAATCATCACTTTTTATTCACAAGACTAAGGTAACATTTATTGCTGTCACAGTTTATGAGTAAATGAAATTTTAGACCAGCCTTGATCTGTTATTAATTTCTGCACATTCTTAAAGGACTGGAATCAGAATAGAGACTCCAACATAAAAACCACCCTATTTATAAAGATATAAGATGCATTAAAGTTTTTACACAAATTACAAAATTGTGTAATTTTCTTTCATATTATTTTATGCACTGGTGATTACACTGTAGTTACTGAATAAAATCCAGTATTGAAAAGAAAATAATTTATTGTAAAGTATAAAATACTCTTAGAACTGAAGAAATTCAAGCTCTAGCTTTAGGAGGAGAAATTTTTCCTTTGCCTTGCCTTCCACTGGAGCATCTCCTGCTTCTCCTCATGTATCCAGACAGCTGTGTTCCAGCTGTGACCTCACCAGCACCACCTATAATAACTTCCCTCCCTCAGCTGACCATGATCCTCCTAACATAACTCAAAATTTATTTTTCTTTATTCACAGTAGAAGTTCAGTTTGGAGTTCAAGGTCTTTTTGCTAGTAAAGAATGCATTTTGTTGTGCCCACTTGAGTAAATGCTCTATGGTTAAAAAGGTCATACAGTAAAAAACCTTTTTCATATTTTCTTTTATTAACTTAGGATGCTTTTTTGTCCTTTTTTTTTATTTATTTATTTTTTTTTTCCATTATTAGAGTTGATTTAGAAACATAATTATTGGTAAGGGTGGTTTCCCTGTGCAGCATAAGTCTGACTTAACAGACCCTGTGCAAACACCAAACAAAATATGGTGTCCATAAGAGAATTTAATTGAACTTCAGGATTCTGCTTCACAAAACCACTCTGACCATTCTCAATCACCTTTTTCTGAATTTTCATGCCCAGATTCACTGATTTTCTGTAATATAATGGCCTTAAATCCTGTAACAGCTTTAACATAAGGTCTTTCCTTTTGGACACAGAGTTTATAGCATCAGTTCATTGGTCATTTGTACCACTTAGGAGTCTGCTTCAGTAAAATTACTCCTCATTTAAGAAAAAAAAAAATAGCAGAGTGGGTGGACCAGGTTTTCCAAGCAGGTTATGAAATCCCAACATTCAATTATCAGCCATTTGCAGATTTATTCCTTTGGAAAAGTGTCCTTAGGGTTCTTTGTGGTAAGCACAATAAAAATAATTTCTGTTTTCTTATAAGTCTGTACAATTCCCTTTTATGGCATAGAAAATTTCAATGTTCAAGAAGCATTTTGCAGAAAACTAATTTGCAATTATAATTTATCCCCATATTGCCATCCAAGATTGCACTTAGGAAGACAAATAGAACAGAATGAACTATAAATTTTCCTCCTCATTATGAATGATCAGGATCCTGCAAAGGCATTATGCCTGATATAAATATGTTAAATATGGTCTTTCACTAGTGAATTTAAGCAAGTTTGGTTTTATAAAATTGAGCTGAAAATATTTTTGTGATCATGGAAGATCTCAAATTTTCTTGTGAGGGAGAAAATGGCCAAGATGGAAAAATTATGGGAGTAACAGCACTTCTGGAGAGGTATTGCTGACCACCTGCTGTACTGAGTGGATGAGAAAGAAGCTGTAAAAAAGCCAACATATTTCACACTTCTTTCTCTTTGGGCCTTTTTTTTCTTTTTATTTGCTCAAATGAAGTGAAATAAAACATTCTACAAGAGCATTTACAATAACAAAAAATAATTATGGCCTCTGAAACATTTTTAAATTGAAGTAATTGCTTTTTATGACCTGCTGCTGACTGTGATTCTACTCATGTTTTGCTCATTTTTTATCCTCAAAATATTCCATGTTGGGGTTTTGGTTCAAAGACATAAAAAACTTTAAACATTTTATTTTATAAATAATGAGTTTATCTCACCATTGTTACTGGATTGAGAATAATGACATGTTGTTCAATCACATTTTTTTGTGAAAACTGAAGCTGAGTGATTCCTATCCCCCCTCCTTTACTAAAGGATATTCTGGCAATGTTCTTTCCAAGGACAGCTCTCTGAGGTTCATGTACATTAATTTAACAAGCACTTCCCTTTGCACAGATACCCTACAAATATTTTCAAACACAGATTTTAAAAGCTTTTCTTTATAAGGGCTTTAAAGATAAATTAGGGTAAGATATTCATGAGGGACTGGAGGGACAGGGTGGGGGGGGAATGGATCACATTGACAAAAAGCAGGGTTGAATTGGATATTGGGATGAATTTCTTTACTGTGAGGGTGGTGAGGCCCTGGCACAAGCTGCCCAGAAAAGCTGACACTGCCCCAAATGTAGAATTGCTCAAGCCCAAGTAAGATGGTTCTTGGAGCAGCCTGGGGTAGTGGAAGGTGTCCCTGTGATTCTATGATTTTGTATTCTGTCTAAACAAACTGGGATTTCTTTTGTTGTTGTAAGTTAAAAGACCAACAAGCCCTTCTGTAAAATTAGCCTTTCTGTACAATGATAGCTTCTTACAATGACCCCTTCTATACACTCACAGTAGTTTTGTCCCTGCCAAAATAATTTAATTTTCAATCTCTTCCCAGTATTCCACCTGAAGACAGAGCTCTTGCACCAGTACAACTGAAGTTTGACTGAAACTTATGCACAAGAGATTTGTTTTTTACATCAAGGTAGCTGGGTTTGCACCATTAAGAGCAAATTTAGGAAACAAAAATAATTTTAAAAATCCAAAAGGCTGTAGAAATTTATCCTAAATAGGGTGCTAGGAGGTTTTAGGACCCACATATAACTGAGGATGCATCAAGAGGCACAGGGGAGTGTGCCATGACCATTAGGTTGCCACATGCATTTTTTTCCTCTCCCCCTGCCTTAGATATTATTACTTTGGCCACAAAAAGCCTATTTTCTCCTTAGTTTTTACTATATCCAGTACAGCTGCATTGTAATTTTTTGAGGGGACAAAAGGATCAGGTCAAACTTATATTTTGTAAGTTCTATGAATATAAGAAAGCAAAACATTAGTATTTATAACAGGACAGCTCCCAGGCAGTGCAGGAGCCACGCAGGGCACTGTTACCATCCACATTGTGCAAATACACACCCAGCCTGTCACAGAACCTTATCCAGAGCCTCTAAAGGGACAATATAAATGGACAAGACAGAGGGAAATGGAGAGAAAACAGAATTATCCAGAAGATGACCTGCCCAAGGTCACACTGCAGCTGCCTGGAGTCACCACAGAGCCACAGGGGCAGCTCTGCTCAAAGTTCTCATTTTTTAAACCTTGAGTTACAACTCTGTCCAGGGGACCACACTGCTGCATTTTAAATTCACTGAAAGTAGCAACACAGAGTGGGTTTAGTCATTGGAAGAGAAGATAGGAGATTTCTTGCAATTTCAATATTATTATTCCAGTCTGACAAGTTACTGAAAAAACAGGAGGTGTTAAAATGCTACAGAGCAGTACTAACTTTCTCAGAACTCAGATTCAAAATTTGATTTATTTCAAGCAATAAGGGGCTCCTAGAGTTGTTGCCAACATTAAAACAATCTCATGAATGGCCTTTCTTTATTCCTTATTGCACCTTCACTCACAACTCCTCTGACAAAGGCTCAGAAGATTGGAAAGGGTAGGAATGAAGGAAAACCAGTGGAAATCTTTCTGTCTCCAACACCTAATGGTCAAAAGAGTAAAATGGGCAAAACTTCTAAATATGCTGCAAGAGAGCTGATAGCAACTGCAACTTGAGAGCAAGCTGCAAGGTTGTGTAAAAGTGATTTTTTTATATTATTATAATCATCACATGAGACATTCAGAGCCCTGAACTAATATGCTTTAGATGGAATATAATTTCTAGCAAATATTTTTACAAAAATATGTGGAAATAACCACAATAATGTGATATCAAATTGAGGTCAATTAAACAAAAGAACTGGAAATTCTTTATTATGACAATAAAAAAGTTACTTCAAAATAATTGCCTTCAATACATTCTGCTAGTTATCTAAAGAAGAAGATGGAAGTGTGGATTATGAAATGCAATTTGTTCCCTCAAGTCTATAAAAGCAAGAGGAAACAACATTGTCAGCCATGTGATTTTAGATAACACCACACAATAAACCCATGGGAACCATTAATAGATTGAGAAGGGGAAAGAATTGCATCTTCTGTCTAGAAAAGTTACTGCAAACATAAAGATCCACTCCTAAAACAGTAACAACAGCATTTAGAATAGGTTTTTCTGTTACAGATCACAGGATGAGCAGAGAAAGAAAGCTCTTTGTTTTTTGGAAGGTTGTAGATATGGTTCATGTATCTGTGCTGGTTTAAGATGAAAAATCCAATCTCTTAATTAGAGAAATGTCCTGCCTGATACAATTAATTACTAATATATGTGGCCCATGCTTTGGAATACCCTGATCATAAATATTATTCCTTCTGTTTCTTAAAAAGCTTCAAACATGCCATCACTCTCTCTGACTTCAAATATATCATGTTTCTCTTCTGATTAATACAATAGGAAATGCAGCTTCACATGAGGACCAAAGGAATATATATCTGTAGGGAATTTATGCTCTTCATTATTTCTCCAGGTTACAGAAACTGCAGTTTAAGCCAGCTCCTGGACAGAATGCATTATAATGCAAATATATCCTTTCCAATAAAAAGGATTCATCTTCTTTTCCACACAACCTTCCTCACCCTCCTTTTTCTTGGGAAAAATGACCTTTCAGATTGTTGTGGGAAATCTAAGCTTGTGTGTCAATGTTTTTATCCAGCTGGAGATGAACTGGGCACAGTTTGGGGGATGTCTACCCATGGTAAGTGTAAAATCCTAGAAACAAGAGGTTTTGACAGGGACTTTGGGTGCAGATCTCTTTAGTGTGTTATCCAGGAAACCAGACTTTAAAGATGAAGCTTAAAAGGAATGTTTTATAAAAAACCCTCTCTCTGCATCTGTTAAAAGGCACAGTGCCCAAGCCTAGGCTAAAGTGAAGTACAGAGCTTCTCAACAGCTTAAGAACTTACAGCATCAGATAACTTAGTCCATCTGGAGATCCATAAATACTAGAAATTGCCAAACCATTGCTCCTAATTTGTATTTCTTTAGATGTAGAGGTTTGTCACCTGTCAATATAAAAATCAAGGTACTTCTAACAACAAACATGACTCTGAGTATCTCAAAATCTTTAATTAGAGCCACATTGGAAAAAAAAATTGTGTATGGCATAATATCCTTTACTATTGTTTGATTCTGTTGCATTAAGTGTTCAAGGCTATGATATTGTTCCCAACATCCATAGAGCAATGACAAATAAAAATATGGAATGGTGTCAAAAAATTGGCTATGCTGGTACTTCCACCCTCTCAGCAGTGAACACTTAGTGCAGCACATCTCTATTAAGACAAGGCTCTAAGCATCTCTTATAAGGAAACACTGATTTTGCTTCTTAATCCTATGACCAGATATAAAAGTCAGATCTTGCAAACAGAAATTAGATCACCTGTTATCTCTTTATCCTTTTTCTACCACAGCCTAATGACTTGTTTGCATTGTTCCCTACTGCTGGGCACTGTCTTGATTATTTCAATGATTTCTCCACAACAATCAACACTTGTTTCCTCATCAGTGTGCTGGATGATTGGTATCCTTTTCCCAGACTAATTATTTTACATATTTCTATACCACACTCTTAACCATCTGTTGACCCAATTACCTAAATGATCCAAATCCTCCTCAGTCTGGTTGCAGTTTCTCATTATTCCTTTTAAATTCCATTTCAGCAACATCCATAAGCCATGAGAGCTTTTTCCCATTCTTTCTCTATATCAATAGATCTCAAGATTGCAATCTAGGGGGGGGGGTCAGATTCCATTGGAGAATATTCCAAATCTGATTCACAGGGCATTTATTTCTTAAAATGATATAAAAGGTGATACTAACCAGGATGGAGAGGGACTATTCACAAGAAGATGTAGTGACAGGAAAAGGGAGAATGGCTTCAAACTGAAAGAGGGTAAGGTTAGATTAAATATTACAGAAAAATTCTTTCCTATGAGGGTGGTGAGTCCCTGGCACAGATTTCCCAGAGAAATTGTGGATGTTCATCCCTGGAAGTGTCCAAGGCCAGGCTGGATGGGTTTTGGAGCAACCTGGAGTAGTGGAAGTTGTCCCTTCCCATGGCAGGGAGTGGAATGAAATTATTTTTATTGTCCCTTCCAACCCAAACTTGTCTGTGGTTCCAGGTATGAAACTCCTGGCTCACTTTCAAGTTTAGGTACAAGTGTTCATTCATCTGCTCAGCCTATTCCATATTTCTAAGGATTTCAGAGATATTTCAGAAGTATGGAGCTATCACTGCACACATAAATCATTTTCTTCTCAACTTTGTTGGGTTTGTCAAACACCAAAAAACCACTAACCAACAAAAAGGAGGCTAACACACCACTGGCTGCTCATGTCCTCAGATGCCCCTGAAAATTTGAGCTGTTTTTCTGACATTCTGCAAGGATTAAACATTGTGTTTTCTATGCATGAAAGTGGGTTTCTGAATTATATCTCACATTTCATATGAGAATGGCTGTGATCCCAACTCAAGATGCTGCAGGAAGCTTCAGTAAGCAGCAGTGGTTTTGAATTTTACAGAAGATACCCATACAGTTTGTTTCTGAGAAGGAGGGGGATGGAGGAGGATTTCTAAGAGATGGTAAAAAGCCTTTTCTCACTGTGATTTTTAAATAAGTGGGAGAAATCAGAAGGGAATGGCAGATGCACAGAGAGAGTTAAAATGCTGGAGGGTTTTTAGGGCAAGGGATTTGCAGTTTGCTCTAATTGCCTGCTTATTCCTTCATTATGGTTGAAGGGTTCTGGTAATTCACCATTATTAAATATTCAAGGTCTGGTCTGGAGGAAGCATTCTTCAGGGATTGCTCTCATCACTCCAGTGCCAGCTAGAATCCTGCTTTGTGCCTGCCCATGTGTGCAAATAAAGCTCTGCTTTTCCTGTCTTATTGACTCCCTGTACTAAAAAAGACTCCAAGCATTGTGGTAATGTGAGATTATTTGGGAAATTAGTGCTTGTGCATCTTTCATGGAACTTTCCTCACATTAGCAAGAACAGTGTGTTGGCTTTGTGGGAGAAAAGAGCAAAAATGTTCCTTCCCCTGAGTAGACCCTTCATTTGTCCACACTCCCTCCACTCCCACCATGTTTTTACCCTCTTCTACCTTCATCTTCCTCACCTACAGACCTCATAGCATGAAAAGTCCTTTCTCTTACTTCCTTGCCAATATACTGGTGAACCAGTATAAAAACACAATCATAAATTATACAGCAGTGTCAAGTCCCTTGAAGACCAAAATGTCAGTGGTGCTGTGGAAATATTGCATTACTGGAAGGGCTCCATCAGTACCAGGACCCTGCCATAACAGGGAGCACTGTGGTTTAGTGACTTGAACACTTCAAAACACAGATGATCAATTTCTTTTCTGCCTAAATAAGCTCAAAACACAAATCTTTCCCTCCTTGGCCAGTGCCCTGACTGCAGCCTGGTAAGCATATTTGGATTTTTTTTTCTCTACTTTGAATAACTGATTGAATGAAGCTAATCATTCTTTCACATCTGCAATAAGCCTCCTGTCCATTGCTGTTGGGTTTTTTGTGAGGTATTTTTTTTAAGGTGGCTCTGACTTCACACTCATTTTAAAATATTAAAGTAGCAACTGTAGCAGAGAGGGGGGGAAGGAAGGTGTTATTGTGATTCAAAAATAATTTAAGAGGATTCAATGGTTCCTCACAAATGTATGTGTATTACTGAACATTGCCTTATTTACATAAAATGAAAGTGTCAACAGGAGAGACAAAAAATGTCCTTTATATTCTATGAACATAAATAACCTATACCTGTGACTATGGGTATCCTGCTGAACAGGTAAAAAATATGGAATTAGTTCCCTTCTGACAGGGAATGACCTGGATCCATGTCTCCTACATGTTTTATATCTCATCCACTGCATAAAGAAGCTCCTTTGCTCAGCAATTTGAAAAAAAAAAAAAAAATCATCATAAAAGCCAGGCTTTTCATTAAAAATAAATAAATAAATAAATAAATACATAAATACACAAATAAATAAATATTATATATGTATATAGTAGAGGCAGCCAGACTGCATCAGTCTCTAATGGTGAATGGTGGTGGATGGCCCAATGAAAACTAAGAATAGGGCAAGCACATCCTGATATTTCAGAATACTTCCCCATTTTTTAGTAATCTGTAGCTAAGGACCTCCTGAGCTTCTGATGGCATCTCTGCACTGAACATTCCCCAGTGGGATGTTTCCTGCCATGAATTTGTCCAAGCACTTTCCCAACCCGTGTAAATTTGTAGTGTCTGTGACATTCTGTGCAATAAGGCTCTCAGCTTAATTATGCAAGGTGTGAGGACGTGCATCCCATTGCTCATTCCAATCTTCCACCAGATAATGCAATCTGATAACTCGTTGTTTTGGGGGGGGAAGGAGGGAGGAGAGAGAAAGAGAATATTAATTTGTTACCACATCTTCCCAGGCACCTGGGATTTTGTCATCTCCTGTCTACATTACATAATAATTAAGTTTTGTACTGCAGGATTATTCTGCACTCTTGGATCCACAAGAACCAACTGTGTCAGGTTTCTCTGAATCTGTCCTGAGCTTCTGTCTCCTCACCCTCCACACCCTTCACACTTGTGCTGGTGACTTCCCAAAGAACTCTCTTAAACCTGAGACCTGCCCCTTAGACAGGTTTTTATACAGGTGTAGAACTCTTCCTCCTCAACAGTTCTGAGTTTCCTTCGTGCCTTTTGGCACCTCTTATGTAATTTTGTTGGGTTTTTTTTTATCTTGGTATTTCAGTGCTTTTGAGTATCTGGTTTCTAACATTCTTTTTGCCTGTTTGTTCCACAGACCTCATTTTTGGCAACTGATCCTTTGTGGTTTTTTAGGTACAACCTTATCTTCTCTTAGCAGCCCTTTCACACATTCCTAATATATTGTCCCTCTGTACACTCTGGCAGAAGTTTAATTTCTGTTGTGTCTGTAAATAAATGCATTCTTTCCTCGATGGTTTTCAAGTTGTTTCGAAGAATCTTTGTGGTCTGACATGTTGTATTTCCACACAAAAAAAAAACTACCAGAAGTTGAGTAATTCCCTCTTTGCTGGTTTTGGACATAACATTAAGTTTCTGAAGGATGATTTCTTCCTTTTTCTATCCTTCTTTGACCACAGCAGCATTTGATAGATGATAGTTTCTTAACAGATGACACTGTCCCCAGTACATGATCTTTCAGCTGTAGCCATGATGCCTGCAAAGATTTTGTGCTTTCAGATGACCCTTTTTGTTTCCTTGTTAAAAATGCTTCTCCATTTTTCTTGGGAGTTCCCTTTTGGCCATCAGGTGTGTGTGAGGTGATCACTGGGCTCTCTCACTCCTGCCCTGCTCTTCTCAGCACTGGTGAGGCCACACCTCAAATCCTGTGCCCAGTTTTGGGCTCCTCATTTCTAAAAGGACTTTGAGGGGCTGGAGCAGGTCCAGAGAAGGGACTGGAGCTGGGGAAGAGTTTGGAATATGTGAGTTAGGAATGGCTGATGGAGCTGGAAAGGGGCTCAGGCTGGAGAAAAGGAGGCTCAGGGGGGACCTTGTGGCTCTGCACAACTCCCTGACAGGAGGGGCAGGGAAAGGAGGAGAGGAAATGGCCTCAAATGGCACCAGGGCAGGCTCAGGGTGGAGATTGGGAAAGAAAATGTCCCTGGCAGAGTGGTCAGGATTGGGATGAGCTGCCCAGGGAGGTTTGCAGTCACTGTCTGGGGGAGTGCTCAGGACAGGCTGGATGTGGCCTTGGGGACAGGGTTGGGGTGATGCTGGTGGCACTGGGGTGGCACTGGGGGATCCTGAGGGGCTCTGCCCACCTCCATGACCCTAAATTCTGTAAGAGATGGAAGGGCCCCTTGATGCCCACAGCAAGGCTGGCACTGCCCCTCCCTGGCTTTCCTCCAGGAATTTGTTGTCTCCCTGTCCCAGTGCAGCCTCTCCATCCCCATCCAGGTCTGACATCCCACCCTGCCTGCTTCACTCATCTTAGGGATGCCAATTAACACCAAGTTTCTCTCACAGCCATACCAACATGACCTATTTCATAATATCACCAATCAAAAGCTTTGGGAAAGGCAGTGCCTCACTTTGCTACTCCAGCAGATGATTTTCTGAGTTTCATTTCCATTGGAGATTTTTTTCCTCTTCCATTTTAAGTTTGCAGCCAGACCAAGAGACAGCTATTTTCCCCAGCTCAAGTTTCAGCAGGTCTCAAGGAAGAAACTAAAATTTTTCCTTCCTTCAGTGTTTCTCCACTTGATCATTATTTATCACTGTAAGTTAGATTTGGATATATTTGCATAAATGTGCATCGAACAGAAAATGTAAATTTGAACTTAATTACACTGAAATATGAGGTGAAATACAGTTATTATCTCCACTTTCACAGCATCAAGGAAACAAACATATTTCAATACTTGAGTTAAACTGTTTATTTATTGTAATCTGCATTAAATCACATGGTTTATACTATCCAGAAGGGCAAACTGGATAACAATTTATTCCTTCCACCTTTAATATATCTGCAACTACATAGTCCTCTCACATATCATAATATCTAATTGCTTTTTCTCATTCTTTTTTTCCTTTCTCTGTCTTTTTTGGCCCTGAAGGCTTACATCAGGACATCAATAACTTGCTACATGAATTATTTTGACTTGATCTACCTCTGTGTTATTGCAGACACAGCAGCCTTGGCTGGGACTACAACTTTGACAGGCAAATTCCAGTTTCTTTAGTCATCAACCATTCTGAATTACCAAAGGAAAACTATTAACAAATTTCTGACATGAAAGTGCTGCCTCTTATCACTGTCATGCAATAATTAGAATAAGCAAGCAGGCAAGTGCTCATTTTCTCATTGAGCTGACACATCTTTAGTCTTACCCAGCAGAGCTTTGATACTTAGCATGTCACATACCTACAAAAAACATGAAATTTAAAGTGGAAAACTTTTCCAAAGAAAAGTTCCAATTCTGTTTAAAAACCTGTGATGTTCTACACTTGCAGAAATGGCATTTTGGAGGTTGCAGACACCTGATAGGTGAAAACTGTAGGAAAAGGAACTTCTTTTGGTTGAACCACTTGTCCTTTAATTACAGCTCCTAAGCTGAAAGCAAATCAAATCTTGAGACATTACAAGGCTTGAGACATCACAATTCAAATAAAAACAATGTCAGCAGAAGGACTTCCCCAGTGACTTTTGCCCAGACACAGTGAAGTGCTCCTGTTTACTCATTTAATGTCAAGGATATTAAAACAATAAGCTGTTCTGCCTAATTCAAGGACTTTCTCTCACTTTGGGTGAATATGTAAATCAGTGAAGGAAAAGGAAGGCAGGTGCTCATTTTTCATGATATGGGGATGGCCTGTTTGTCTTTCACTGTCTCTTTCTAATCTCCTCATCTTCAATTTCCAAAAGTTGTCTCACTCATCCAGCTACAACCTAAAAGTATTTTCATGTTACAGAACTTTTTCTCTGGCCAGCCCATGATGAACAATTCATGTCTGTATGCACAGGCATTCCCCAGTTACTGTCTGTAGTGATAAAGCTGATTTGGTGATAAACCTGGCTGCATATTTTTATGTTCTGTCAGCTCTAGGAAAGAGACCAGAGCTTTCCCATTCTTATTATTTTGAAAATACTCTTTTAGACTGCTATTGATTGGTGATAAGTGCAGGTTTGAGTATATAACACCAGTGATTGAATCAGCATTCTTTCTGAAATGATCTTCTTTCCAAAAGAAGAAAAATCACATCTTTGAGCAACAAAAAAATTCATGCTGTACTGGCATTATAATTTTTTTTTATATACATTTTAAACTAGGTAGAGGGTTTGAGTAGAATCAGCAAGACAAATCCCTTAGAAACCATGGAAAATATTGAACTTCAATTAAAGCTGTGGAGATTTCTCCACTTTAATTTTTAAAAGTTGCTTACTGCTGCGATACTTTGCAGAAATCCTTTGGGCCAAAAGAAGTGGTAGCTGTTTCCCCAAGCTGTTAATGAATTTCACACTAAATATTTTGTAATCTTTAGAAACAAGGGACTTAACCTAGATTGCTTTCCCATCATTTTTAGAAGATGGCAGTCTTCCCAACTGTAACATCTGCATTTTATTTTTACTGGTGCTCTATTTCACAGCACTAAAATCTGACTCTGATGGTGCTGTCCTGGTTGAGTTTCCCTCATTTCAAACCTGCTTGCATAGCCAGTGCTGGTGATCACCCAGCCCAATGCACAGATGGTGGGCAGAGAGGAACTTTCAGTTTCCAGGACTCCAATTAAACTCTTCCCCTGGGGCTTCCACCCACCAAACAAGGTCACTTGGGGTCTGCCAGTGACAGTGACAAACTGTGCTTCTAATCACAGAAACCCAAAACCCTCTTAGTGCCATTTGCAGCTTGTCAGTGACCAGTGAGGAAAAATATTTCAACACCACACTTTGCTGATTGTTAAGAGATAAACATATATTTGCAATTAATGAGAATAAGCAATGATAAAAATTTGTCCTTAATCTCATCCAAGCGCATGGCGACCCACGATGATATAAATTAGGGCTGGTGACAGGCTCTCAGGGTGAGTGGAAACAGCCACACTCAGAGGACTTGTGCAGCAGCAGAGCACCTTTTCAGGCTGCTGGGGGAACATTCATTATCATGTACACACTTGTGTTTCATTAATACATAACCAATGTGCAGAATTGCTCTGTTAATCTGGAAGATGAATTACTCCTGTCAGGGCTTTGTTACAGACTTATCTCCACCACCAACACTCGTGAGCTGAGACAATAACAGCAACACTCCCCTTGCTCTGGAGTATGGGGAAAAAGAATATTCCAAGTAATTAAGAATACTCAGTTTAGACAGTTGATCTTCTATTGCAGGAGCTGGTCCTGTAGGTTTCACTAATGACACACTGCAATTGCCAAACACCAGTGCTAACCTGCACATTCTTAACCTGGAGGAAAAGCAATTAGTGATTCTGTGTGATTGTGGGATTTTAACCAGTTTCTTTAGCTTCTTGCTTTCAGCCAGAAACAAATGTATAAAAATACCACGAGAGATGAAAAGGTCAAAGGTCAAGGAAGATTCAGCTGTAATTAACTTGTGAGTGCATTGCTCTGCAGAGAACTTGGTTTAATGGCCATGTTCATATGCTTGGACTTGTTTTATTTTCAGTTCAACTCCTTGTCAGATCAGATTAATGTGCTCCTGAAATGATACTTCTGCAAAACAGGGGGAAAAAAGGAAAGTCTTGCAGACTGCATTTGAATTCTAGTGATTGCCCTGTCACAAGCTTGCACTTCTCTGCTCCAAAGGCCAGGATGGGCTGGGCCAACACCAAAATGGGCTCAGTTCCACCCCACAGGAGGGAAGCTCCCTTAGATCCATCCCCAGGCTCTAACCTTCAGGCAGTTCATTTCATAGTCCCCAACTCCAGCCTTGCTTCACAGTGAGGAAAAGTTACCAAACTCTCCCAGACTGACCTCTACCAACACAAATTTTAATTTGAGATGTGTGTCCACATCAGGTGAACTTGGTAAACACAGTCCTGCGTTTACCAGGCACTTGGGAGATGGGTGGAATTTGGTGCAAGAAATATTGTTTTAGTAAATCACAAATTACCAGGATATTTATTTTATAAAAGAAAGTGACCTTTTCATTTTTTCTACAGTAAAGAAGGGAAGCAAAAGTAGATTCCAAAGAAAAACATATTTCATTATGTTAAGAAAAAGGATGGCTCTATAGGAAAATGTATTGAATAGAAACATAACATCAAATCAGTTACACAATCAGTAATTTTCCTATAAATCCAATATATTACTGCAATTACTTTGTCAGTAGAATTTTTTAAAAGTCTGCTTTCTGTTAATAGTGAGTGCTGTAGATCAATACATTTTACTTCTTCTTCCCAGTGATCACTCTTCCTATGTTTAAAATAAACTGTGCTCTTGTTTTGCAGAATGTAGATAATTATCATGATTTTGCTATGATCATTTTCTTATATCCCATGGGAAAAATGCAACTTGTCAGTTTGGCAACAATTAGGCTGTACCATAAAAAAAAAATCAACTTTAAATACAAGTAAAAATTAAATGTTTTCTGAGTGGAAATGAGAGGCTTTGTTGAGAATAGACTTATAGGATATTTGGGCTTCCTAAGACTAAAAATTGCACTGAAAATGCACTTAAAATTGTTTTTAAGGTTTACTAAGGCAAACATATGTTATGTGCTGCTTGGGCTTGTTTTTTAAGCAAATGGCTCCTTTTCTGGGTCATTTTTTAATGGAAGAAGTTCCTATCTCTATATATGTCCATTCTATCTCATGTTTAACATCTCATTACCATAGGCATAAAATTATATGTTTATTTATTGCTAATTGTACCCCTTTACCCATCAGTTAAGCCTATTTTCTAATCCATATATTCCTTTAAAACAATTCACAAGTTTTAGAGTACATTGACCTGGGATGTTTATTTCCTTGCCTGTATTTGGAGGAGACAGAACTACACAGTGGCAGAGAAACAAGGAGATAAAAATGGCTTTGCAAAGTTGTGGGCTGGAGATTAGAGAAATTCAGACCGACATTCTGCCTCAGAGAGGATGGGATGGGTGGCCTGGGGAGGCAGGATGAGGTTACAGCCTTTAAGCCATGCCATGCAGGGAGATCCACAAGGAAATCTGGGTCAGTCACTCACTGAAGATTGCAAACTGCTCAGCAGTAGTGGCAATTTATATTTGGCCTTTGTGTAAGAGAGAGGCAGAAGATCCTCACTCGACCCCAGCACAGCACCAGCCAAGGGGTGAATGTGCTACAGGGGCTAAATCTCCAGAAGGTGCCCCACTTTCAAATATTCCAGATGTGAACTCCTTCCTACAGACTTTCTGCTCATTTAATTCCTGTTACTGGTAACTGGTACCAGAGAGCTCTTTTCCTTTCTTTAATTTTTTTTTTTTTTTTTTTCTTTTTTTTTTTTAATGAATTTTAATGTCTGCAGTTGACTACCATTTTGAATTGCTTGAACATTTATGAAGAAAATTAGTATTTCTAGCAGAGTTCTATGTCTCAGAACACTGAGAGGATAAATCAAGCACCTAATACACAAAAAGGGTCCTCAAATAGTACTGGTAGGATATACAAATTTCTACAGAAAAATTTCTAGAGAAAACAGAAAAAAAATGGGTCAGAGCAATAAACAGATTTTGGTTTTTGCAGAAACCAGAAAGAGAGCTGCACTTTCTGAGCACTCTGCAGAATTAAATTTGTTTCTGCTTAACGAGTGAGGAACCAACATTTTCCTTGGCAATGCTGTTTTTTCTCAGAATGACCAGAGATGCAGCACATTGTGTTTCCTAATGAGAATGAGGTGAATGAATAGCCCTGCTGTTTTCCCTATTATTCTTCTTCCTGCCTTTTAATGGCGCATTACCAAAATGTGAGCTGCCTTCTCTGAATTGCTGCTGTATTTACAGATGCCATTAAAATCATCCAGCTTGCACTGATGTGTGTTCTAATGGTTGATGGCAGCACCTAACAGTGTGAACATGATGGGAACTGCCTGATGTTCCTTCAAATGGAGTGGTGAGTTACAGGTCATGGAGAGGAGGACTGCCAGCAGCCAGGATTCCCTGGAAAGGTTTTTGCCTTCTCACAGGCTGTGTTGGTGGGTTTGGTACAAGCTCATCACCCCTGCCTAATGGGAAGAGCATTCCAGGAGTGTCCCAGTGTGGATTGCCCACGGGAAGGGCTGTGTTGAAGGCACCCCTGTGAGTGCTCTCATGGTAAAACATCCATAAAACACTCCCTGCAACACAGGCCACAGGTGAAATACATCATGACCACTTTTAAACACACAGTCATCGTATATATTAGCTCTAAAAACAAAATAATCCACACTGGGACTGCTGGATGCATTCCCAAGGAGTGTGTGAGAAGAGTTTTGAAGGCAGTATTCCTAGAGGAATGCACTCACTGAAAGATAAGGCCAGTGCAGAGGAATCCCCAGGGAATTTGATGGTGTTTGGGTGGCAATGTTTGCGTCTTCAAATCATCAAAGTGAGTGTCTTACTATTTACTATGTTATAGATGATAGCTAAAATAAACACAAATTGGCCAAAAGTGAATTAATCATTATTACAAATGAAAAAATACACCCAACATGATTAAAAAATTAGGGAGAAATCCAAAAGCTAAGGTGAAAACCACACAGTGAATACATGACTGTGCTAAAAGTCATTCCCAGTGGTTTAAAAACACTCTACAACATTGTGATAGCATCCAACAGTGGTGATCAACAAAAGAAAGAAAAGCAGCATGGGAGGGGGCTGCATTTTTGTGTCTGTGTGTAAACAATCTTTTATTCCAAAGCTTTGGAACATTTCAGTCTCTGAATGTGGCTTTTTAACTACCTGAGCATACTGGTGGTGATTAGAACTGAAGAATGCTGCATGAATCTGCTAAAATCAGCAGAGAGGTTTTAAAACCCTAATTGCCACATGACCCTAAATTAGCTTGTTTTGTGAGCCTAAATCTGACTTATACCTAAATCTAACTCACCCAGCAGGTCAGCTACTTCATGAAGCAAGAATCCACCACTAAACTCAACTGGGCTGGTCTGCAGAACTTTGATGATAAACTAAGGCAGAATCTCTCTCTCTCAAAAAAGACCCCATCCAACCAAAGAAATTTAAAAAAACCAACAAACCAAACAAAACAAAACAAAAAGGAAAAAAAAAAAAAAACTAACCCCAAGCCAAAAAAAAAAACCCAAACCAAACCAAAATAACCCAAAAAATCCCCCCAAAACCAAAACCATCATTAATTTAAATTACTTCATTCTTAATTTAAGTTATACTGATTGCAACCACTGGCCATCAGGAATCCTTTCATTTCTACTCATTTAAGTGGTAAAATGTACACATTTATTTTCCTCCAGCTTGAGTTGATTTTCACTTTCCCAAGACAACCATTAAAAAAACTATCACACCAACTCCTTCCTGACGGCCTATTTGCACAGGTTTCTAAAAAATCAACTCAGGATTGTCTGTCTCAGTTCTTAATTAAGTTAATCAGTTGTAATTACAGGTCTAAACACTTCCTCTGCACTTGCCAAAAAAAGCCTTACTTTTTTTCACACTGCCTCCTATCAAATTCTCCTATGGAGAGCTCGAGCAGCACCTGCTCCACATTAAGATCTCCTAAAGACAGGTAACAGTGATACCAGTTTTAATATCAGGTGGTAATATCTAATTACTGACAGAACATCATCATAAAATGGTTATGAAAGTAATAATTTCATTCTTCCTCAGCAAATACCACCACAAAGTCTAAGAGAAACTGATTTACTTCCATTAGAATTAATTTCAAGGAGCTGCCTAGTTTTGTCACCGTAACTTCAAAAAATGCTAATTAATTCTAAACCAGAATGTTTGTAATTATAACAGCTTTCTGCTGAAAAACAAATTACCTGGTGCCTTTGGGGTGAACAACACAGAAAATATTTCATATTCCTTTCAACAGCATAAATATTTTACATTTTAGGCCATGAAAATAATGTGCCAGCCATAAACATCCCATCTTTTCCCTCTCAAATGTTTAGAGACTGTTTTCTTCCTCCTAGCACGGAGACACTAAACGAGTTGACAGTCTGCCTGCCAGTCAGTTTAATCTCATTCTCTCTCTGGGTTTGTGGGAAAACTGTGGCATGCCAAGTTATTTTTGGCCAAATGTTACAGTATGAAGAGCCTTCAGGAGCCTTCCTTCAGTGAGTGGACTAAACTGGCAGCTGTTTTACCTGCAGAATGGGAATTGATGTTGCCATGGAAATAGAATAACTTCTTTTTTGTTGTTTGTTTGGTCTTTTTTTTTTTTCTCATGTCTTTGCATATTTGGGTTTGCTCAAGCACAGAAATCAGTTTGAGAACAATCTCCAAAAGAATGAAAGTCCAGGAGGACTCTTGGAGGGAGCTCAGAATCTATTTGCATCTATTTCAGACAATGGTCATTTATGGACAAACCACTTGAGTTTATCTTCCTGAGCAGGAAGTAGGTGAAAAATAAAAAATCCACATTTCATCCTCATCTGTTGATGACTGCCACCTATTTTCCATTGAACGTTTCATACTGATCAAACTCCACAAAAATGGGGCTCTATCAAAAGGGACAGTTCTGTTTGCTTCCACCAACATTTTTATTAAAACAATCTGTAGCATAAAAGAGCATAATAAATGCAGATATAGCTTACAAATTAGCAATAAAGGAATTTATAGTTTTGCACATACAGTAGGACTCTCCAGCCACACAACAACAGGAGCCCAATTGTGAAATTGTGAAATTTATATTCCCTGAGATGATGCAGTTCCCAGAGAGACCTTCCCACCCCAGCCTGTCTCCATCTTAAAAAATAAAATCAAGGAGACATTTCCATACAGTCATGTAATAATTGTCCTTTCATGAGACAGTGCCTGAACCTTGGACTCTTCAAACTGCCCAACTATGAAGTCACTGAAGCTGCTGCAAATCATGTTTTCACAGAGGGAGCATTTCCCAAAAGGATGGCATCACTGACACAGTCAGTCATGCTGATTTGCTGTGCTCCTTTAAAATCTTCAGCCAAAAACCAAGGAGATGAAAACCTCAGAATTTAACTCAGTTTAACAAAAAAAGCCAAGAACTCGTGATGCCTGAAAAGCAGGACCACGCTCCTTGCAGACAGAAAAGCCACAATAAGAAGTTAAAAACACATGGGTTAAGTACAAGTGATTTCTGCACTAAGAGGGATGTTGGTGAGAGACAAATCCACAGCAGGTTGGGATTTTCATCAGCACAGATTAGAAGCACAAGCCTTGCCAGAAGCCAGTAGGGTTTGTGTCCTTTGTATAAGAACTTAAAAACTGATAAGCGCTTTGTGGCACAGCATGGAGGATTTTTGGGGGGTTGTTGGTCTGGATTTTTTTATTATAGTAGTCGAACACAATGGTTTTTTTTATATTGTGGTAATTTCATCTCCCACTCAACCCTCAGGGGAGAGGCAAGATCTTCTGAAATTTACTGAAACAGTTGCACTTAAACAGCTACAGACCAATCAAGGAAGAAAAAATGAGGCTGCTGCTTCTTGCTGAAATTCTTTAGATTTAGATAAATGCAAACACCATTGCCCCTCTAGGTCTTCACATTTTCTTTACCTTTCCTCATTTAGTTCCACATCTACTTTAATAAATATTTAATCACATGCACCAGCACTTCCCATTTACTCTCTCCTTAGCTTAAAGATTAATGTGGATATCTGAGGAAACATCTTAGCTTAAAACCATGGAAAAAATCATTTTGTTCATACATGCATTTAGGCAGCCCCATGTTTACCTGATTTGCTTAATGGGACAGAAGATTTCACAACTGTGTATCAGCCTGAGAGTGAGGAAATGTTGAAAGAAAGAAGAAGAAAGGCTGTTTCCCTGTGAAAACTCTTTATGGACTCATTTATGATCCTGATTGGAATTTTGTCACTCTGGAATCAACAGGAAAACTGCCACGGTCTGCAGCAGAACAAGAATTTCATTCCTATTCTAATTATTGCTTTTATTTTTTCCCCATAAATGAGCATTCCTGCTGGGTTCTATAATTTTCTTTTATATTCCCAGTGCAAAGTATGAAACCACTGTCGAACATGTGAATGAGGGTTAAATTTTCTAACAGACACCTCAAGGACAAAGGAAGCCCTGTACCTGCATTTACCCTGCACAAACTTACAGTTCAGGGTTTTTTTCTACTCTAACACTGCAGATAAAAGGTTTTTCCTACAGTAGCTAAGGAGGGGGAATACCTGTAACTCTGCTGATCTGACCCTGCAGGATCCTGGGCCATCTCAGCACATTCTGTGCAACAAGAAATTGCATTTATCACATCTATAGAACATTCAGTTTATTCCAGGCCTCGACAGTAACCATACTACCTCAGATTTCCTTATCAACAAGGTCACTTTTTTTTTTTTTGCTTTGATTCTGGAATTGTGGCCTTTAAACTTGAGCTGAGATTTACCACATCCTTTGTTGCTTTTGAATGATTCAGGGCCAAAATAATCTTATGGTAAATTCAGCAGTTCTTGTGGGTTCTATGGTGATGAACTTCAATCCAGCCTCCTATTTTTAATACAATATGAACATGAAGGACAAGTGAATAGCAAGTAGCCACTAAGAACAAATTGTATTTCAAACATCCTGCTTGTATTTAATGACCCCTAGCCCTGTGTTTTAAAATGACACTCTATTTAGGCAGTGGTATTGCACCCACAAATGCAATGTAGCACCAATAAATATTTCTCTGCAGGATTCTCTCCACAGCCACACATCACACTTTTTGACAACCCAGCAGCCTGTCTGGCTATGAGTTAATACATCTGTTTCTGCTGGCATTTATAACCTTAAGAGGCTAACCTGGGCTTTGCTTATTCTGCATGAAACCCTTGGATTTTTTTGAAAAATTTCAGATATTTTCAACTAGAGTATCTATTAGCTATTAGTATTTGATACATGCACATTAAAAATGAGCAGTAACTCCAATAATGCTCGTTTTTCTTCTTTCTTCTCAGTTTAACAACTTCATATTTCCTTATCCCACTTCATTCTGTTGCTAATTCTCCTGCTGCCATCATCAGCTGCATCAGGCAGCTGGAGCTACATCAAACATTTCAACCTAAGTTGAGAAAAAATCTTGGCTTAGAGCAATCTGAATTTCAAATCCCCCTCATACATCACAGAGCACACGTGGGAAGGAGAATAAAAGGACATAAATGCCCATTTTTTTAGCTCATTAAGATATGTTTAGAAATTCTGGACTAGTAAGAAATGAAGGCAGGAGTGCAGGAGCTGGTTGTGACCATGAAGAAGGACAGTCACTCCCACAGCTGTGGGCACTGTCAGCACCTGCACAGAGCAGCACAAAGTTACAGCCAGCAGCAAATGCCCTTGTCATTTCAGAACCCTTCCCCAAATTTCACTGCTTTTCACACTCTCCATCTAACAATCAATATGAAATAATTCCTATTTTTGTTCTTATTTATAATGATCTAAGGATAGTTCTTCAGTCTCACACAATGTCACTAAGACTGGATGTAGGCTGCTTGAGATGTCTAGAAGATTATTAATTTTTGCTTTAAAAAGAAAAGATGAAAAAAAATTTAAATAGAGCAAACACCAATAATTTGTAAATGCCAATATTTGAGATTCATTCACTGCCTGCTGTTCTTCCAATAGCATCTCTTCCTCTAGGAGATATATGCCATAAAATGCTTAAAGGGTATTCTTTTTTTAACCCAGAAAAGCTGCTTCCCAAACCTCCTGGAATGTAATTTTCCAGCAAGCTTTCCAACACCCCTCCCCAGGCCTGACTCAAGGCCAGTGAAGCCAATAAACAGCCACTGTTCCTAATGACCAGAGATCCCTCTGCCAGAGGACTTTACTGCACAAGCAGATATCCAGATAGGGAGAATTAAAAAGCAATCATCTCCTGCTGAGACTAGAACAGACTCCAAACTGCAGCCAAGGCTTTTGGGGCATTTTTTTTTTTGGTGGATACGTGCAGGCTTTGCAGATGAAATGCCAAAAGCAGAGAATCTGATTGCAGTGACCTTATTATTGCTCTAAAGATCCTTCAGTGGACAGCAAATGTGATGAGCTGCTAAATAATTGATTATTTCAAGAACTTAATGCTGAGTGCTTTTCATGCATCACTACAACATATTATTTTATAGGTGTTGGTGTGTCAGCAAAACTCTGAACCACTCACCTACACCTCTGGCTGAGTAGAAAAAAAAGGAGAGAAGTGGGAGTGAGAGGTAATTCTCTTGAAAGATGAAAAGCATGGATTGCCATCAGCCTCTTCAAAGCTGAACTGCAGGAAAGTTTTGCTTCACTTCTTTGCACTTAAATGTGAACTCCTGATATCAGTATTGCTGTTCAGGAGATGTTATTTGTTCATGGCAATAAAGCAGCAAATTCTCATATGCTTGGTGGATTTAATGGAAATTTTCCCAGCAGGTAGAAAACTTTACTCCACCCACACACAGTGTGTTGCTGTGTGGCAACTGATTTTGTACCTGGACATGGAGCAAATATAATATAACTTATCTTAATTTATTTTTCTTCTCAGATGACTTTGTAGCTTGCCAGGTCAATAAAAGTCAAGAGAGGTTCCCAAAGGGTTAAGAAAGAGGGCAAAACCATACCTGTATGATCAGACAATACACAGACACAGGAGATCTGTGGTTTTGGAAGTGTGCTAAGACCTTTTCTTTGCAGTTGTTGTTTTTTTCATGGGGATGGTAAAATACTGGAAGAGAAGCTGTGGGACCTCTGTCCTCAGAGGTGTCCCAGATTTGACCAGTCATGGACCTGGGAAACCTGATCTAAATTAAATCTTTTCTGAACAGGGGGTTGAGTTGGATTGGCTTCTGGATGAGCCCTTAAATGTAATTTATGATACTGTGAGACATGAGTAGGAGGGAAATACTTGGCATCTCTAACCTAATTTCCAAACTAATAGAGAGATAGAGAGATCTCTATTTAAAATATTACCCATTTAAAAATAAATGCACTTTGTCAGGATGATAAAACCTCAGGTTCAAAGTTCAAAGCTGTTAGGAACATTAGCATTTCTAACAGGGGCATACACATAAAACCATCTTCAATACTTAAACTAAATGGACAGAAATTCAAACAAAATCTGAATAGAAAAAGAGGGAATGAATAGGTAATTGACCTGGTTTTCTTTGCCCTAATCTTAGCCATCATTACTGGTACCAGATCTAAGGGAAATCTTCCCCTCCTCTGCGATAAGCTTCACTTTTCCTAAAATGCCATCATATCTGGGAGGCATTTAGGAGCAAGCTTGACATTTTGAAACCATATGCATTCACAAGTGAAAGAGAAACAAATAATAGTGACAACCAAGCTGTGAATAGCTATTAACATCTCTGGATATTGTGAACTCTCTTTAGACAAGCCTGAACGAGAACACGTTTGGTGTTTCAGTTATTTAGCTGCTCTCAGTTTTCCACAATTCTGGCACTGTTACACCCCAGTGATATCACTTGACTCTGAACAAACTGAATTTGCTGTAATTTGCACCTATAACAAAAATCACTGCTTTTGGCACCAATGATTAAAGCATGACATTTAAAAAAAAAAAAAAAAATCAGAGCTAAAGAAGATGCATGAAGATATCAATTTATAGTCCAATAAAAGCATCTTAGATCTCCAGGTGCAAACACAACCTTGGTGCAAATTAATTATCAATGTTTTACATAACAGATTTACTGATAGGAACCATTTCCTTCTTTAGGCTCCCTCCTGCCTAGTTTCTTTAACTCTACTTTCCTTGACATCCTTATTTATTTAATATGACTGGATGGCCTAAAATGATAGTTACTCTGAGAACCAAAGACAATTAGGACAGCAAGGCAACAGCAACAAGACCAGAATGCAGGAACTAAGAAACTAAAAATAGAAGAACATAAGGTGTGGTTCAACTCACCTTTTTCTCCCTCTCTGATTCATGTCTCTCCTATTTCTATGAGATAATAAATTCATCCTCTCCCAAGCTCTCTTGATAAGCTTTGAAGTACTAGGTAACTCCAAGACAGAATATTTGTGTATATGCAACAAGAAAGCAAGAAAATATCCTGAAATGGTTTGTTGTTTTGGGGTTTTTTAAAGTCTTTCTGTGTGCTGTGTGTTTACCAAAGAGCCAACAAATATGTAGCAGAAGTGCCACAAGGAAAAAAAAAAAAGTGGTTTTAGGTTGTTGA
Organism: Oenanthe melanoleuca; assembly: GCF_029582105.1. NCBI lineage: Eukaryota > Metazoa > Chordata > Aves > Passeriformes > Muscicapidae > Oenanthe > Oenanthe melanoleuca. Next base: position 108,125,417 of record NC_079333.1, on the reverse strand, counting down.
AACACAGCAAGAACTTCCCTGCAAATATGAAAATTCACTGAGAAATGAAGAATATTTTGCAATGTAATTACTTCTGGACTACTATTTACAATTATACTTTTGGCACCAAAAATAATTTTTTTCCTATTCTGTACTGTACTCCAATCAAAATAGAGATATCTGTGGTCAACAGAAGTTAGTGGCAAGCTAACTCCAGCACCCAAATTATCCTGGGTGCTCTGTAATCTGGGGCAAACACAGCAACTCCTGTGGCTGCTCCTCCGTGGGTATCAGGTCAGATGGAGACCCCAGGGTTGGTGTCACTGATATTCCTCCATACTCCCATCCCAGAGATGTGGGAAAGGGAAAAACACCCAATCTGGATAAAGAGGTCTGGGAAACAGAAAGTCTCACAGTATGTGGATCATGGAAAGGGCAACAGCCAAAGAAAAAGGATAAAATAAAACAAAATCAGAAAATAAACTGGGATGGAAAATGTCTAAAACTGGTTAAGAAAGTCTTTCTCTGAACCTGAATATACTTTCACATTCTTCTCTGAAATGGTAGGTTCACAGAATTTTCCTAAAACCCAGATGTTGCTGAAGCTAAATAAAGAAAAATATCATTTTCCTGCCTCTCTTTCCTCCAAGGACAATGCTACATATTCAAAACCCAGCTGAGAATTCATAGGGGACCTAAAGATGTGCCTATGAAAAAGATATTATTTAAGCATTCATTCCACATAGGAAAATGGACATAAAATTTTATATTTGTGTTTATTTGGATTACAAAAGTAAGCAGGCAACCAGAAGTTGGACAATGCCAGACAAAATAGATGGTGAGAACTTGCTCTTACATTTTTATCCATGTCCAAGTTCTAACAAGCAAGGATCTAATAGTAATACTCATGTATTTCCCTCCACCACATCCTATTTTCTGTGGCTGTTAGTAGCTGGAAGAAGCTAGTCTCTGTCTCTGTGGAATGTGTGCCTCATTTAAATGCAGAATAAAGGAGAGGTTTTGTGTTTTCTTTCTTGCATGTTAATTGCACTGATTGATATGACACTGGTCTTCATGCTTTGTACTTTCTTTTATTGCCTCCTATAAGCAGTGGAATTCCATTTAAAAAGCCCAGAGATAAGGCCATGGTAACACAGTAGAGAACAAAAAACCAGCAAATAATACCCTGGCTCTGGGCAAAAGGTGGTGGGAGTTTTTTATTTCAGTGCAACTGCTTGTTCAGTCTAGTCCAGACATTCCTGATAGCAATGAATATTCTGCTATATTTCATCTTTAGTCATTGTGAAATATAAAATAGTTTGACTCATCTTTATGCAGAAATCTTGGTTAGATAAAGCCAAAACCCTCATTAATATTAAGAATAATTTTAGATATTATCAGTAACAAGAAATAATCAACATTTGAAAAGTAAGATTTTTTTTCTCAGAGAGAAATCCCATTTCCCCCTTATTTTGTATATGAACTTATGTACATACATAATGCATATGTTTAGAACCCTTTTATGTAATGGGTTCACTGAAAATTCAAGTGTTTCTGGCAAAGATTCAGACAATCAGAAATATATACATATATACTTATTTATCTGAGATTACATGCAATTTTGCTATTGGAGAAGATTCCTTAATGCCTTTTAAAAGACTTTTATATTTCTCTCCTCCCACATTCTTAATTTAAATTTAAATGGAGGCACCAACACTGAGGATGTAAACTCTTTCTGTCCCTAATTTCATTGGAACACTTTAAGGATCTATTGGAAAATGTGATCCCAACTAAAACCTGGATGAAAAGCTGGCCCTCCAATGACAGTAAATAATTTTTTAGCTCCCACACCCCTAAGAAGCAACACTGCAGAATTGTGGCTCTGAAAGCCAATGGCCCAAAGCCTGTCCACCCCAATGGGAGACTTTCCAGACACCTCCTGTTCTTAGTTTGGGCTGAAAAAGCTCAATTTAAAGGTCTTTCATGACAGAATGTCCCTCTAGTGGCAGCATTATCCCAAATTCTGCTGTTCCCCAAAGCACCAATGCAATACACATTTAAACACCTGAGCTGACGATAACTGCTGCAAATTCCAATTCCAGAATATGGGGATTGTCCCACCTGGCAAATGCTGATTATTATTCTCATCTCCAAAGAAAAGTTCTATATATAGAAAGGGAAAACAGTTATTTTCACACTGATTATTGAGTGATAGTAATTATATTTCATGTGGGAAATATTTTATGTCTAATTCAGGTTGTGGATGATTATGTGCAACGTGCCAATTATTAGGATGTGCATCAGTTGGGATGTGCTCCTGATGCATCACACACTTCCTATAGACATATTTAAACTGAAAAAAAAAAAAAATAAATAAATCTGACAAAAAATCCTGCTTCTGATGATAAACAAAATACTGAATTTTCAGATCATTAGAAATTATTACATTTCTTCAGCTGTTGATTTTGTATGGAAGCTAAAAGCTGATGTGTCAACATTCTTCAAAGAATGTGGAAAATAAGTTCCAGAGTCTGAAGTATGTAATTTTAATGTTCCAATAAAAGTGAAATATTTTAGCATTCCCAGAGCATTTTTTGAGGAAAATTATGCTAAACTCTTGTTTTCTGTCTGTTCAAAAATATCTAAGCTGAGGTTTGGATCATCTCTTTCACCAACAAACCAATTCCTTGATTTGCCCTTCCCAGGGTTAATGAATGATTTTTCTAGCAGGGCCCACATGTTGTCCTGTAGGGAAATTTGAGAGCTGAATGGCATTATATTATTAATAATAATATTAATATTGATATTTATGTTTTCTGTGCACAGCTTTATAATCCAGCTGTATCTGCTCCAATGCAAAAAGCTGACCAAAATAAACCTTTGCTGTCTTCTGAGAAATGTGGGTGTCAAACTAACCTGACCTGTGAGAAAACATCCAATATGGATGTCTCGCTTAACTACTTTGGAAAACAAAAAGCATTTCTGGGAAAAAATAATAGAATGCAACTGAAAGTTATTTCAGGGGAAGCAGCTCTAAAGTCAAACCTGCTCACAAGAATTGGAGTGGGGGGAATCCTGGGATTTGCTGACATGCCACATCCATGATTTATTCCAACAGCGAGGGCCGTAATCATTCCTCAAGGCTGTGGCAGGGCATGCTGGGCAGCTGAGAAATGCAAAAAATGAGAGGAAGCTCATCTCTAGATTGCCTTCCCTTGGGCCAGTTTGCCAGGCTGGGTTAGATCACTCTCTGGTGACAGATGGCTGCAGCCCCTGCAGGGCCAGGAACCCGAGCCACAAGTTGGCGGCGTCTCGGGAGGGTCTGGGCAGCTGCACTCTGCAGGACACCAGGGCAAGGAGCCTGGAAACTGCCCCCAGGAGCTCCAGCCTGAAGGACTGCCTGCCCTGCATCCCAAAATCCAGCCCTAATGGGAGCTCTGGTGGTTCAGAAGGATTACTGCCATGGAAGAGGAAAACGAGCGTTTATTTCTGCAGACTGTTGATTGCCACCGCGCCACCAAGTCTGGACCAACGCACCAGCTGAATCCAAAATATGCCTGGTGTCTTACAGGACTGGCTCTTTCCAGCCTGTGTTCCACGTCCTGTCCAGCTGGGTTTGGGCAGTTTCAAATAAAAATGATTAAAAGTTAATGGTTTGGGGAAGCAGAAGATTGCCTCGATTTGGTACATACCCATCAAGAAAGAGAAAAGGAAAAATGTCTCCTTTTAAGATTCTTGTTAAATTCCTAGTCACTCCACACTTTCTGAAGGCTGTAGTTATTTTATTGCTGCTGCTTCCAGAAATTTTGATCCGGTGGCAGTTCTTATCACCTAACTTTGGCACAGCTACATCTGGTAATGTTTCCTCCAAAGACAGCAGTGAGAGGCAAGTAGGAAACACCTACAGCAATCATTGGATCAACTGTTTCCCAAGAGTCTCTGGCAAATAAATATCAACTATTCTATACAAGCCAATAAGTAGATTGTGCTGAGAGGAATTGCCTTAAAACCTTTCAGAAAAGAAAAGACATAATTCCGTTATTTGAAAAGATATGCAGTAGCTCAACAGAATATGCAGGGAAAAACTAATAAAAGGAACACTCAGTGCAACATTGACATAATTATCATTTGCTTTTTAATACTGTACCATCATATAAACACAGCATGTTCTCAGCTAAGTATAGAAGTTTGTTGAGAATAAAAGTACATCTGATTTCCTAATAAATTAGAAGAGTAAGGAACTCCTTTAGGAAAAAAAAAAAAAATCAACAGAAAAAAGACCTTGCAGTCACTCTTAGATGTCAAATACCATTAAATACAACTTTGTCTGTTGCTAGAGAAGATAAAAGCTGTATTTAAAAGCCTTGCCAAAAATGTCCTTTTCAGTACTAATTAGCATCAATGGGCAAAGCCGCTAGAGCAAAAGAAGAACAGAGAAATGGAGGACAAGAGAAATAAGTACCATCACTGACACTAACAGAATTTTTTTAAGCTTTGTCTCATGATACATTAAAGGATGTTTTTCTTTTAATATAATGTCCTAAGCTTACAAGTGCTACGAGCAGATGCCCTTCTCAATCTGCATTAAAATCAAGTCTAAAGGCACACAAAGAAGAGCCACAGCAGAAAGTGCCTCTTCCCACTGTTTACCCAGATGAGAAATTAGCAGTTCTACAGCGTAAAATGAAGCTGAGACCTCCTTGTCGTGTTTGAGAGCACTTCTGGTTCCTACTTCAGGACTTTTCAGCCCATTGTCTGGATCAACAGGAAAAAAACTGAAGCACAGTTAAAGAGAGTGAGTCCACCTGACTGTGTGGATTTTGTCTTAATGCCTTTTACAGTCATGTGAGTTTTAGAGAGTCTCAAAATGGGCAATTCTACCGTTGCAGCAATGGTATTCATCAGGAATTGCAACAGGTTTGCCTTTTCCAACTCTGGCTGTGCAAAACAGTCCCTTGTTGACAATGAAAGCATCAGAGGTCAAGAGATGCAGGAGTCTCTCATGTGTCAGAGTGGAAAGTAAGTCATCAGGTCTGTTCTTCCATGGTGCCAAAACCAGCTTGGTCTTATCTTTTCAAAGTTCTGGGGGCCAGGCTGTGAATTTGTCTTCCTTTTCCCTGCTACCTCCATCAACCTGGCACAGCTTAAAAAATTATCCTAACCAAAACCCCAAAACATCCCAACCAAAAAAAACCAGAAAAACCTCCAGACCCCTGAGTCTTTTCCATGATCACCTCAATTTCATTAATTTCCACAGTTTAATTTCTTCCAGACATACAGTCCCTGCTCACTTCTCATGCACACAGAGTTTAGTCTGGAGCAACTGTGGGAGTGCTGTGTTCCATGGATATAATCAGACATGAGAATTCCTACATTTCATAATTACTGCCAACTCAAAATATGGGTCAGAGCCTAAAAACTGATTAGCCCCTTGAGCTTTTCATGTCTCTTCTTGTCATGAGTGGCATGACAGGGGAAGGAGAATAAACAACCCTCCCCCTCACACTCAGCACACAGCCAGCCTGGGGCACTGAACCCTGGATGCACAGGCTGGAACAGCACTGCCATAATTGATACACCAGCTTCCCAAATCCATCCTGTCATCCTGCTTCAGTCCTTCTCAGGGTTCTTCCTTCCCATCCCTCTCAGACTGACCATGCCTCAAACTCTGGGAATCGCTGCTAAAAGCTTGAGCCAAACTTGCCTGGTTTGCCCTCAGCATCCTGCCAATATTCAATTTATTACTGGAACAATCATCTCAAGTACAAGCCTACAAGAAATAGACCTTAGACTTGGGAGCATCTTTTCATTATGGATCATTTTATACTGTTCATATCATGCTGAAGAGATGGAAATGGTTTTGCTCCCCATCAGTCTTGTATGAGAATCAATGAGTTAATGATGAGTTGTTTGACTATTGAGTCACTCTGTGTTTGGGATTTCACCTGCAGGGATGTTCATGCAAAGAATGAACATCTTTTGTATTCTGAAAAAAGGTGTTCCAAAGGCCCAAGGGAGTCTTTTGTAGGAAATTATCTTCAGTGTATGAAGTACAATGAACCCAATCTCTTTCCATGTAGTGAAAACAAGAAGTGACCAACATCAGCATTTCCACAGCAAACAGGCACAGTGAGGCACAGCATGTAAACAACAAAATTTTTTAGGATGCGTTATGTTTCTGAAGAGAAAGTTTACTTGTACAGATTCATACTTACTACATACACTAATTAAATCTTCACTCAACACCAGGCACAAAAATCAAAATGCTGAGGGAAAAAAATCAGGGTTGTTTTGTTAAGACAGAAAAAAAAGAAAAACAGAAAATTGCCACTTAAATGAAAGTTTATGGTATTTCTTTTTTCATTTATTGTAAGTCATTGACCTCTGCAACTGCCATGGCAGGAAATTATATTATTGCTTGCTGTTCATTTTCCATTGGAAACCCCCACCTTGTCCCAGGAGGGACAGACACAAGGAACCCAAACTGCAGCTCAGCAAAGTGAATGCCCCATCCACACTCCATGGAAATCAGGTTTCCCTATCAGAAACAGAGCCCCAAATTGCTGCAGGTTAGTTTGCCTAAGCAGCTCCAACCCACATGGGATGAAGAGAAGATGAAAGTCAGCAGAGAACCCCCAGCTCTTCCTGTGTAAATGTGTTTTGTTTCACATCTAAGGCTCACTAGGATGGGCTGGATGCAGCACAGGAGGAGGAATCAGGAAGGCAACTCGAGATTTCCCTTTCCAGCACGTCTCATGCAGCCTCAGAAATGCTTTCTGACAGCTCCTCGTGTGCTGGAGAGGAATTCTTCCATGTGCAATCAGCAAGGGGGTCTCGGTAGATGCAGGTTGGCATATGGTATCTCAGATTTCTCAGTGACAAGTGGCGTGTTATCAGAGCAACAGAGTAGCAGGGAAAAAGACGTTTTGCTAATCACTCCCTGTTGCCCACACCCTCAGGCAGAATCATATTGCTTTATGCAGATGAGCTCATAACAGTTTCTTCAATTTAGCTTTTATATAAAAAAGTGCCAGCTCCTAACGCTGTGTCAACAGGCACCCGAGGGCCTTCCACTTTACATTGCAAGTGTATTACTATTTAAAGATGAGCTTTTAGCTTAACATCATTGCTTGCCTTCAGAGTTTAATTACAGCCCTCCCCATGAGGCCCAGTGAACCATCCACTCCTCCCACGGGAGTTCTGCCTGGCAATGATCTTTAACTAAATAAGTAAATGCCAAATAAGCACTTCTTAAAGATGCAGGGGCTTGTTCCCTGCCCTGCTCTGATGCTGCAGATGCCAGGCTCTGGTTTGGATCTCCCTGGCATTAAGCCACGTTGGAATTAGAGGTCTCAGTTATAAATCTCGTCTTGCTGATGTGAACTAGAAAAGGGGATTTAAAAAAAAATTGATTTTTTTCCCCTTCTGCTGTGTCTTGTGTTCAATTATCCCACTTGGTTACCTATAGGCAGGCATAAATCATTGAAACAAGAGATTCTTGTACCCAGTTGGACCAACTGTGTCTCACAACATTCTATACAACCTGGATTTCCTGCAATTCTCCTCCAAATAATTTTCTCACATTTCTTTCCACCACCTCTATCTGCAGAATTAGAATATTTGTATTATGAAGTAATTAATTCCCTTGAAATAAATATCCAAAACTTATAATGGGTCAACACAGATGAACCTAATTCTGTAACAATTGAAGCTACTGGGCCAGACAGAGGCTAAAGACTCAACAGTGTCTACAAAAAGAGGAATTTAAACTTATTTTTTTTTTCTTTTTTTTTAGATAAAGGAAATAAAAAATTGGCACAACCAAGTGTGTTTTCAGAAATATGGGAGTATCACAAAGCAGCTTCAGTAAAGATGATCCCAGATCTTAGGACCCAAATTGCACCAATCTGTATTTCAGCATCCACAGCTCTGCCTGAGCTGGAAAGGAAAAGAGCAGGGATCTGTCTCACCTGATTTCTCTGCTAACAGGAAAATTACCCACTTTGGGCAGATCCCACCAGGGCAATAATCACACCATCAGACATGGGCTGTGCTTTCTGAGGCACTGTTCAGCACACATTGCAAATGATCATAAAATCACACTGTGAATGTGCCTCTTGGAGCAGTCCCTGGCTTGAGAAACAACATCCAGGCCAGAGTGGCTTTGAAGAACAATGGGTCTGAAATTAAAATTAAGCTTTCCATCATATAATTATATAAACATAATGGGTTTTTTTGTAAAGTTGCAAAAAATCCCTTTCCTCCTCTGTGTTTCAGGATACAAAATCTCTAATCATAATGTTCTGGAACAAACAAAAGTGCTTCTGTTTAACCTAGAGAGGGAAAAATACTGTTTTGTTTGAGCATGAGATTAGAAAAACATGCAAGCATCAAGTAAAGGGAGTGCACAACATCAGCATCTTCAGAAGAGAGCAGAAAGCTGCAGTTTCTTGCAGGCTCCCCATGAATTATGGATGTGGCAGCAGGCCTCTGGCAACATTTTGCTATAATGTTAATTTTTCTCTTTTTGATTTTCTGTTATTTGTATTTATAAGGAAAGCTGTCAAGCATTCAAAACCCAGGAATGTTCTTAAAATATTTACTTGGTCTCTGAAGGTGTGAACTGTAGCTGAATGAAACCAATGCTTCCTCATCTTTATATATTGTTTTCCTCACCAGGGTACCTGAATGTTTTACAAACATGACCACTCCTTCCTTTGAAAACGAACTGAAATGAAAACTGAGCACACATTTCTCCACCTGTGCATGTTGCAGGGTTTGTTTAGCTACTGTGGCAAAGCCAAGCCAGGTAAGTGATTTCTCTTCATTTTTTCTTTGCCTTAGACAAAATAATTCCAAATAATTGAAATGGACATGGCTACAATTTCTGTAAGCTCTGCATGTGTTAATTTACAGGAATTTTGTCTAAACACTGACTTTGCCCATTTCTTTGAGAAGATCCTTCATGGCAGATTTGGAGAATGGCACAACAACAGGGGCTGTGCTGCCAGAACCTTTCTTTGAACCAGGCTGCAAATACTGACAAATATATCCAGGGATCCTGGGCTCAGATCAGCCATTGCTTCTCTTCTCCGTGATATTCAGCTTTTGAATAAAAAATACAATAAAAGCAATTGTCACTTAGGGCTTTTTTTTTATTCTGTTCCCAAGGCATTAATTTCTGTGGGTTTTCTCTCTGGTGGTTTATCTGTGGCTGAAATAAATGGTTCTTAAAGCCTGCACTCATCACTTCAAGGGAGCAGGACCAGAGTGAGAGGCTGGAAAAAATGCTGAAAGTGAGGAGTAAGTTGATTCTTGTGGAGACAGAAGGGACAATCACTTTAGAACCAGGGATAGGTGACTTCCCTCACTTTGCACATGTTCAGACCTGGAGCTGAGGCACAGACAGGAGCAGTGCAGCCAGCAGGAATGCCAGAGCAGCAGCAAGCCAGGAGGAGATCTTAAACCAGCAATCCTAAAACTGCCACAATGGATGCCTGCTGCTGCAGAGCACCAATGAAAATTCACATTTTTTCTGGCCTTTAAGCTCCTGTCAGGGTGGAGAGATGCCAGGAGAGGGCAGGGAGCAGGGAACCCCCAGCACAGCTTGTTCAAAATGGTCTTGGCTGTTCCCTAAGCTCCTCTGATCCAGGAGCTGGGGGATAATTGTGTTTTCCATCTTATTAAATCACTGATGTCAGAGAACTTAGAAAAGCACCACAAAATTCCTCTTGTACCAATGCTGCAAGTTAGCAGAGAAAAGTAAATTCACATCAAATAGTCCCTTAAATTTTGATGTCCAAGCATTAAAGAATAGGACCTTCAATTAATAATAAACATTGCTGTCTTTAGCTTAAAAAGCCTTTTTTGCTTCATCAGAAAAGAGAGCCTTCAACTAAAGGGCACCAAAAATTTTTATGAACAGGAGAATTAATTCAGCATCAGCTTTTGTTATCTTAGGTAGTTTATACCTTCTCATCAGGCCCAAGCAAAATGCCAACTCAGCTACAAATAAAGACCAAGCCACAGGCAGTTGTTGAAAAAGCCTGAAGGGGGACAGGACTGTCTACAGTTAGAGGAACAAATAAATAATATAGAATTGCTATAGATTATAGAAGTGGACTTCTTTTACCAGCCTAAAATGTCTAATTCATAGATTCATGGCAAAGTGGGGTTTTGAATCCTACCACAACTTGCCATCCTGCTTTGACTCAATTAAAAGTGTTTTACATCCTTTCAACTTCTACATTTGCTCATGTCTGTGTTTTCAGAACAGAAAGACAGAACTTCCTAAAAAGATGTTGGCAAGTGACTCATTCTGGGAGTCTTCAGCTATTTTCTCCACATTAAATAATCATACTGAAGAATTTCCCAAGTCCTTGGCAGTGCTATTCCAGCTGTAAAATCAAACCTCCCTTGTGTCACAGGACCTCTCTCTGCATGGGTAAATGAAAGCAGCAAGTTCTGCCATAAGCAGCACAGGCTGAAGAGCTGGATGCTGCTACAGAGCCTTCCCACAGATTCATTCCTGCTCCAAATATTATAATAGCATTATTTCATGCACATACTGTAATCACTGAAATATGTCAGTGATCTGTAAACTAGCATTAAACATCAGATAAAACCAGATTTCTTATGTTTCAGACATGGATTACTGGTAAAATCCAACCCGGAAATTGAAGCAATCCTAAGCATCTTTCTTTTACTTTTCTTTTTTTTTTTTTTTTATCAACATTTCAGCTCCCAACCATCTGTACTTAATTGTGAGACAACAAATTGTCTAGAAACCAGCGGGGATTAAGAGGACAAAGCTTCTTATGGACTGTTTATATTGGAGAAATTTAAAGACTTGTAAGATCACAGCACTTCTGCTCTTGTTTTATTTCGGTCGAGCCCCTGTGTTTATCTTCCAAAATGGAAATACATAGAGCACGTTGATCACTGCCACAGCAGCAGTAAAGAGGTTTATCAGGTCTTAAACTTAGATGAGAAATCCAGTGATAGCTTAAGAGCTGGCTGACATTTACCCTTAAAGTTGATGCAGGGCAAGCTGCTGAGCTCCAGTGCTCCAGTGACTCCCAGCACTGGAGGAACTGGGCCAGTGGAGTAGGGTGGGAGACATTGTGCTTGTCATGCTTCTCGTGGAGCAGAGAAAATAACTTCATTTATCTGGAGTGAGGGACAGAGTGAGGCTGCTGCTGGGTGGAAGGGGAAAGGGAAGTGTCAGTCACCAAAAGAGTCTTTGGTGTGGATGGAGTCACGTCCATCTCCTCCTGAGGGACAGCTTCAGTGTCCTGAGCACCTCCAAAATGTTCTGGAGTGCTGTGCTCATTCAGCTGTGCTTGCACTCTTTTCCATTTATTCCCTTTGCCAGCCGTGATTTGTTTCAATGACTGGCTGAAAAGTAATATTGTGCAATTAAATAACAATTCATGAGATGAAGAACCAGCATCGACCTGTCCAAGTCAGCACTTTGCCCACCTGCCAACTGCAGCTCTCTTCATTAAAGCAGCACTTGGTGCATCTCCCAAAGAAATCCATATCTGCAGAAGGGAAAAACCTGCACATCTGCCAACAAAAATTTCTTTTTCCTTGTCTTTAAGCACCTCCTTAATTTCTTTTATTCTCTTAGATCCCTTAGAAGATAAATTCTTAAAAGAAAAAAAAAAAAAGAAAAGAAAAATTCAAGCTTTCTCTAAAACACATCAAAAACTCTGAAAAAGCTCTTAGTGGTATGTCTCCTGGGACTTCTTATGCACTCAATGAAATGCTTTAAAATAACTGGTAAAATATTTAAAGTTGAGTGAGATGGTGCAACTAATAATCTACTTGTTAAAATAAACATGCACATTTTTAAGTACAGTAATAAGGAATTGTCTGCCTGGCACACAGAAAGCTCTAAATGGTTTCTACATCTTTGAAAAACTGGATGATATTGGCTGAATCCAAGATAAAAGTTTGACTTCAACATTTTTTTTTTAAGGGTCATTTTTTTGTTTTTAACACTAAAAGGTCAAACCTTATCTAGAACAGCCAATAAACAACATCATTTCTACATTTTGTCAGTTAAAAAGATATATTTAAGGTCATTATGTTAGAGGTTCATGCTAATAAAGATCACATCCTTTGTCCCCTCCTCAAATTCTTTTATTACCAGTTGTTGTTAACATTCCTATTTTCACTTTAGTCAGTTGATTTTCAATAAATTAGCAAAAAATAGAGAAGAACCATGTCTTCATATTTTCAATTTTTTTGAAGGAAAGTTAACTCTACAGCCTTACACTTAAATGTTATTTTACTTATAATTGAAGAAGATGACAGAATGAGAAGTTACAGGGACCCAGTTCTCATGCATCCCTCAGTATTGAGATGAAGATTATTCCAGAATTAGTGCTGTCCTTAAGCCCACTGCTTTACTGGCTTTGCCAGCTCATAAATCCAATTAAGGCTCCAGGCTGCATTTTAAAAGCTGAGGGGTCAATGTGTAAACCCACAAACAGCACGTCCTCGAGGGCAAATGCCTGTGGCCTCATAACCTCCTTGTCTCAAATGAAGCTGTTTAATTTGATTTTTTATCCTCTTTTATATCTACAGACATGCCTAGCTGTTCTTAGAAGTAATCTTTTAAAGGCAAATTCATACAGATGTGATAAAAAAGTGCATTATGTCCATACCTCCTGGGCAAGATGGGACTTCTGAATGGGACATTTCAGTAGAATTGTTTTAGTATTTTAAATCCTAATTTTATGCTTCCAGTCTTTTAAACAAGATCCTATTCTATCATTAATAGAAAAGATGATCATTTTGTATCTAGGAGCATTTTCAAGAAAAAAAATTGAAATTGTGTTTGTTTAGGAGAAAAAACAAACTAAAAAATAAGTTCTAAACTCTGTAGGTTATTTATTCTAATAATTAATTTCATTTTTTTGTGCCTGCTACACATTGTAACACAATGAAGGAGTTAATAATACAAAGTGACTTTTATTCAGCTATTTTTTTCAGTGCTGATTATTAGTTCTACTGTGTAACTCTAACTGAACTTCACTAATTGTACTTTGGCAAGATCTGGTCAAAATGAACAACTGTTTTATCTATTTTATCGAATATTTTTTTATTTTAATAAATTTCTTTATAATTTTAAATTACAAGACAGACTGTATGAGTTAGTGTAAAAAAAAAAAAATTATTTCTGCATAATAAAACTCAGCTCACATAAACCCACACAGAAACTTCTCTCTTGTCCATATTTTAAGGCTTATTCTACACAGATCATCCTAAATAATGTTATCATTCCCATATGTGCACATCATATTTCTGTCAATGAAATTATTGCAATAGAGGGAAGAGAAAATAAAAAATTAAAGGAAAAAAATGTGAGAGCCCCAACACCAAACTGAGTTTGGCTCCCAACCTCTAAATTCCTCTTGATTTCTGAGGAAAAGCTTCTAAAAATACCAGAGAATGTAGTCTTGCACATCTGCTCATTATGATTAAGGATATTCCAGATTTCTAGATTGCCTAAAGTGGGTCAGAAGCTCCAGGAATAACTGGAAAATCCCAATTTCTTCTCCAGAATTCAGTGTAGATGCACTAAAAAAATCCCCATTTATTCCAAAGGAGTTACTCCAGGACTGCTGGACATCCCCAAAATTCAGATAAACATCGACTTCCCATCAGAGAACTGCAGAATAGCAGAGACTCTAAACCAGAAATCTCACTGGGGGAAAAAAAACCACCTAAACCACCCAGGACTTCTATTCATTGAAGCTCCTCAAAATGAAAGATTTGCTCAAATTTTCTATAAAAAAAAAAAATCAAAAACAAACCAACCAAAATTAAGTCAAGTCAAGTGAACCATTCTTGTCAAGGCAAAGTGCTTTATTCAGATGTCACAGATGTGACACTTCAAAAGGGTTAAACTATGGCAGTTAAATCTTGTAATAACTAACTGTTGTCATAATTTTATAATCTCTGTAATTCCTAGCTCTGCCAGCCAGATCCTGTTCTGCTTTCTGCCATACAAAGACACACAGATATTTGAGGTCATAACATGACTGATCATGTAGATTCAAGGAAATAAAGCCACTGTTTATATGTGGAAGGGTGAAAGCACAGAATTCATCAAAATATACAAATCTGTGAAGTTTGAGACAAACAGGGAAATATTTGTTATGGTTAAAATATTTCATAGCAATGAAAGCTTTTCAGATATTGTTTAAGAGCACCATAATATCATGAAGTTAATTTAATTAATAGATTGTATATTATTCTTTCTAACCCTATCCCTCAGGTTGTTAAATTCAATGCAATTAAGTTGATCTTTATTAAAATTAAAAGATGAGGTCTCTTTCTGATTAGAAAAGTGTGAAATAACTCTAGAAAAAAGCTCAAAAAGCAAAACAAATGGTACAACAGAAACATATAACTCATCTTTTTAAGAATAATAAAGAAATTACCTGGTTGTACTACAACTCCAATGTAAAAACCATCCTCAACAGCTGGGATTAGCTCCTAATCTGAATTCATAATCCCTAAAAAACAGCTGGGATTTTTTTTCATGAGCCAAAGCTCATATCTTCATATCACCTTTGGCCTCACAAATAAAAAAATAAATTAAAAAAAAAAAAAAAAAAAAAAAAAAAAGAGGTTCCAGATTTGTAAAAGGCATCATTATCTCCTGTTTGGCCTAAAACAATCAACCTAACCATAAAACCATCAGCCTGGAGCAAGGTAAAGCCTGGATGTAATGCACCTGTCCCCTAAATTGGCTCCTTGCTGGATATTATGTCCAGTGTAAGAGTTCATTTTGGACTTCATGGTGGGAATGTAGCACAGCTGGGATCCCTAAAATGCTTCCAAAATTTGAGGGCTGCCTTTGCTTCTGTAGCACTGAGGATTATCAGAGTGCTCTTGTCTGGGAAACTTTTAATTGCATTTTGTCAAGACACTGAAATGTGTTAATATAGATTTCAAGTTATAGAATGTTGGCATTAACTGCTCCAGCAAATTAGGAAGTCACCTTTTAATTCCTTTATTCTTTCCATTTGTGATGTGTTTTGGTGAGCCCTCCCTCATTTTTTTAGGAGGTACCTTACACTTAGGTTAGTTTCTCCTCAGTTTAGGAACTTCTATCATCACCCTACAACTCTTATTTCCTCAAGTTGTTTCTTCTCCTTGAAACTCTTCCTTTCCCCACCAGCTCTTTCTGGCCTCACCTCACATTTTGTTCTCCCCCTTCTCTGTTTTTCCCAAATAATCTTTTCCCATTTCTTTTCAACTCTTCTCCCTTGTACCCCTGCATTTTCTTCCAAAGCACTGAATTCCCTCCCCCTCACATATTTACTCACAGTTCTGCTCCCAACAGCTCTCTCTGCCTCCCCCTGACCCTGCCACATCTGTCAAACAAAATATACCCTATTCCCTAGGTGGGTATGGATCTCTGGGGATATAAATCTCTGAGCTGTGCTGCTCTGCTGCCCTCAGGAGCTGCTGATTACTGAGGTGGGGAGAAGAGGAATGGCTGTTCCTCCCCATTCCTCTCCATCCACCCACAGGGGAATTCGTGGAACCAAAGGGATTGTTAATGTTTCCTTCCAGAATGGAAGGAGAGCAGCCTAAATAATGGGACTAAGGAACACCAGACCTCTCTTTGTTTTCTCTGAGACCAAGAGCAGCCAAAAAATGACAACAGGAGTTGGGCCAGTTGAATATCCTGAAGGAAGGCAAAAATCCCTGTGGAATGCTTGTCCCATCAACACCATTCTAGGACCACACAGAAACACCAGCAAAATGATTGACTAAAGTCTTTTAACTGGATTGCATCAGAGATCCACCTCAAAAGCAAGGAAATCTAGGGTAGGATCCACCTCATCCAGCTTTTTTAGGTGGTCAGGTGGGCACTATGTAATCAATGGAGGGAGTAGGACCTTTCCAGAAGGAATGTTATGCTTTTCTAAGGAATATGCCTGGGATCAGGGAGGTGAAATTAGTACATATTTCTATAATTCACCTGAGAGAGGAAACCAACACAACTCTTTTTGGAAAAGATGGAGCCTTTCCATGACAGACAGGCTGCCACTTCCTTCCCTGTCCCACTCCCCCAGTACAGCAAGCACTCCTCCCTCCCAGCATTTCCAAGGAAAGCAGAAATTGGTTTTCCAAGGTGGGAAAACATAGTATAGAAAGCATTCAAATAACTTTATACATAGTTTTTACACAATAAACCTTCAGGCCATGACAGTGAGGACCCTCTGAGCTCAGTTTCAACTGCTGAGAACCCCACAAGGACTTGGAGGGAGAAGCAGCCCTGCCTGGCCATGTTTTAACTGAGTCCTTAAAGAGCACGGTGTTCAGAGTCGCAGCAATATGGTTTTATGGAATCTGAATTGACACATTACGTAGAAATCTGATTTAGCAGCGGTCATAACTGCTCCAGGAAAGTGGTTTCTGTGCTGCAATAAACCAGCTTTATTGAATAGTTGTCTGGTAATCAGCCTGCAGTATGATTATTATTATTTACTATCACCTGATTTCACCCTTCGTTTAGTAATGGCTGAGCTTATTCATCATTCCCCGACAAATTAAATTGCCAAAAGACTTTCATCTGTCTTTCACAGGGAAATTATTTCCTAAAATATTTTGAGAAGCATTGCTCTTTCATGTGCACACACATTTATTTATGCACACACACGGGGGCTTTATGCTTTATTTCAGAAGACATCACAGCAAGATAAAGGCTTGGCTGCTAAGTCTGCTGTGGTTTAGCTGCTCCAGTCAGTTCTTCTCTGTTAATTCTGGTGCCTACAGTTGTTTGTTTCATAATTCACCAGGTGAGTGCCTGCTGGAAGCAATTTTAATACCTGATTGCTCTTGGCTCCCAGTGAAGGAATGTCCTTCATCAGGGACAACAGGATGGGGTTGGTGAGAATTTATGAAGCAATGGCTGGATGTGACTACTGGGTAGAAATCACTTTTATTATGTGCATAAAATCGTGTT
This sequence comes from Oenanthe melanoleuca, assembly GCF_029582105.1. Taxonomy (NCBI): domain Eukaryota; kingdom Metazoa; phylum Chordata; class Aves; order Passeriformes; family Muscicapidae; genus Oenanthe; species Oenanthe melanoleuca. The sequence goes on along the minus strand of NC_079333.1, from coordinate 108,108,442 downwards.
TGGATTAAAGGACAACTGCATTTCTCAAGATGACAACCTATCCAACACCTTAGACAAGAGAAGAAAGCCTGCAGTCTGGGGCTTGATTTCAGTGACTTTTATGGAGGTTTTCACTTTGACTGACCTGAGAATTTAAGGGATGACTTGAACACAATGGGTATTCAGTTTTCATGTCTCATAAAAAAGGCAGAGTTGGTGAAAATAATTTCTGTAAAATAAACATTGAAACCTACTTAGGTGCTGGAGGTAAGAATCAAAAATAACTCAGAGTCACAGGAATTTTCTTGATGACTTTCCTTCCGTCACATTGATAATCAAGGTTGTCCCAAAGGTGTCATTATTACAGCTGTTAATAAAGATAGCTGATATTTTCTTTTTAAATTTGTGCTTGTGGTAATTAGAACACCTTGCTGCTGCCCTAAAGGTATGGTTTGATTCATCAGAACCTGGTGGAAGCATCCTAAAATAACTCTCAACTATTACAATTCTTGTGCATGTTGCTGTGTGAACAAACCACAGGGGTTTTCCTGTGATTATTTAATAATAATATTGTGAAGAATAGAGAGGGATATAAGGGGAATAGTGAGGAAAATAACAATGTAGACTCACCACAAAAGAACTTTCACAGAGAGAAAGAATTTGGGGAAATTTTAGGGAAAAACACAATCTCATCAGCAATGAGGGAGAAAAAAAGAGATGACCTGGAAGCTGAAAATGTTGTTACCACCCCTCTCCCACACTTATCAAATGCCATTTCTGCCTTCCAGTTCCTCTGTTGGTAGATCCAGTTCACTAAACCTTCCCCATCAGATGGTCTCCCTGCCATGTCCATGGGGAATTCTGCTGAATGTCACTTCCCAAAGAAAATTCTAAGTCAACCCTTTTCTATTATTGCTTGAAAGGAAAAAGTTAATGTTCAGAGTCCTATCATGCAAAGCTGATCACACAACAGAACTGACCATATCCTCCTGTGAAGTGAGAGGAGTGATCAGGTCAGAGAATAAACCTAACCTGGATATAGAGATCTAGATATTTCAGGAATAATTTCATTATTAGCATCTTATCAATGATACAAGAGAAAGAGTTAATCTCCAAAACTGTTCATCTTCCATGATGGCAGGGTTGGCATTTGATCATCTCTGGGACTGGATCTTCTCTGTTCTTGCTTTATTGCCAGTTTTGGCTGAGCAGCCTTTCTCCACATAATGAAAAACTTCTTTTTGCTAAAGCACCCAGCTGTTCACAAGAAATTGTGTCAGGTGGAGTCTGCCTTGGGGCAAATTTGAAGTGTAAGATAAACATTTACTGAAGACAAGAACAACAAACTGTATTCTGAGGACATTAGAGCTGCTGCAGCTGTTTCAAAGTCCTACCAATGAGTGCTTTTCTTCCCCACATGGATATTTTTCATCCTTCTCTAAACTTCTGAAGGACTTCACAAAAGGAAACAAAAATCTGAAAAGAAAAATTTTGTCTGCCTGCTCAAAATGTCCACCTGAAAACTCAAAGTCTGTTCTTAGGAAACCACTGGGAACAGAGAGGAGAAGAACAAAGCACCATGTTTGTTGTTGAGATGGCAAAGATGCAGTTAAATAAAATTCAAACATTGCTGGAAATACCAAAAATAAATGTTCAAGGCACCTACACCCCCTAAATCTCTCCTGCAGTCTCAGCAGTGCTAAGATTTCACTTGAGAGCATTGTCTGTATCAGAACTGCACAATCCTCCCTCCACAACTGCACATCAAATGTGTTTTAGGGCAGGCAGAGAGGTTGGGATCTGTCTAAGAGGCATCTGACAGTGTTTTTTTGTTTATGGACTTCCTTGTCTTCTCATTGATGCTGTTCACAAATAAATGAAATAAAAGAAATTAGTCCAGTGTAAAAAGAAATGTGCCAGGGAGAACAAAATTATGCCAGCTGGTCTTTGCCTTATGTTCTTCTTCTATTAGACCTGAGGTTTTTGAACCCAAAAATTCATACCATAATTATTCAATTGAGGTCTTGGAACAGATTTTCTGCTGATTATATTTAGACACAGTCAAGAAAAAAATTCTTGACTGCTTTTTTCCAGCTCTCATTTAAAAAAAAAAAAAAAATCACAATTTGTTTTCCCCAGATTTTTTATAACAAATCCAATTTAGTACAGTAAAATTCCTTATCACAGATAATCAGGCACCTTCTGCCCCAGTAGGAGGTATTATACTTTCCTTGCTACTTCTCTTTCCCTCCCAGACTTTATTTCTAGGAATTTAGCTATCATTTAACTTTTATTTCCTTATCTAAATACTGTTATTTCTATTTATTTAAATAAGACTTTAGTAGAATATTAATATTATTGTACATTTTCCTCCTTTCTCCAGTAAATAACCCCTCACAGGCTGAGTGCTTTAGCCTCATTGATTTCTTGGAAAATTTGAAAATTCCCAAGAGGAATTCAAAAGGATTTCTGTTCCTCCCATATAACTTGAATTTTCTTCCTTCTGCAGGTATTTTGCTTTGGAAATCCAGATAAGAACATGGAAAAGTGGAATATAGTGGGGACATGTATAAAATTGGATTTTCATTCCTTGCTGATTCTCTACAGGCAACACAAAGGAAACTGATGGAACCCAACTGGACAAGAAATCAGAGATGCAAAACTTCAGGTTAACTTCTAATGGATTTACTATTCAAGATGGAAAATAACACTGCCAGTAACTGTAAGGATCTATTGAATTTAAAGTTAAAATAAACTAGATTGAAAAGGATATTGAAGTATAATTTTTGTTTTGTTTTCTACCTAGTGGCAATGGTATAAAATCAAGTCAATCAGACAAAAAGTCTATATATAAAATGGCTGAGGTCTATTCACCAGCATTCATTTAACAACTAAACAACTTCAAAAAATATCAAACTGTATCTCATCAGTATTTTTGAAAGTGAAACATCATAAGAAAATCAAAAGAAAACAGACTGTTTAAAAACAGCTCCAGGGATGCATGTGTACAGTGCTCCTGTGAGAATATCAGCTGTTAAATTCTGATTTAATTCCCCTAAGATTAATTTATTCAATAAGTGTACCAAAGGTTTTAATAAAGCAGGACTTCTGTGAATCAAATATCTTTTAATTCTCCTTTTACAGCTCTATTTATTGTAAAGCAACTCTCAGCATTTCCAAAATTGTATAAGCTGTATCCAGTCTACCTCTCCTCAATCTGAGGAATTTGCAGCAATCCTGTCTCTTTTTTTTTTACTTTAATTTATGATGGTGGAGCTTTATTGAGCATATAACACAAGGAAAAGGTATCTGCATCCTAAAATTACAGTGCACCTGGCAGTGATAACCCAGCAAACATGAATTTCCCCCCTGCTTATTTGAGTGTGGCCAGTTTTAATTCTCTGGTTTTGTGATGAAGTAAGAACACTGCAGGTTTTGCCAAAAAAAACCAAGGAATTTGGGAATGCATTCCTGCAGAGAAATTGGGTTGTCTCACCTTATCTGGCAAGTGGAAAAAATAATCCAAATGTGACAGTACCACAGAATAGAGACACTTTTTCAGTTTTGCATCAGCTTTGACTAAAATAGTGAATTCATTCTTGTGTGTATTCCTTATCATTTCACATGAAGACACTTCTTGAAGTGCTTAATTAGCTAAAACATCTAAAACCAACAGTATTTTACCCTTTTCATTTATTAATGAAACTATTTTCAGTTTAATCTTTATTTTTCCTCTGGCATACTTGCTCATATGAAGTGATTGATTCTTATTCTGTAGGATATACTTCTGTATTTGTAGATTTCTAGAATATGGTGATCTTTCTTTGATCTTTTTTCTTTTTCCTTTTGATCTTTTTTCCCCACCAGTAAAAAAACTGCTCCTCTCTACTCCATTTTTTCACCATATATGGCTTCAAAAAAATCCCTTTTCTATTTTGTTTTCTTCATTTCTTGCCTGCTTTATCTTTTGTTTTCACAACAGAACTTCATAAAGTTACTTTGCTAATTTTTTAAAGTTTTTTATTTAACTTTTGTAGTAACACAAATGACCAAACTGCAGTATTTGAGATTACTATTTGCAGAAATGCTCCCTATACTCACTCATTTAATCACAGAGTGATTTGGGCTGGAAAGAATCTTAAAGATCATCTCATTCCACCCCCTGCCATGCACCTTCCACTATCCCAGGCGACACCAAGCCCCATCCAACCTGGCCTTGGACACTTCCAGGGATCCAGGGCCATCCACAACTTATTTTTAAATAATCTGAGCACTTGAAACTCTCTTTCAAATCTGCCAAAATAATATTTTCTTTCCCACATTTTGACTTAGAATTTCACCAGATTTTTTTTTTTTTTCTTCTAATGTCAGTTAGTTTTCCAGGTGATTATTTTCAAAACTATTTTCACAGTATTTAGGATTAGTATTTTGTAGTCTTTAGTACTGGTATTGAATTAGTACTTAAATAATAGTATAAAATATGCCCATAGTGTTTAAATATTTCAAATAGATTTCGAAAATCATATTTTCAAATACTATTCTCACAACATTTAAAGGGAATAGAGATGAGGAACAGGGGTCTCCAGTCTAACCTCATACTCAAAACAAGGCCAGCTCTGAGATACATTCACTCAGTTGGGACTGGAAAACCACCAAGGATGGAGCCAGGAAAAGGAGAAAACCACCAAGGATTGAGACAGGGAAAGGAGAAAACCACCAAGGATTGAGACAGGGAAAGAGAAAACCTCCAAGGATGGAGACAGGAGAAGAGAAAACCACCAAGGATGGAGATAGGACAAGTGAAATCCACCAAGGATGGAGACAGGAGAAGAGAAATCCACAAAGGATGGAGTTAGGGGAAGAGAAAATCATTAAGGATGGAGACAGCACAAGAGAAAACCAGCAAGGATGGAGACAGGAGAAGAGAAAACCACCAAGGATGGAGATAAGACAAGAGAAATCCACCAGGATGGAGATAAGACAAGAGAAATCCACCAGGATGGAGACAGGAGAAGAGAAAACCACCAAGGATGGAGATAGGACAAGAGAAATCCACCAAGGATGGAGACAGGAGAAGAGAAAATCACCAAGGATGGAGATAAAACAAGAGAAAACCATCAAGGATGGAGATAGGACAAGAGAAATCCACCAAGGATGGAGACAGGAGAAGAGAAATCCACAAAGGATGGAGACAGGAGAAGAGAAATCCACAAAGGATGGAGACAGCATAAGAGAAAACCACCAAGGATGGAGATAGGACAAGAGAAATCCACCAAGGATGGAGACAGGAGAAGAGAAATCCACCAAGGATGGATATAAGACAAGAGAAAACCACCAAGGATGGAGTTAGGGGAAGAGAAAATCATCAAGGATGGAGACAGGACAAACTCTCTGGATAATCCACACCAACATCCTGCTGTTCTCATGGGAGAGAGCTGTTCCTTCACCCCCAAGCTCATTTCTTGGTTTTGCTCATCCTCCTGCCCAAGAGGGCCCTGCTGCAGGACCTGCAGTGCCAGGACATGCTGTGGCCTCGTGTCCAGCTCCTTGTCCCAACCCCCTGGGCTTTTCCCACCTTTCCCACTGCCCAGTCAGGCCCTGCCAAGGTCTTGGTCCATCCCAGGGCCAGGGAGAAGGAGGTGGGTTGGTGTGGATGGAAATCAGGAATCTCCTACATGCCAGAGACAGCAGAGCTGTGCAGATACTGCTCCTGCAAATGAGGCAGCAAATCTGAATTTCCCTTCAAACACACACACACTGTTAATTATTACAGGTTCCAATCTTATTTATCATTAATTTCAATAAAAATAATTTTTAAAAACATTAAAATCCAGTCAGCAGTGCTCTGATTTCTCAGTTTGCTGCCTCCACCCTTAAAGAAAAAGATGAGGCAGAAGAGATCCCAGAACGTGGCACCTTTAGGATTTGCCACTGGGCTCCAGCCCCACACTGAGGCAGAGTGAAGCTGGATAATCATGATGTTTTCCAGCCTGGAACAGCTCTGTTATCAGCCTCATGCAGGCTCTGACCCCCAAAGGCTGCCTATTGTGCAGCATCTGGGGCTGCCAGCAAGGACAATGCATTGACCTGTTCAGCCTTTGTAAATTGAAGCTGCCTGGGAAAATTAAAACAAAAAAAAACAAAAAAACAAAACAAAACAAAACAAAACAAAACAAAACAAAAAAAAAAAAAAAAAAAAAAAAACAAAAAAAAAAAAGAAAAAAAAAGAAAAAAAGGAAAAAAAGAGAAGAAAAGAAAAAAGAGAGAAAAAAAACCAACCCAACAAAACCACCCAACCCAGGTTTAACAGCATTAGTTTGTGGAAGAAAAAAAAATAAAAATATCAGGAATCTTCAACTGTCACTTGCAAAAGTTACATGCCTGCAATGAGTCTGATCTAAAGAGCAAAGAATAATGTTTCAGGACAAAACATTGGATTGTGTTTAGCCAATTAAGGGTGCTGCAGGTTTAAATCATGTTTTGTTTTCAAATAAATAAAAGGTGAGACAATAAACTGCAGAAACATTGGAGTGAAACTGAATTACTGCAATGAATATGCAGTAAAATGCAAATATAAGGGAATATCTAAATCAGGATATTAAAAAGGGGAAAATAGTTATAGTTTTTCAAGTCTACCAGTAAAAAATGGTGAAAAGCAGACAAAAAGCACTGAGCACAAAAAGATTTACTTCACACAAGGACATTTTCCTTACAGGCTTTCTGGAATATTCTAACTGCTAAAGAGGTTAAAAGATTAGTGACACCAGGAAAATTTCAGCAACATTGAAGTTAAATATTTTCCACTGGGCTATAAAATCCATCCACATTGGGTTTGCAATAAGGTGTGTGTTGATACTTTTCTAACACAACCCCCACTAGTGATAATTAGATATATACAGAAAGCAGATTATACAAAAAGCATAATGTATGAGCACTGATTTAATTTCTTCCCAGAAAGAGTTTCAAAGGCACATATATCTCCTATTTTTCATATTTAATGATACATTGCATTGTGGTGACAAACTCATATTTGAGCCTTATTAAATTAATCAGTAAATAAATATAAATATACCATTCCTATGCAGAGGTGAATTCATCCTTGCACAAGGAAAACTCCTGTGCAGTGCTCAGTGATCCAGTGCCTCCTAAACAGAAACTTCTGGAGTTTCTGAGCTTTTAAAATTGGAGAATTCAGCTGAAGGGTCTTAGCAGAAAAATACATATTTAGGGGGATGTTCCCATCCCTGGCAGTGCCCAAGGCCAGGCTGGATGGGCTTGGAGCAGCCTGGGACAGGCACTGGATGAGCTTTAAGGTCCTTTCCAACCCAAACCATTCCATGATTTGCAAACATAGGGACATTATTGATAACAATGCCCAGTAAATGACAGAAAACACCATTTGCCTTTAAATCATTCATGTCTTTGTATTCAGAAGGGCCTGACATGGAGTTGTAGTTAGAAAGGAATCTTTCTGGCCCGTGATTTATGTATAATTTCTTTACCAACTTTTCTTACAAAAACCACAGGAAAATATCTTGATTAATGGAAGCAAAGATCCCCCTCAAAAGCAAATACTTCATTTCTCTAATTAGTACAGCACATCCTGCAGATTTCATAGCAATTGAAGGAAATATACCCAACACCACAGACCAAACCACTCCTTCAGGTAAAAGTTCCTGCTGGCCAAAATTTATAACCCTTCCCAGACCTTTTGGCACCATGGAGTTGTTGATTTTGGAAAAAATTGAGAGTCATGTCCTGCATAAAGTGCAACCAGAGCAGCGACTTGGCATTTGAATCATCCTTTCTAAACCTCATGTGGAGTATTTGCAGTTAACAGACAAAAAATATCCCTATGTAATAACTACATTGCCAAATCAACATTCAAAAGGCCTCTCACTTTCATTTAAGCAACAGCATGCACTGATTCAAAGGTATTCAGGGTGTTATTTCTCATTCAAACAAGAAAAATGGTCCTTGCTGGGGACCTTCAAGTACAATTCACTATTTCCTGTAAACACAGGCAAAAACAAAAGGAAGAAACCCACAGTTCAGGTTTTTATGTTTCATACTGATAATTACTTGATTCTGTATGCTAGAATTTATAATCATGCATTTATCTTTCTTTCTGGGGCTCACCTGGGTAATTACATTAGAAAGTAGTGACTGTGGTTTCAGAATAAGATGAGGATCAATTTTTGACAGGTCACCATTGGAGACAATTAAAAGCAGCTGTTTGTAGCAGTTGGGATTACACCAGTGTGCTGGTTTAATGCAAACTATGCAATCAATCTGGAGCACAAGGATCTTTTGAGGACTGAATTAATGTTTGATTGAATGAACTCAGGCATTTTACAAGCCAGAGTAAGCAAAGTGCTCAGAGCCATCACACAAATACTAATTTGAATAACAGCAAGGATGTCAGCACAAAAGCTGAAATAAGGTGCCTTGTTGGAAGCAAAGGGGGCCATGGTTTTATTCAGCTCACATTGAATTCCTCTGTTTTAAACACAAAATGGTGACAGAGAGAAGATGGGGCAGTTCCTCACTGCTCAGAGTGCTCAGACCTTTCCTAGACTGAGAAAAATTCAGATATCCAGGGAGGTTTGCAGTGCCCATCCCTGCAGGTGTCACCTGGAGGTGGCACTCAGAGCTCTGGGCTGGGACAAGGTGGGGATGGGCACAGCTGGGACTGCATGGGCTGGGAGGGATTTTCCAACCTTAATGATTCTGAGATTCTGTGATTTGATTTTAATCCAAGCCACATCACCTGACACTAATAAAGGATTTATGCTCTGAGGAAGGAGGTTGCAGTGCTTCAGGCAGAGTGGGATGTGTATTGATGTGTTAATCTGCTGTCCTCACCAGGTGCCTTTGGATTCACTGTAATTTGTGCCCTCTCCTCTAGCAGAGAAAGAGACAAGGCAGGATGCCATTCAGACTCCAAATATCTTGTATATTCTCCAAATAAAATTAGCTGGCTATGGCATTTTATGCAAGGGCATCCATTCTATTTGCCCAAAATAATGAAAAATCAAGAATCCATTTTAATTCTTCTTCTGAGCACCTGATGCCTGAAGCATCCAGCAAGAGGCATAAGAGATCCTGCAAAAATGTGTCAAAAATGCCCTTTTTATAGCTCTTGCTTATCAAAACCTCAATCCTTATATTCCCAAAGCAAACTATTGAATTTCTCCATCAGTAATTCACCAACTATCAGCCTGACTGGAAATCCTGGAGGATGGACTTCTCTGAATGAAGGGATAAATTCATCTTTCTTTCTTATCCCTGCTGGTGTTTGCTTATATTTAAGGTTGATTTCATGAGATCCAGGGAGATTTATGTCCAGTGAGTCATGCATCACCCTTGCCCTGAGAAAAACAGCAAGTGTTTGCAGGCACTGCAACACAGCAAGAAGTGAATGCAATCAGAAAATGCGTGGGAGGGAGGAGAGAAACAAGAAAATCCAGCCTCAGTAATATGAAAAGCATGTATGAAGTGCATTATACACTTGTTAGCAACTGCTAAAACTTAAGCAAGGTGATGATGAACACAACTGGAATGGAAGATTAAAATAGGATTTGTACCTTCTGTTTCTCCAAAGGATTTGTCAGCATGGGTGTTAAATGTTCAGTATCACTAAAATCAAAACTCCTGCAGAATTTCTAGTATTAGTTCTTACATATTTAGGTTTAAAAAGAAAAAAAAACCAACAGGGGCAAAAAGGATTATTTAGTGGCCTGTATTGCAGAGAGAAGCAATGAAAATTGTGTGTGATTTATTATATTAAAATGCCACTGCATCCTACAGTGTTAATGGCAACAACAGTCACAGGAAAAGGAGCAAAAATTTCATCCAGAAAAGCCTTTTTGTGCAATTTTTGTGGAGGATTCATTATTTTTCATATGCAGCATATGACCACCTGCTCTGAGCCCCAGCAGTTTGCCAGAGCTGTATTTATTTTTAGGCTTTAATTTATTTTTTTTTTTTTTTTTTTTTTGCAAAACCTGCCTGTCCAGCCCTGAAAGCAAAAACATCCCTTTAGCCAGATTTTCTTCCACAGGTACATTATGGAAATCTCTGAGTCTCAGCATGTGTTGAAATCCTCCATTCACCCCCCTGAGCCAGTGCTGAAGGGGTCTCTTCCTGCAGAGCCTCCTCTGTGTTTTGTTCAAATTCCAGTGCTATCATCCAGGCCAGGAATCTCAGCTTTGGGATTCTTTGCCTGTCACCTTCAATCTGTGTTACTATGGGTACTGGAAAGCCTATTACTGTACAAGGGTGGGAGCCACCAGGAAGCAAAAGCACTGAGATTTGCAGCAGCAACAAAAAAAAAAAAAAAAAAAAAAAAATCAACCCAAACTGTTTGCAAACAGCAAAGAAAATTGGCAGTCACTCATAGGATAAAATTTTCTACAATATCTCTTTCTTAGGAATGCCAAAAGCATTAATGTTATTAGAAGTAAATAAAAATGAAAGGTGAATGGCTGTTCCCTGCCCTGTGGTGTCACACAGAACATCTATTGCACGCTGTCTTTGCTGTGTTTCTCACCTCTGCAGGAATACTCTGGGAAGTAAATATCATTCACATCAGAACAGCACTCTGTCAACAAGTCTTTTTTACCACTGAAATAATCAATGAAGGAACAGCAATCTGCCCTGCAGCCTTCTGCACTCTCCAACGTCTACAATGAGATTTCTACATGTTGGCAGTCAATACAGTTCAATTAATGTTTAATTCATGCTTTCTTCCTGAAGCAAGATGAAAAGACAGAACATTTATCAACAGCAGAACCACAGCAAAAACAAACACTTCTTGTTCCAATATTACCATCTTTTTGAGATGCAAGGCACTGTAACAGAGAACAACCAAAATGTCATCTGCCATTTGTTTTCCAGGGCTGAATGAAGTTTTGCAGATGATAAAATAAAATATTAGCCTAAAAAATATACATATGGTGAAGGGAATTCTTCAGTCAAAGCAGGAGCCACACTAAAGCATCTTTATGATTTTTAGTGAAAACATTCTGGAATCTATACACAATCCCATTGTATCAAAGTGTGTGTCAGCTAAAAACTCACTAAAACCCACTAAAAATCTTTTATTTTCTGAGCCCTGTGTTTGTGGTTATCAGGTAGATTGCTGGCCATCCTGGTGAATGCTGACTGCCCCTCAGAGGCTGTAAAGCTCTCCCTGCCAAACTGCCTGATCCCTCTCTCCACAGCAAGCATCTGTCTTGCTAAGAGACACTGTTTTATCTCCATGACTCAAATGTCCAGGGCTCTAAAAATAAGAGTTTAAAGTCTAATTCATGTCTATGGCCTACCTAATCACCCAGCAGGCCTCAGTAAGTGCTTTTTCATTGTTTCCTTTCTTTATTGTTTCCTTTTTCAGCTTCCTCTGCTTAACCAGCAGATCCAGCTATTCACAGTTATAAATTAACCTCTTAAACTCAAACCTGGATCCAATTCCATCACCAGGAAAGGCTGGTGAAGACAGAGGGTGAGTCCAACCAGGGCTATCTGATATAATGAGCATCCTCAGCATTTTGATCTGTTGTGACACTTCAGTAAAAATTATTCCCTGCCCCTTATCTTGAAACTTCTCATATCAAAATGTCTGAGATTTCAAAGAAGCAGAACAAAAAAATCCTTTGTATCAAGTGCTGGAGCAGTGGGAATGACAGAACAAAGGCAGGTGACATTTTTACATACTTTTCAGGGTGCCAAATTATTTAACACAAAGTTCATCATTGTGTACTGAAGACAAGGTCCATAGCACATGCCAAGAGACCAAAATGCCACTGACTATGAGAAATTTTGCTTGGTTACCACCACCCTGAGAAGAAAACTGTTTTATATCAGCAGCAGTTCTGTGCAAGGGTATACAACAATCTGAATCTTTCATGCAGGGTTTGAAAACTGTACCAGAGACAACTGCAGACATCAACAAGCACATGGGCTTTTTTCATTTTAGATATGTCCTGAAGAGATGTCTAAATTTGGCCACGTATCATGAGAATTTAGTAATTAAATGCTGAGTGTATTGACCTGGATCAACAAGTAATTAAAGTATTAAATGCTACACATGACAGCATGAGAAGGTCTAGAAAATGGAATGGAAAGAAATGCTGAAGGAGTGGATGTTGTTTAGTCTGAACAAGAAAATATTTTGGCAGATAAACCAGCACCTTCCAAAGTGGAGAGTGGAAAGAGAGAAAATATTTGCTCCATCCAACATAGGTTTGACTGGGTGGATTTAGTTTCAGTTCAGGAGAACAGTTCAGCCAGGAGCAAGAAGCTCAGGGAAAGCTCAGAAATGGCACAGATGTCAGGGAATCCTGCCCTTGGGAGAGATCTCAAGATCCTTTTGAGAGGAATGTCAGATTTGTCTTTACAAACAAGCTGTGGGTCTGCTGGTACATAAGACCAGCACTGAGATAAAAGAAACAATGGGATGGGTTCCACTGATTGATGAATGGAAAAAGATATTTGTCTTTACAAACAAACTGTAGATTTGCTGATAAATGAAATTGGTATTGGAAGATGAAAGAAGCAATGGGGAAAAACCATGAATTCTGTAAGAATTAAAAATTAAAATTAGAGGGGAAGCTCAGGTATCAGGTGTTCTGGGAAGTCTGTACCTCTCAAGTACCCCACCCCAAGGGGAAAGAGACAGGGAAATGAGGCTGGGAAATTGGGATAAATGGAGGCTGCATCCTCCAAAAATTTGGGAATGCCCCATGGCCTCTCCCTTTATTTGAATAAAGCAAAAAGGACTCCTCTGTCTCCTTTTTGGACATAAACTCTGGTGTTTGTGGATTAATTTTCCTGACAATTCCCCAGCTGCGGGGTTGCACAGCCCATGGATTGCACAGTGTCCATGGATGGCATCCATAGGGTACATCCTACCCAGGGGGTGTGCAGCACTTGGTGTGGGCTGAAGAGCACAGGATTCAGCTCAGGCTGGATAATTACAATAAACCTACCAATAGAAGGGAAAACACTGGGGGAAATAACTGTGTAAAGAGCATGATTGTGTGTGACTCATGTACAGCCACATGAACAACAAAGCTGTTCCTGTGGATTAGGGTGGATGACCCGGCATCAATCCTTCACATGCAAAAAGATGAACCTGGAATGTCAGGCCACATGTCAAGGGTCACAGCCATAATATTTGCCTGGTCCTCATGGTCCTTAGCTCACCAGACAGGATGAATGAACCCAGAAACAAGTGTTTTAAAAAGAATCCCACTCCAAGGAAAATGCTTGAAAGGCTATACACTTTTTTTTTTTTTTTTGGGTTTGGGTTATTTTGGGGGTTGTTTCTTCATTTGTTTTGTTTATTTGTGGGTGTTTTGATTTGGTTTGGTTTGATTTGGTTTGGTTTGGTTTGGTTTGGTTTGGTTTGGGGTTTTTTGTAAACAGCCCACATGCTGAGGGAAATTTAAAGTAGATGTACAAAGGAAATTCTTTACTGTGAGGATGGTGAGGCCCTGGCACAGGTTGCCCAGGGAAGCTGTGGATGCCTCATCCCTGGAAGTGTCCAAGGCCAGGCTGGATGATGCTCTGAGTGACCTGGAACAGTGGAAGGTGTCCCTGCCCATGGCAGGGGGCTTGGAATTGAGATGATCTTTAAGGTCCCTTCCAACCCAAACCATTTCATGCATCTGTGAGTGAAGGAAGCAATGCCTAGAAGAGAATTATCTGTGCTCCAAACACCATGGGACATTTCTCATCTGGAGGGAAAAGACCAACCAGCCTCAGGTTAAACCCTCCTAAGGAAAAGCTTGTCTAGGCAGCTGCAAACTGAGAGCTCAATAAAGCAGTAAATGACACTTCTCCACATCAGGTGATGGATTTTGATTCTTTCACTTTTATCAGATTATGCTGAGTACATGAGAAAATAAAAGCAGAAAGGATGTTTCTTGTCTCATAAGCACAGTTCAGATAAGGACAAGAAGGGAAGTTGTGCTTCCCTTTCAAAAGGCAGTGGACTGAGGAGGTATTGTTATTCAGCTGCCAAGAGCTCTCTCCCTTATGTATAGACATCAGTGTTTGCTCTGAAATATTGTCTGATATCTTAATTGGAGCCTACTTTTCACACATGGAGAAGTAAGGCACTGCTTCACTTCCTTGCAGGGACAAATCCTGTCCTAGTCCCTGGCAGAGGGACATTGTCTGGAAGGGGCTGCCACACTTTAACTCACACAGCCTCATACTCTGGTGGGCTCTGCTTCAAAGAGTTCCCTTTATGTTATCCAGGATTGTTATGGAATGAAAATTATCCCCTGTTCCAAAGGGCAGCTTCCATCCCTTGGGATTTCCTGGATCAGAAGGGCTGGCACAAGCTGGAAAAATCAAACCTGCCAAAGAGAGGAGAGAACAAAACAAAACCAAAAGAGCCCCACTGAACTGTGAGCATGCAAGTACAGCAAGGGACTCCCCAGTAAAGTGTCCCATGGATAAAAAAAAGGAGTTCTGAACTCATTACTGAGAAAGTGGCCACTGCAGCTATATTTTTTTTTAATGCTATATATATGATCCTAAAATAATCCAGCTGTGCTTATAGGAAAAGTAAAGGATTTTGTATTAACACAGACCTTGGCATCTCCAGCTTACTCTAACTATCCTCACCATTTCAATTTTGCTTTCAGCACACTTTTCCACAAAGATATGAAATAAAAGAAGTAAACTAATGGCTAAGAATTTTTACAGCAATAAAAAAATATCCCATATATACAGGAAATTTTTATTAATTTTTTTTTGTCAGTTTGGCTTGGTGAGGGTAATGCCATATATGTTTTAGGGTATTTCATCATCCTCAGTCCACATTTGTACTTATCTAACTTGTGAAGTGGGCACCTTATAGCATCAATCAGCTGAAATTATTCAAATTTTTGATTTACAGAAGCATTGAGATGTCACTCAAGAGGCAAATTCCCACCATAAACCTCACTTCCACCCTGGGAGGAAGCTATAGAAGCAGGTGTGCAGTTAAAACAGCAGTGTTACCATAGGATTGGCTTAATAATACAAAATTCTGATAAATGCTCAAGAATTTTATTAATAGCTTTGTGGTAGTAGTTAGGTAAAGCTACCAGTGTGCAGCAGTTTGCCATATCACTTCTCTTTGAATTGATTAATTACTTTGACTACTTATTCTTGAGTCTCTGCCTGTCTGTTTTTTCCCCTGAAGAGTGTAAAATGACATTTGTGATTGCTGCAGTTGGAGAACGAGATTTTTATTAGAAAAGCAATTGCTACAGAAAGGAAGTTCAAGAAATTTTTTTCTGGTTTCTTCCATTTTTAATGAAACAAATTACCAAATTATCCAATTTTCCTTCAATCTTGACCTACCAAATTGCTGTTAAACACCTGCCAGGTGAAATGCCTTTTCCTTTCACAACGAAAGGATTTCAACACTTAGTTCACCAATTCAGCTAATGTTTAATTCATTTCCTTGTCAGCCAGCTAGATTAAAAGAAAGAACATTTGTCAACAGGAGGGAGGCAACAAGAATCCAGCTTAGCACTCCAGTCCTAATTTACAAGAGCACCAAGTTCCCATTTCTGGATAAAACCTGTCTTGGGAGGAGGAAGGCCAAAGCTGAGATTGCAAACCATAAAGGAGCTACTGGAGCACAGACATCACTGATGATGGATCCTTTAGGCAAAGTCAAATTTATGATCTAGTTAAAATGGAATATCCTGGCATCTAATGTCATCACAGCACTAATGAGATAGATCTGTTGCAGCAAACTGCCTTCTCCTGTGAAATACATGATTTTTTTTTATTTCCTCTGCCTCAGCTTGCCTCTGGTTTTATGCCAGGCAGGGTGCAGGAGCTGAGCCTGCTGCAGGTGAGGATTTTTCCCCAGGTGCTTTGCAGCATTTGTGCATTCACTACCACTGTAAAACAGCACCAGGAATAGAAAACACAGCTCAGGGGGAAAAAAAAATGCAGACATACATGTTCTGGGAAGACCTTCAGAGAAAGGAGAAGGGTAGAGAAAAAAATCTTTTATTTCTCAGACATTTGTATTTCTGTCTGAGTCATGAGAAAAGCAGTGATTAATCACAGGCAGCTGTCATGGAACAAGACACACAGCACAAGTTGTATGTGAAATGTAGACATTACCACTGGAATCACAAATCCCAGCTTTCCTAATTGGAGATTCCCTCCACCAAAATGGAGACTGTACTGAAAATGCTCATTTTAAGATCCATTACTTCTGTTGCAATAACTCAGAGCTTTGACAGCACTATAAAATGCTGAGAATATCTGGATTCTGGTTTATTCCTCGTATGTCTACCCTTTCCAAAAATACATTGATTTTTATAGGTATGACAAGCTGGTTCAATTCATCTCTATGGGAAGCAATCTTTCATATCTGTACATGAATACTGGGAGATATTTTGAGCATACCAGAAAGGGTAACAAATGCAAACTGCTGTTAGGCTCACATATCTGAATGACATCCAGGAAGCTGCAGAAGTGCTGCAATCTCTACAATGTAATGACACTGCATCAGATAATGTACCCACCTGATGGAAACTGCTAAAAATCATATAAAGGAAGCACAAGGGGAGGAAAAAATAAGCAAATATGTGCAGGAATAAATACAATAACTGACCTTCTGTTTGCTTTCCTCTATTCCCCCCTCCCCAGCTGCTTTGATTTTAGTGTAGTCAAGTCTTTGTTGATATTGCAGCGTGAAAATGAAAGTGGAAGGAGGGGCAGATTAACCCTAAGAGGAAAGAGGAACCTTTGCAGATCTCATTTATTCTGAGTTCTTCAAACTAATCCATTTGCAACTCAATCTTATCAAAAAGGAGAGAGGCTCCTTGTTGCAATGTTCCAGGGAAAAAACCTAAACCAGCTCACATTGAGCATTGTCTCAGCCAGAGGAATTCAAATACAGATTTTCCTCTCTGCATCCCTCTCAGCACTGTGGCTGCTTGCAGCTTGCACTCCGTGTGTTTCCAAAAGAACCTTTGGATTCAACTAAAAATTTGAGCTCTAAATAAGAAAGAAGTCTCTGCACCCACCTAGATTTAACATCTAACTGAAGTTTAGAAGACAAATTAAGGAGTTCCTTTTCTTCTCTGGATTATAGATATCTTCCTACACCTCTATGCTCCCCCAAAATTTAGTACAGTCTCAAAAACATTATGTTCTGACCCCATGCTTACAGAATTTGCTGCTATCTTTCCCCTAGAGCAATACTACATCTAAATCTAAAGCTTCATTATTTAATTATTTTCTAGCCTGTGAGCACAGCCCTGAAAATGAAACATGAATGTAAACTCAGGCAGTGGCATTTTGGAGACTGCAGCAGAATTGGGAAACGAGGGCACGTGGTTGTAGATAATAGAGAATGATGATGGAATTGCAATGATGAAATTGTGGAACGCTAACCTGAATCTCAGTTTATATTTCATTAAGAGGAGTTGAGTCATTTAACTATTTATGTGCTCCTTGAGGTGCTAAATCTAAGCAGGAAGGATGGCAGGGAAATGTGAGCTTTGCCACAGCACCATGGATAACCTGTCCCCACAAAAGAGCACCAGCAAAATGCTGATCCAGGATTCCCCATTGGGGACAGCCCTGAGCTCCCTCTCTCCAGATTTCTCTCATGGTTTTATAGGAGTCAGCAATGCATTATCAACAAACAAAAATCCTCAGAGTGTTGACACTTGGGATTATGAAATCACAACACCAAGAGTGGAACTGAGCACACACAGGTACCTCATGGGACAAGGTGCTGCTACTCCCTCTCCTTCACAATTCCCCTTCACCCTCCCTTTTATTTAAGGTTAAAAAAAAACCACCTGCTGGCAGCATTCCACAGCTGAAAACCACACAACAAAGACACCTTTCTGCAGGTCTTGGGTCCAGGGAGCTGCTTTCTCCCTTTCCTATCAGCAGCATTAAAAACAATGGCTCATGGGGCTGATATTCCACTGACACCCAAGCAGCTCTTAATTGCTGCAAGGGCAGTTTCTGCCAGCTTTTCACAACCAGGGCTGCTTCTGGCAGCTTCACTAAGCTTATTTTTACAATACATCATTCACCTGCCTACCATTAGCTCCTCCTTTAATGAAATGCCCACCCCAATATTAGGTCATCAAAGAACATTAAGGGTATTCATACACAGAATTTCGTGGTCTTTCCTATAGTCCTGAAAAATTAGAAACATCAAGAGGTGTCTGTGATCACTCAGAGAGGCTGTAAGATTTGACTTGACTTTTTTTTTTTTCTCCTTCAGGAGAGGAAAATTTATATTTTTTAAAAACTATATGAATAAACAAACTTGAGAAGAAAAGGCTGAGCATCTACTGCCCACTGATAATGGCAAACCTGAAGCAGTAGTAAAGCAGGAGGAACATTTTCTGCCTAAGCTCAGGATTTTTCTTCCCTTTTGTAAGCACCAACCTCGTGTCATTTTGAATGATAGTTCTTTTTGTCTATTTTTCCCTCCAATCTAATACCTGTCACAACCATCACACCACCAAGAGCCTTCTCATAGGCTTTAGTAAACCCACTGATCCATGGAAAAGCAGAACCTGGAGCCTGCAGAAGCCTTTGCTTCCTGAAACCTTTATTTGCTTATAGCTTGCCCTTAAAAACCTAGGTTTGTGCACATCTTGGATCCTCCACCTGCTTTACCTTTTGATGATGGAAAAAAAAATGAAGCACAAACTCAGCTGAGGTAGTGGGAAAACAACATCTAAATTTTAAGTATTGAGTGATAAAATATCCCTGGAGATTGGAGATGGTGGGGGGAGGACTCAAAAGCATATCAAATTAAACATCTTCCAGTCCTCAGGGGCACAGTCAGAGGGGGAGGGAGATGCTGTCATCTCATTTCTCCAGTCAGTGCTGCCTGCAGATGCAGGTTAGGATGGAGAGCAGGAATCCATTTGTTGAAATGCTCTTCCCCCAGATTCATCTGCCCTCTCTTTCTTAGTGTTTTTCATCAGCATTTCTTCCATTTTCACACTTTATGAGACTGATGTTTTGTGGTTGTTTTTTTTTTTTTAAATGAAGTCCTCTGAAATATTAATTCAAATATTTCCCATTAAAAAACCCAAATAACAGGCTTAATTAAAGAAAGCTCTTTTATCCCTCTTTTTTTTTTCCCCCAAATAAACCACTGCATTCCTCCAATCATTAATTAAAATTAAATTTTAAAAATAAAATCAATGGAGGCCTCAGAACCTATCAATAATTAATTAGGGAATTAAACTGATCAGCTAGGGGTGGCACATGTGACAGCCCAGGTGTCCTACACTGGTGATCTGTCACAAACTCTGATACCTCATGTCATGTGTGGGGAGCTCTGAGGGCTGGAAAAAATGGGTTCAGCTCCCAATTATGGGGCTGCAGGACAGCTACAGGCTATAGATTGGCTGCTTGTTAATTAAGTGGCAAAATGCAATTTCAGCCTCTGCCCAGCTTTGTACTGCATGACCTTCCTTTTTCCTCCCTCTCTGGAAAATAAAATTAGTTCCCCTGGCAAGTGACACCGCTCACCTCCTCTAGGTTCTTCCCATCAACTTGATGTAGTGTTTTTCACTGCACTGTGACCACCATCCAAACCTTTCAGCAAAGAAATAACCACTTTTTTTTTTTTTTTTTTTTTTTTTTAAGGCACTGAATGCAATGAAGCTTTCAGATTTTTTCCAGCTGCTCTGAGCTTCACCAGCACCAGTGGTGCAGAATCAAAATTCACAACTCCTCCAGCATGCTCCAACTGCCCAGCTGGCACTGGGAACCACAGTATTCCTAGAGAACTCGGTGATGCCTTGGGATTTTAGTTTTCATGCTTTTTCATGTATTTGTAATCCTGCAATTCTTTAGTGGGTTACTCTAAACTCCACATAGAGTGTTGTCTGCTGCTTTCCCATTTTGCTCAGACAACACAATTCCTCTCCAGGCTGGGAATCAAGGACACCTCACTGCCTCAGGCCCTGAGAGGTGGAAACAAAAGTGAGTTGGGGAGAGCAAACTTGGGGTGAATGACTTCATTACCTGAAGCTGTAATTGGAAGATTAATCCCCAATATACAAATGGACCAAACTTATAAAAGCGTGAAAATCCATGACCCATTGTCCATTTTCGATGCAACCCCTGAGGGGCTTCATCTGCCTGAAATGCACCTGAAGGCTCTTCAATAAATAGAGCTGGTTTTATTTTCTTAATTTTGTCTGGCCTCTGTTCTTAGGTAGCCCAAAAAGGCATCAACAGCTGTGTGGACAGAGAGATTAAGTACGAAAAACGAAAAAACAGAAAAAATTAACATCCAATAATTGCTGTAGTGTTGGAGCCCCCACTGCAGCACAGGGAACACAGCTCAGTCATGCTGGGGATGAGAGGAAGAGACACACAGAGGGGAGGGCAGAGCTGAAGGAGTTTTGGGTGCTCCCCAGAGGCTGGGTTGGTGATTTTCCCCAGCGGAGGCGATGAGTCAGAGTTTGTCACTGACGGGGCTCTGCGGTGGGGAGATCTGCAGGGCTCTGACAGCCTGTCACCACCAGCCAGGCAGGATGGCACTGCTGAGTTAATAAGTCTGGGAGACCATAAACACAAAGAAACCAGAAATAAAAAGGCCAGTGAGAAATGAGAAGTGATAAACAGCAAATTACACAGCACCAAAATAGCGTTTCTGTGCCTTAAACTGGATTTTTTCTGTGGGTTGGTTTTTTGTTGGGTTTTTGGGTTTTTTTCCCAAACTTTACAAGCCTATATGCTAGTGAACATCCTTTAAATTGATCTCAGACACCCAAAAAATGAAATATAACCATGTTGCATTTTGGCTATAGGAGTGTTGGAAAGGATAATGCAACATAGTTCCTCGTGCAATTGAGAAGC
This sequence comes from Oenanthe melanoleuca, assembly GCF_029582105.1. Classification (NCBI taxonomy): domain Eukaryota; kingdom Metazoa; phylum Chordata; class Aves; order Passeriformes; family Muscicapidae; genus Oenanthe; species Oenanthe melanoleuca. Next base: position 108,087,586 of record NC_079333.1, on the reverse strand, counting down.
AGAAGAGAGCTTTACTTAAAGGAATAACCACACAACTGATTTTTTTAAGGCACTGAATGCAATGAAGCTTTCAGATTTTTTTCCAGCATGCTCCAAGTGCCCAGCTGGCACTGGGAACCAAAGTATTCCTAGAGAACTCAGTGATGCCTTAGGATTTTAGTTTTTTATAATGCAACATAATTCCTTGTGCAATGGAGAAGCAGAAGAGAGCTTTACTTAAAGAAACACTAAACTTATACAGGGTAGTTCATGCAAAACAAAACAGAAAAGGCTCATTGGTCCAAGAAGGCAACACCTCTTTGAAAACATGCTTTCTGCAAAACATCACGTCTCCAGCAGGTGCTAAATCATTGTTGTAATTTCTTGTCCTTGAGCAGCTTGAGAAAACCAAGGCTTCAAGGCTGCTGGGAACCAGCACAACCACACACATAGCCCAGTGGCATGAATTGCTCACCCTGCCTGTGCCAACACAACAGCTCGTTCAGCCTGATAACACGCTGAGTTTTCCTCTCCAGGGACGGAGAGTCTCCTTCATGGACAGTGACACCCTTAAAGGATGCCTGCAGCCCATCTGGAAAGGGCACAGCTGCTGTTTGACCCACAGAATCCCAAAATTATTGAGGCTGGAAAACACCTTCAAAGTCAGAGAGTCCAACCTGTGTCCTGGTGCCCACCTCATCCCCAGCCCAGAGCACTGAGTGCCACATCCAGTCATTCCTTGGACACCTCCAGGGATGGGGACTCCAAACCCCTCTGGGCAGCCCTTTCCTATGACTGTCAACCCTCTTCATCAAGAAATTTCTCCTGATGTCCAACATGAGCCTCCCCTGGTGCAGTTTGGTGCCATTTCCTTTTGCCCTGTCCCTTGTTTGCTGGGAGAAGAGGCCAGGAGACCCTTGGCTGGCTGCAAGGTAAGCTGGCCAAAGTGTGCACAGGTAAACAAAACCAGCTCTAGAGCAGAAAGTCCCAGAAGGAAGCTGAGTCCCTCCTTTTCCTAAATAAACTGGTACAGTTCTGAATTGGGTGAGAGAAGACAGATCCTGGGAAGGACCTTGCTGGAAGGACATTGCTGCAGGAAGAAATTGTGGAAGCAGACATTGGTAGGAAGTGGAAACTGGAACCTGTCCTGACAGCCTGGATGTTTTTTTTTTTTTTACCAAGTGCTCTGTTGAGCTGGGCATCCCTGATGCACATTCCAGGCAGAGTGTGGCATTAACTCCACTGCTCAGTGCTGGTCCCAGACTCACAAGTCCTCTGCTCCCTTAGGCAGCCTGGCCCTTCTGATCCTTCCCCAGGGCTCCCAAAAGCTCAGTGGCTGTTCCATGCTATGTTCTTCTTATTTTATATTTAGTTTGTTTGGTAAAAGATGGTGGAGCATGGCAAAAACAGAAAAGAGAATTGTTTGAAATTTCAGAGTTTGTTTTCCCAGCACTACTTGTCTATTTAAGGATGCAAATATGAGTAAAAGCCTCCATGTAATGAGTAAATCAGAGTGCATCTTTTGGCCCCTGGTAAAACAAGTGCTTATTCTGTGTGGGTTTGGTTTCCCACTGTTTCCTCTGCAGCTCAATGCTCACAGATGCAGCATCTCTTCCCTGCCTTCTTTCCCCAAACAGCTTTTAACCCAGTAACCTCTTTTTTTTTCTTCCTTTAACTGCCCCCACAGCTGGATTCTTTTTAGCTTTGGACACACCCACATTCTAGGGATGTCCAGAAAAAATTAACCAATTAAGTCATTCAAAGCCCTGAGCATAGTTAACATTCATTTAGAGCATGAAAAGAGCAACACACCTTCGTGGGGCTTTGCCAATTACACGGTGTTTCAGCCAAATGCAAATCATGCCAGAATGAAAATTCCAAACTGTGCATTATGTTCATTTCTAAACCCTGTTAACTTAATTAACTCTTGGTTAAATGTGCACTGATCTCAGACATAAAGCGTGTTTGATGAGGCATGAGGCATTTTTCATTAGGCAAAAGAAAGAATTTGGAATGTGCAAACCATTTGCAACAAGAGAGAAGACTCCCTTCCTCAAATTGTGTACAACTCACACCCAATTTGTGGCCAGTGAAGGTTTATTTTCTACTTGTACTTTGTAATGCTCTTGTCAGTTTTACTTGGATCACAAAGCATCATTTGAGCAACTCTATCCATCAAATGTGGAAGATAATATTCTGCATTGCCAGTAGCATTTAAAATGCAAGAGCAGGTAATATGAAAAATGAATAAACCATCCAACACTGGTTGTATTTAACCTGTGTTGCCACTGCTAAATCCACACACCGAGTGGCTGCTTGGTGCAATTATTGGAGGCACAAGTCCAGGTCCTCAGATCCTGTACCCAGCAGGCAGACATCCATTTCTAAAAATAAATAAATAGCAGGGAAGGGGCTTATCATTCTTAGCAGAGCTGGGACATTTTTTAGTGAGCACAGATCCACACCAGAAATAACTAGAAGAAGGTGCACTTCACTAGCTGCTAAAAACTTTGCTGTTTGCAAATTGATTATTATCTCAGGATACCTTACAGATTTTTGTTTTTGTTTATTTTTTTAAGAAGGAAGGAAGGAAGGAAGGAAGGAAGGAAGGAAGGAAGGAAGGAAGGAAGGAAGGAAGGAAGGAAGGAAGGAAGGAAGGAAGGAAGGAAGGAAGGAAGGAAGGAAGGAAGGAAGGAAGAAGAAAGAAAGAAAGAAAGAAAGAAAGAAAGAAAGAAAGAAAGAAAGAAAGAAAGAAAGAAAGAAATAAAGAAAGAAAGAAAGAAAGAAAGAAAGAAAGAAAGAAAGAAAGAAAGAAAGAAAGAAAGAAAGAAAGAAAAGAAAATGCCAAAAATCAAACTTGATACCTGGATGTGATGCACACTAAGGCAGAGATTCCAAGTTAGCAGTAGGAAAGTAATCTGGCTGCCTCCCAAAGCAGGTGCCATAAAAACAAATTGTTATTGCAGGGGAAGACAAGCATTCCTGTCTGCATAAAAAGGAATTAAATGAGATAACAACTCTTCTCTGTCCTAGAACTGAGGCAGCAAAAAGCTCCTTCCCCCCAGAATCCTGAGCACTGTAAGAGGCAGCTTCTAAAAATCACAGCTGGATGCATCTGTCCTTTCTCTACACACAGTGAATTCTGAAGCCAGAATTAAGGCCAACTGGAAGAGCAATATCAAACTGATGTCACCCACATTTTGCACCCCTATGGCTGCAAAATAAACCACAGGTGAGTAAGATCCTCTTGTTGGCACAGAGAGGCTTCCAGAGCACAGAGAGTGCTGCACTGACACTGGAAAACATGCAAGCAGGGCACCCTGCAGCCATTGTCCTGTCATTAGGTATGGGAAAGAACAAGAAGAGACAGACTCCATGACAGGCCCCAAAACAACATCCCTGAGTTAAACAGAGCTATGGTGTCTGGCTGTGGGCTACATCTCCTGTGGCCAGCACAGTAACATTTCTGAGCTGAGAGGAGATGCTCCCCTGCCACCCTCAGAATGGAAACATTCAGACTCTGGAAGGCTACACCATCTCTGTCTTTTAGCACCAGCAAGTCCAGAAAAACTCCAAAGGGCATTTTGATTTCTGTTTCTTCTTTGTGATTGCAGAGCAGTGCAGAAGCTCCTGTGCTTATTTCTGCTGCAGCTTCCTTTGATGTACAATTTACTCCATCCCACCCCTGATTCCATCTCTGCATTCCCTGCTCAGGAAGGCCCTGAACACAGAATTTCCCACGGGGCTGAGTGACCACAGCCAGTTTATGCAGCACTCTGAACACACAAACACTTTTGTCACACAAGCTGAAGTGCTGCCTCTGCTGCTCATCCCAACACCCCCTAGTTACCTTATTCTCTAGATAAATTGCTGTATTTTTAAATAACATCTGGTTATCTAGTCAAAAGTTACTCTTAATTTGCTTCTTCATAAAACAGACCAGCATATCCCACCTTTCCTGCAACTCAGTACCAGCAGATGTTTGCTCAATATTTGCCCATGACAATTTCTGCTGATACAACACACATTTCTTCAAAGTAACCCTTTGAACCTGAATTGGACTACAAGCCTCATACACACACTCCAATTTTGCATACTAGAAGATGCTTGGTTTAGCATGAAGTCAATTTGCATACTGATAGATCTCTTCCCCTTCCAGTCACAATATAAAAAGTTAACATACTGCTGTCTTAATTCAGTGTATGTCAAATCTGATTCCTTTTGATGCATTCAGCCACCTACTGTCACTTTAATGCATTTTCCCTGCACATGCATACACCCTGTTTCATGTGAAAACATTTACACTGCCACTCAATTCAGTTAATTTTCCCCCAAAATATTGAAATATTCAAATAGAGGTGTATTCATCTCTTCAAAAGAGTCAACATTTTCAAGTTAGGGAAATGAGGAAAGAGGAACTATTCTATTTGCACAACAGTTGAGTCAGAAATAGTTTTACACTGAAACTGCAAAGTTAATCAGTGATTTTTTTAATCTTGTGTGAACATCTACTCAACTTAGGTGAAAACACATAGCTCCTCAAAATTAACCACAGGAAAATAAGACCAGGGAAAGAAATCAAAAAGATGTCAGAAATACATATATCATGTATCAGAGCAGGGTAGCTTCTCATTCAGTCCTGGCAGCAAAAGATGACATCAAAAAGACAGAAAGAAAAGAAAATTACAGGGAGATAAAAAAGTTCATGCACAACTGCATGATATTTATATGCCAGTCTCACATCCAATCCAGCAACAGCATTTTCCTCAGGAATCTAGGGAGGACATTTATCTGCATCAAAACACCCATCTGACTTTTTAGAAAGGTAACTTTTCCCTCTTTCTGGCATTTAATGGGCTCATTTGGCAACATAATTTAACTACTTGCAGTTCCTCAACTACTGATGATGCCTTGTTGGCACCAGCCACATGTTGCTGTACAGGTGCATTAAATTGCATTTCTCAGGCTAATTCTAACTGGAGCTTACTCAAAAAGCTGCCCAAGCACATGGTGTGGGAGATTTCCTGCTCTGTAACTCTCTGAATAAACACAGAACAGCCCAGGGAGGAGCTGGAGCTGCTGCAGAGAGCCCAGAGGAGGCAGCAGGATGAGCAGAGGGATGGAGCAGCAGGAAAGGCTGGCACAGCTGGGATTACTCAGAATGGAAAAGGATTTGGGGTGAGCTCAATATGGCATTTCAGTGCCTGAAGGGAGCCATGAAGAAAGATGGAGAGAGAAAATTTACAAGGGCCTGGAGTGAGAGAGCAAGGGGGAATGTCTTCAAACTGAGAGAAAATAGGGTAAGATTAGGTATTAGGAAAAAATTCTTTTCTGTGAGGGTGGTGAGGCATTAGAACCAGTTTCCCAGAGAAAATGGTGCTGCACCACCCCTGGAAGTGTCCAAGGGCAGGCTGGATGGGGCTTGGAGAAACTTGGGATACTGGAAGGTTCCCAGCCCATGGCAGGGAGGTGGAACAAGATGATTTTGAATGTCCCTTCCAAGCCATGTCCTTCTGTGATTCTTAGATAAGTACTATATAAATACATGTTCAATACACTCTTCTGAATCACTTGCATGGCAAAAACAATCCCAGCAACAGCAAAACCAAAACATATCCTCCTCTATAAAATTAAGAAAAAGGAAAGGATTAAGATGTTGAGAATGCTGCCACTTAGTTTCACTGATCCTACAATGTGTTAAGCACAAGGGCTGTTGTCCTCCTTTCTCAAAGCTTTCAAGATTGCACAACCAGTTAAACAAGCACTGAGAATTTTGTTTACCTAGTTCCATTTCCAGTGATTGCAGAACACAGGGAAGGAGTCTGCAAAGATACAAAATTCTCTTTCCAATTTTGCCTCCTCACTGTTATTGCCATTGAGGCTGAATCTGCAAGCAGAGAGCATCACCCATGCCAGCAGAGCACTGGGATCTGTCAGATTTGCTGTCCCTGACTCACTGATTGATTTTGTTTCTCCCATTTCTGGGTCAGTGAGTTCTAAAACGTGGCCATTTTCCAGGCAAGTATGAACTGCAGCAGAGCCAGCCTGTGAATCCAGTGTGCTTTAGCTGTGGGTGGGGGAAAGAACAGGATTTGGTGCTGAGCCCTTGTCATTAGCATTTATCTGTGCACATGCACATGCACTTGCCCTCAAAATTTCACCTTGGAGGGGAAAACATTCCCTTGGAGACAGAAAGCACAGAATATCTCCTCATTATAATACTGACAGGTTTCTGGCCTTGAGCTCTATTCTTTCTTTTCAGTAAGCATTTCCTATGGGTTTGAAAGGAAGAGGTAAAACTAAGTTTACAACGTATTGGTGTGTGAAAATGGAATCTATAAAACAGGAGTTCACACAATCATTAATAAACCATCTTCTCCAACTAAGAAGTCTCTATGGAGTAGTGAAAATGTATCAGATTCCCTGAGTCACTTTTATTCCATCTGGGATTTTTTTTTAACATTTTAAATAACATATTTCATCTTCACTCCTTGTCAAATCCCATGAATTTAGACAATACCTCATAAGCCTTTAAAGAGTAATCAGAGATGTAATTGCAGTGCTTTGTTAAGTTACTTTTGTGACTGAAAAAGGGGCAGCAACTCAACTGCTCAGTACTCCATAAAATCAAACTTGGAAGAGACATTCAGGACCATCCAGTTCCACTGTCACCTCAACACCACCATCATCCTCCCAAAAAAACCATGTCCCCAAGGGCCACATCCAGACACCTCTGGATCACTGAAGATGGTGACTCCAACTCTCTGGGCAACTTTTTCCAGTGCCTGATCACTCTTTCCATGAAAATTTATTTCTAATACCTTAACAGAATGAACAGTCCCAGCTCCCTCAGTTCTTCCTCACAGAATGAGATGTTTTCCAGAGAGTTCCCCAGCTCTGTTGCCCTTCTTTGGCCATAGGCTGCTCAGTTTTGCTGTTAATAAAAGTGATCTGTTTTGCCTTTTTATTTCACTGTTGATTTCTAGAAGACTGAGTTCAGATGGAAAAAAAGGCACAAAGAGAGGGAAAAATATTCAAACAGATATTAATAGCAATTCTCAACCCAAGAACATGCTAAACTGGCTGTAGCAAGTCCTTGAGTCACCAGATTGTTCTCCCAAAGACACATTTGTTTAGACTTCCATCCTTTCTCTATTTCTTATCTGGCAAGAAATGGCTCCACGAGGAAACAAAGTGAGAGCAATGCTGGACAAACACTGAGTATTTATACTCAGTCAGCAGGAGATGGGCTGGTGAGGTTCTTGAGGCAAACTGCAGCTCTGCTGCCCACCAGCAGAAATGTGCTTTCTATCAAAATAACACAGGAGTTCATTTATTTTTAAGTCACCTTTTTCCATTTTACCATTTAGGTCATAAACGATACTCGTGGAATCATAGAATGGTTTGGGTTGGAAGGGACACTAAGGACCAGCCAGTTCCAAATGTCTGCCATGTGCAGGCACATCTTCCACTAGACCAGATTACAGCCTGGCCTTGGAGACCTCCAGGGATTGGGAGTCCACAAATGGGATTGAATGAAACAAATGAAAAATGGGATTTCTCCCATTTGAGAGAGTGAACTTTGAGTGGTATCACAGGATCCATCCCTGGGCAGCCCTGTCCCTATTTGTGCTTGGGAAGCACCTGGTCTCCTCTGAGCTGGAATATCTGTCTGGCCCTGGCCAAAATCATGCCCAAGAGCCCAGTGAGAGCCAGGCAGTGTTTGCACAGTCAGCACAGGACAGCCTGGCACTCCACCTCACTCCCTGCTGCTCTTTTATTTACCAGAGGAGATGTGGCCACTGAGCCCTATCTAACAACCTTTTAAGTTGGCTGCAATCATTCTGCTCACTCTGATGCAACTTTGATTACATTAAGCAAATTGGAAGAAGGCCAGGTGGAACAGAAAACACTCTTACCCTTGTTTTGAGAGAGCGATTAACCTACATAAGAACATTGCTCATGAACATTATCAGCATCTAACCTCACCTCTCCTACCACAGGATGCAGGAATTCCACCTCAGAGATTTTGGCATTGTCTTCACTACCCTGAGCTGTCCTAAGCTTACCTTCTAGAAGGTTACCTGAGGAGAGGACTGAGAGACAACAGAGTAGGGAAATGACCACAACTCTTCCCAATCTATTCAACAATTATATGGATTAATAATAATTACATCTCCTTTGGCCTAGGAGACACTCTGAAAATTAAACTGTTTTAAGCACTCTAACATTCAAGGCCATAGCTTCCAGGTTTCATTGCACTTTCCTGAAATTAGCAAAGTTTTTCCTAAAGTGTATACTTATATCATGTTAAAATCATTCTTGAAGGCTGAACATTGTCTATGATAAGTAAGATAGATCCTGCTCTTTTATTTATTCACAGGGAAGGACATTTTCAGGATGTCAGATTACTTGGGAGCTTTCTTTAATGTTTTTATCTGAGCTCTAATTTGCCACATTGAGTGACACACAGTTTGAGCCATGATCTCACCAATGCTGATTGTAGACTACTGATTTGGACTACAGTTCAAGAACTAAAGCAGTTCCCTCCGTCCCAGGTTGGAAGTGGAAATGCAAATTTAGTGTAGATCAAGAAAACCTTTTTATTGCAGAAGAAATCACTAGAGAGACTGAAAGAGTCTCCTGAGGGAGGTAATTCTGCACCTCTGTTCTATTCTGGTGAGATCCCATCTGGAATATTACATCCATCTCTGGAGTTCTCAGTCCAAGAAAAAACATGGACCTGTTGGAGCAGGTCCAGAGAAGAGCTAGTAGTGATAGACAGGAGATAATGGTTTTAAACTAAAAGGTTCAGACTAGATAAAAGAAAAAAAAAATTTACAAGTGTGGTGAAACACTGGGACATGCTTCCCAGAAAGATGTGGATGCCCCATCCCTGGAACATTCTAGGTCAGGCTGGATGAGACTTTGAGCAGCCTGATCTGGTTGAAGCTGCCCTTGATCATTGCAGGGTTGGACTAGATCACCTTGCAAGGTCTCTTCCAGTCCAAACCCTTCTATGATTCTATGATTTAATTTCTCATCTCTTCTTGAGCAGTGAGAGCTTTGCAGCCTTTGAGATCCAGACCCTTTTGGGTGCAGGTGCTTTGCTGAATGTGCCACCTTCCAGCTTCTTTAGCAGCCATCACACATCACTCAGAGCAGGTGACTTGTCCTCCCTCCCCCTCCCTGGCAGTTACCACACATTTGAAACTCGACTTAGCATTCCCTCTGCTTTTTTCTGATCAGACACATGACAATTTTCAGTTGCCAGAACAAAACTGACAGCAGTTTTAACAAATACATGATAACACAGCTTCATACTATTCCTATCTCCAGTGGGAAATGCACAGCATTCCACACATAGTTCAAACAGTGAAGAAACCAAACAAGAGGATAAAGTAGCAGTCAAAAAAAAAAAAAAAAAAAAAAAAAAAACCAAAAACAAAAACAAAAAAACCCAAAAAAACAAAAAACCAAAAAAAAAAAAAAACCAAAAAACCCAAAAAAACCCCACAAACAAACAAAGAAACAAAAACAAAACAAAACCACCAAGAAAACCCAAACCCAACAAAACCCCACCACAAACAAACTAAAAAAGTAGAACAAGATCATGAGTTTTGTTTGGCTTCAGAATAATTATACATTGAATGAGTTGATTTTCAAAACTCATGGACCCCTCTGCTTTGAAGGACTGGTTGAAAAAAATTCTTCCCAGTTTGGGTCTTATCCAGGGCATGCTAGAGAGACAGAGAGATGGGGCATTAATCCCACCTTAGGGTCATATACTACACTTATGCTCCTGACACACCTGTCACAAGAAAGCAACTTTTTATATAGAAAAGTAACAGTGAGACTATATTAATATATTTTTATATGCTTAATGAGGCTCAGCTACAGAGAGAAACACGGGGTGGAAGCTCTCTGCAGACCATTAAATATCTGAAGGACTCAATAATCTGAAAAGAAATATAGGGAAATGAGAGTGACAGCTGATCAAAGGGTAAAAATGTCAATTATATAAATGATTCTTTGGTCTCTGAAAGGTGAAATTGTACAGGAAGATCAACTCATCAAAATATCACAGGTTGACCATGACTTTTTAAAAAGTACACCCATCAGGTGAATAACTCTCTCAAAAACTATCATGGTTTAATATTCAGGAAAGAAGCTATTAAAACTCAGCATTAGTTTTGGGGAGGGGGTATGTTTGCTTTTTTGTTTTTGTTTTCACAGAATCAGAGAATCATCAGGGCTAGAAGATTACAATTGCAATTATCACAGTCACTCACAATTATCCACCATCACCCCAGCACCACCATGGTCACCCCTAAACCATGTCCCCAAGTGCCACTTGGGAAAGACTTCACCTAGAAATGACCTTGATCATCAAGAGGATAAACTTTAAATGACTGGCTTCATTCATCCACTAGCCTAAGAGATTAATCTGAAAATTTTTGTGAATGCTTTAACACAAAACTACTGGGATCAAAGAGGAATTATAAGAAATTCAACCACTTAAAGAGCTGCCACAAATCCAGAAATAAAACCTCTCCCTCAGAAACAACAGTGGTTTTCTTGGTTCTATCTATACATCTAAATCCAGGTAACTAAAAGAGCATCCTAGAAGAAACAGATCTCAATTATTTTTAAAAAGAAAAGAATAAACAAAAGTACAGGAACTGGCAATACTTTCCTGTGAAATATATTCATTTTCCAATGACAAAGAGTGATTTTTGACATCAAAGTGCTCTGGGATTGCAATCACCAGGCTATGTTTTCCTCAAATTGAAGAATAAATAAAGAAGAAATTTTAACATTGAACAAATTTCACAAGTCATTAATCTAAAAACTTTAATATTGAAGACTTTACAAATGAAAGAAACAAAGCATCAAACTCTGTCCTGCATTGCTCACTGTACCTTTTCAAGAATTGAAAAGAGTGTTCTATTTTCTACCTGGCTTTGTTTGAATTTTGCCAATGAAATAAAATTTAAAAAGCACTGTTTAATGACCCTCCATCTTTTTCAAGGTCAGATGCCTACTATTCATACATTCAGATTGAGAAGGGGAAGATTTGCCAGCCCTGCTCCTTGTGGGGAGCTGGACCAGGAGAATTCTAAAGGTCCTTTACTCCATTAATGATTCTGGGAATCTGTGAATAAAACTCCTGCCTCTTCAGAAATTGTTCCCAGCTATCTTAGTTGGGCACATGGTATCAATTACCATAATACTCCAGTTCTTTGCAATCTTTAATATATTTATTTTCACAATCCTTTTGAGAGGCAAGGAAGTCTATTATCCCTATTTTATAGATAGAGGACTCAGGTATGGAAATTTAAATAGTTTCTGCTAAATATTTCTATTCTGTTCCTCATGCTCAGGTTTCCTTGGATACTGAACATATGTGAACATTTATGCAAAAAATACCGAAAATATGCTGAAATTCTTTTGAGTAATTTCATTTTCAAAATTTCATACCTGATAACTGCAATAATTTCACAGAACTGGAAAGCTTCATTTTGGGCATTTTTATTTAAACACCTGAAAAAACCCTTAAAACTCATGTCAGGACAGGATCTTGTGATTTGATAACATACCCTGGACTCAGCCAAAGCCAAGCACTTAATTAAGCAGCATGATCATCTAAATGGCCTTGTAAACACATTGGCAAATTGCAGATTTTATTTAATAGACATCACAGAGATGCAAAAGTTTCCTGATAACACCAGCATCACCTTGGTATGAAATACAGATTATTAACTCTAGTCAGAGGGAGGAAATGAAATATGAATTAGCAAGAGAATGGATGACAAATTACAACACAGAAGTTAAAACAGTTCCATAAGAGTTCCAGTCACATGGCTCATCTAAATAAGTCAACAAGAACTCCCCAGATTTGTGATGCCAAAAGAATATCAGCAGGTTAGCAAAGTAAATCAAAGCCATAATGAAAGAAAAAAAATAAAAAGATAAAATATTGTTAAACTTTATGATAAAACCACACTTAAACGCAATCACCTACTTCTGAAACTGTGAGAGATTCAAAGCCAACAAAGCCCAGGACATTTCCTCCTGGAAAGAGTGGTCAGACCTTGGCAGGGCTGCCCAGGGAGGTTTGCAGTGCCCATCCCTGCAGGTGTCACCTGGAGGTGGCACTCAGAGCTCTGGGCTGGGGACAGGGTGGGGATGGGCACAGCTGGGACTGCACGGGCTGGGAGGGATTTTCCAACCTCAATGATTCTTTGATGCAGATTCTGTGATTTAACTAGAGATACTTTGCATAGTTCTAGCAGTAGAAGCACATTTCACTTTAACACTCAGTGGGTCTAAACTTTTACAGCAAGCACATCATAAAAACAATGAAGTGGGAAATGTAAATGTGGACAGGTCAGCAGGGAAGAAGATCTACACTGAGCCTCTACAAGCTCAGTGATATTTTCTCCTCTGGACTTACTCAAAACTTAATCACAACCCCTCAGGATGTTTATATCCCCAGGAGCAATATTCCTTTGCTTTAGCACACTCTGCTCTATTTGTGGCACATTGTTTTAAAAATATTTTAAAGGAGGCACTCAGCGTGCTGCTAAGACTCCTTCCATCAAAGTTGGAACAACACAGATCTCCACAGAAAGAGTTCACTCCATTTCATGCTCAATCTCCTGAGTAGTGTGAATTTATTAACAGCTTTGAAGTGGTAAAAAATGTGATATATATGTGTGTGTGTACAGATGATCCAAACAGTACAAAAAAACCAGCCAGGAAATCAATAAAGTAGCTTTTTAACAAATGCATTTCCAGCCGATCAAAAGAATCGCCTAACGGCTACACACGGCTGATCTAACACTCATTACATTATCATTTCAAGGAAACATCCTTTGCAGCTGAAAGGTGAAGTCTTTCTGTAATGAGCTCCTTCTCAGTCAGCAACAAGACCCCTTTTTATGGTGCTGAGACAAAATAAATATGTGGCAAACACCGGGGAGGAATTATTCTCTGCAAACAAATTTTTTTCCTCATGCAAAAGCTCTGGCTTGTATTGGGTTTGCTGCTTGGAAGTGAGGAATCCTAAGGAGAAGGGGCTCTTTAATGGTCTTCTCATTAAAAGAGGGACAATTTGATTAACCAGTGGTTGCCCATAAGGGATGGTGTAGTGGGTGGACCCTGGATGGATGCCCCTCACCTACCAAAGCCTTTCCATCACTCCCCTCCACAGCTGGACTGGGGACAGAAAATAGAGCAAAAGTTCATGAGTTGAGGACAGAGAGAGATCACTCACCAAATACCATCATGGGCAGCACAGCTTGGGAATATTAATTGAATTTTTTTACCAACAAAATCAGAGCTGGTTAGTGATAAGTGAAGTAAACCCTTAAAAACATCTTCCCTCCATCCCAGCTCTTCCCTCTCCCTCACAGCAGAGCAGGGAAACAGGGAATGGGGGTGATGGAGAGTTCATCACACATTGTTCCTGCTCATTGTTCTCCACTACATTCCTCAAAAGATTCTCTAAAAGTTCCTGCTAAGGAAACAAGCACCTATTACAAATAACCACACTACTTTCAAAATTTTCTGGGAATTGGATTTTTTTATTTTTTTATTTTTTTTTTTTTTTTTTTTTTTTTTAGCAATGACAGTGGCTGGAGGTCACCAGATTGCCTCATAGTTCATAATAAAACAGCAAGGAAATTCAATATTCTCCAGCTGTCTTTGGACTACACAATCAAATTAGACTTTCAAGGGAAAGTGCTGGTTTCACAAAGTACCAGTGCCTCTAAACCTGTCAGTTCAAATCACCTGCAGTCATTACCAAAATCTGTGAAATTGGGGTAGCCATGGACCATGATACAGGAAAAAAAATATTTTTTCATGGGGATTACTGATAAAGTTATTGATGTAAATTCAGGCAGGCTGAGGCTGAGTACTCTGTTTTTCTGTAGTGCCTTTTTCTCAGGAGTAATGAGGTTTTCCATAAAAATTTTATTGGCACAAGAGTCTTCCCACAGAAGCCAGAAAGAAAATCAGGAAATCTTGTCCCTCACAATTCTTCAAGGGGAATCAGGAGATTCCTTCTTCAGAATTAAGCACAAAACCAGGATTTATCTCTTCTGATATTCCATATCTTCACTGTTAATGTCCATGTCTGGTGCTCTCCAGTCCAGCCTTGCTTGGCATGATTTTAGGGAATGATTTCTCTAACCAAACTGAAATGTCTTAATTTTGAAAAGAAAAATCACATGTTAGAAATGCCTGTTTCTCTTGTTTTGCCATGAGAAAATAAAATGTGGAGAGATGTAGAGGGAGGAGAAAAAAAAAAAGTGAGTTTTATAATGTCCTTAAGACACCAGGCTGTTTTTTACCTTTCCCTGGGGGACTGGAGCATTTCTGTTGCTTTAACCAGCTGTGGACTGCAAAAATTAAGCACAAAAAGATCCTAAATGTGTAGTTGGAAATTTCCTCACACTAAAAACAGGAAATTAATGTTGTGCCTCAAATTGTACATGGAGTTTGTTGTGCATCACAGGAAACTGAGGAAGATCCTTTGGCCACCAAGTGTTTTGTTAGAAAATAGAACTCAAAATCAAAGAAAAGGGTAAAGCTTTCACTTCCAATCTTACAATCAGAGGGGAAACCACTAAGATGATGCAGACCCTGCACTTTCCTTTTATATTTTAATTCTTTTTTGTAGTTTTTGAATGAATCCACCTCCCCAACCCCCAGTTCAGGTTATTCTTAACGAGGTACTGGAAATTGTAATTTAGGTCCTACAACCTGCAAGGCTGGTAACTTTTCAGTAAAGTTGATGACACTTTATGTAAAAGTTTGTCCTTGTTTGCAGTGAAAGATGCTGAAGTAGACTTTTGCCTTCATTTTAATCTTGCCTTGCTACAAAGAAGATTGTGCCTTTTAATATTTTTGTAATTTATAGCATGGCTCTGCAATGGCTAAATATCTCCCCAATTTTTATTTCCTGACCTGTCCCTAAGGCATTTGAATATGCAGGAATTTTCACACTCTAATTTCCTACTACAGATGGCAGCTAACATTAAAATATTAACAACTGAGTGAAATAACCAAAACCTTTACCATTTGACTCTCCAACTCCATCCTTCCCAGAAGCATAGCTAATTTATATGATAATTAAAAGGAAATTGCAAAATTTTCAGTTTCCCTAAAAGAGTCTCTGAGGTGAAAATATTGGCTATTACAATTTTTTTGCAAGGATGGGAACAATAACTCTCTATTTTAACACACTTTGGTAAGATTGCAAGAGAGATTTCTGAAAATATATTAATGTGTTAAAGTATTCAATGTATAGCATACTAAAGAAATTCTAAATACACAGATTAAACTGTAGTTTGAACAGTGAGACAAGTCTGTGATAAACACTGACTTCTAATAAAAATATAGTGCAGCATGAAATAAATAGCTCATAATAAAGGACACATTGTTCTCAGCCCAATTTTTCTCCTCTAATGCTGTTTTTTGGGGAAGGACGGATTTTTAAAATTATTATTCAAAGTTATAAACCAATTGTCACACACTGAGTCACACTTCTTCCCTTCCAGGCAAGTTTCTGAGCTTCCTGAGCACATCTGCTGTTGGCAAACACTGGGGAAGGCAAAGCAAACACGAGTGAAAGGTGCTCAGTGCTGCTCCTGCTGCAGGGAGTGTTTGCTCTTCCCCCTGGCCAGCTGCCACCCAGCCCTGCAGGTGGCATCCCAGCTGCTGTGTGACCACAGAAAAAGGGACAGTCACACCCAGCCCAGCAGGTAATGCCTCCTCAGCACCACAGAAAATGCACCTTCTCCTCCTGATCTAAAAGAAAATGCTCAGCATGAGCTGCACGAGAATATCTTCCAACAAAAGCCCTTGTGGCAAGTCCATGTTAAATTTGCCAAGTTCTCTTTGTTAGGTTGAATTTTCACTCTATACTGATTTTCTGTGTGGTTTTGTTGTTTTTTTTTTTTTTATTAATTTTACATTAATAAAGTATTTAAACTTCATGTAAAAAGCATCGCCTTCCTATGTGGCTTCTATGCACCTGCCACATGGTTTATAATCTATTATCATTTACTATTATTATTATTATTATTATTATTATTATTATTATTATTATTATTATTATTATTAACTTACTTATTACTTATTACTTATTACTTATTACTTATTACTTATTACTTATTATTACTTATTATTACTTATTATTACTTATTATTAGAAATATGGCTTTCAAGGCCAAGTTGGATGGAGCTCTGAGCAATCTCACCCAGGGTAATGTTCTCTGCTCGTGGCAGAGGGTTGGACCTAGGTGATCTTTACATTTTATATTGTTTGTATGATTTTTGGCAATGGCAGCTGGGCAGTAAAACTACTGTATGCAGTGCTTAAAGGTGCAACATTTTGATCAATGTGGGATCAAAATCAGTCTGAGGGAACAGAGGAGATCAGAGGAGGGGAGAACACTCTGATTTTCCTTCTGTCTTTGCAGGGATGCTCCAAAGCCAGTTCAGTCTTCTCAATGCATGGACAACAGAGACAGCACTGACACGAGCTCTCCTCAAAGCACTTTTGTCTCCACAAAATTCCATCTTCATTTTAATTTCTGCCATTAAACTAAGCTAATTTTAAGTGCCATTAGTTGAGAACTGGTGCTTCGAAGTACTGTCCAAAATTTGCCCTTTACCATAATAATTTTCTCTTTTACCTAGCAACAACAAGAAAAATAAGGCCTGAAGGTGTTTGTAGAGAGAAATCACAGTTTGTTGAAATAAACAAGGAATATGAGTGTGTGGTTTTCAAAAATAAGAGATGCCCAGAGATTTAGAGAATCATAAACAAGAAAAGTTGCAAGGCAGAGATTTTGTAGAGTTTGCTTAAAGACAGCAATTCCTTTTCCATTTATGTACTACATAAAGCAATTAATAAAGGTTAATATTTATGTACTGCATATATTTCATAATACTTTGCATTACATGGAAACAAAATGAATGTTCCATATTCTATCAACCTGATTTGAACAAAGAAAAATTAATAGAGGCTTCATCTACAACAAACAAATCATCTCTTCAAAGGAAATTTTAGAGTTTAGAAAGGTGATAGGAGCCAGGCTATAAAAATTACATTCTCAAAATCAAAGCTTTTTAATCTTGCCTTCATACAGGCTCATAAAAAGTAAATACCACCAAAATATGAACCTCAAAATGGGGTGTTTTGACCTCCCAGGTTGTTCCTTTGTACATGAGTGGTGTTGCTCCCACCTGCTCATCCCCTTTTCCAATATGACCTCCAAGTGCAGGGATTAGCAAAGGCAAATATGAAATCTGCATTATTTCTAAAGAGTTCTGTGCAAGCAGATTGTCTCCAGTGCACCCAGGTGTAAGTGCTCAATAAACAGACCCACAGCTGCCACCAGCTCAAGCAGAGCAGATTTTTGAGTATTTAACAATCACCTGAGCAACCAGTGCACACCTCTGAGGCTGACAGTGCCCAAAGCTGCCCTTGCTCCTTATTGGAATTAAACATCACATGAGGCTCATTTAGAGCACTTTCCCCTCGAATCTGCAGCTGGCAGAGCAAGGCAGGTGTGATGTGCTGAGTACAACATTGGAAGTGTCACCTTCTGCCACCAGCAGGGCCCTTCAGCTTTGCCTTACTGCAGGTTGGTGGCACTGAGCTGGGGGGAATTTGGCCACTGAGAATCGTGTTCTGCAATTTCCTGGTTGCCATGTCACCATCAGCCAGTATTTTGTCTGTATCCCCAAAACTCAGGTTTAGAGGTGAGAGTTTCAGAGATGTTTCCAAGAGGGAGTTCATCATTCAGGAGAAATTTGGGGCAGAGTGATTTATTGCCCCATTATGTGTGGGAGGAGCAGGAATATTTATATTTATATTTATATTTATATTTATATTTATATTTATATTTATATTTATATTTATATTTATATTTATATTTATATTTATATTTATATTTATATTTTTTATATTTATATCTATTTCTATTTCTATATTTACATTTATATATTATTTATCTTTATCTTTATTATATTTATATTTATTTTTTTTTTTTTTTTTTTTTTTTTTTTTTTTTTAATATTCATATTTATCTCTGCTCTTCCAGTCAGGATGGCAACGGGAGGGAGGAAGGTGGCAACATTTTCTGCCGAGACAGAACAACAACTGCACAAAGTACACAAATCAGGCAAGGTTATAGTTCAGGTGATTCTCACCCCCAGTTGGGCTCAAGTGACAGACACCAAGAATGTTTTACTGCCAACAGAATGGTACCTCTGGCATGCAGAAATTTTCCTGCTTTCTCAGCTGTGCTGCAATGATCTATATGTGGCCTGTTAATTTGAATGCAATCAAATAAATTTGATGGTGGGTGAAAAAGTAAAAAAAAAAAAGGAAAAAAAAATCTACTTTATGGTCAAAATATTTATTTAAAATAAGGTATTTCCTTAAATTAAAAGAGTCTTGGCTGCTGAGCCCAGCTCTGGCTGCTCAGCACAGCAGGGACAGGAGCTCCTGGGGCTGAGCAAGGGCCTGGAGCATCTCCGTGCCCAGGAAAGGCTGAGGGAGCTGGGGCTGCTCAGCTGGAGAGGAGCCAGAGAGAGGGGCTCAGCCCTGGCTGTCCCTGTCTGTCTGTCCCTGGCTGTCCCTGTCTGTCTGTCTGTCTGTCTGTCCCTGTGCAGGGAGGGCAGAGCAGTCCAGGCTCTGCTCCAGGCCCCAGCAATGGCCCCAGAGCCAGGGGCAGGGGCTGAGCCCAGCAATTCCCCCTGCACAGGAGGCACAACTTCTGCCCTGGGCAGGGAGCAGAGAGGGGCTGGAGTCTCCTCCCTGGGGATATTCCAGAATATTCACCTGGACACAGCCCTGTGCTCTGGGAGCAGGGAGGTGGCACCAGTGACCCTCTGTGTCCCTTCCAGCCTGACCCAATCTGTGATTCTGTGAAGGAAAGCAAAATTAAACCTCTTCTCTTTTATCTCCCCAGCTTGCTTATCAAACCATGGCCAGGTAGGAATTACAGATTTTGTCACACTGCTTCTGATCAGGATGCAAAGAAAATCCCAACAGGCAGATTTCCAGAGGAATTAGCTCTGCATATACAATCCATTCAGCTCTGCAACAAAAGATTGATTTAAAACAGTAGGCGTGGAAGGCTGTCCAAAGATTCCTGTTACACAACTGCTTTCCAACCTCTGACACAACAATGCACCATAATGGCCAGGCATTATTTGTGTAACTCCTTTGCTCTGGGTCCCTGCTGGGCCCACATTCATTTTTCCTTGGTTCCTGTGCCCTACATAGCATCCACAGCAGCCACTTATCTGCAGCTATCCAGCTCGGAGTTTTTCTGGATTTGATGACAGCACTGCTTCAGATTAACTGCTCCCTATTCTTCCATCAGCCAGTTAATCACTGTACTGCTTATTCTATTACTGGGTAATCAAAAAATTAACAGCAATCATTCTATAATGGCAATTTTGTGGCATTACATTAGTCAACTTCCTCTGTCCTGGGCTGCTCTTACACAAATTACTCCTTCTTTAATAATTTAATCTATTTTTTTATACTCTGAAGGATCTCTCACATTTTGATCTTGACCTATAATGATTAGTTCAGGTAAATTATTTTCATAGCTATTCACATTAAAAAAAAAATCTCATATTTTAAATAGTTTCTTCTACCTAGACAATTTCATTCCCTTTAAAACTTTGTGTTGGGCACCCAGGTGCTTTTGGTAATTGATTTTTTGGTAATTAAGCATATTTGCTTTCCTCAAAATTGTCTCAAACACTCTTCAAGCAGTAATATGGAGGTTACCTTTGTAAACCTCCTCCTGCCCACACTTAATGCAGCAGTGACAAATTTCCAGTAGCAAACAAGAGACTTGACATCAGTATTTCTGAACAGTTGCAGCTAATTACATGACAGGCCCTAATTAGAACAACAGCATGACCTTCTGTGTGTAGATGCTCACAGAACTACAGCTGAATTCAAACAGAATTTCAAGAAGGCTGGTGACACAAAAACTTCCTTCCCATATCATACAGGCACACTCCACATCCCCTGGGATCTCTCAAACAAATTTGATGCTGCAGTAAAGTCATATATTATGCTAATAAGAGGGCTATTTTTTTGTTGTTGTTGTTGTTTTCTCAATTGAGCAATTGGTGGCTCCAGACTTTTTCACAGCACACATGAGCAAAAAAGTCAGGGCTGACTTTCCCACCATCAGGCAAGCAAACAAAATCCAGCAATCAATAGGTGATTGGGGGGATGCTAAATTACAGAACCATGAAATGGTTTGGGTTGAAAGGGATCTGAAAGCTCATCCAGTTCCACCCCTGCCATGGCAGGGACACCTCCCACTGTCCCAGCTGCTCCAGCCCCAGTGTCCAGCCTGGCCTTGGGCACTGCCAGGGATCCAGGGGCAGCCAAGCTGCTCTGGGCACCCTATGCCAGGTCTCCTCATCCTCACAGGGAAGAATTCCTTCCTAATTCCTGGCCTAAATTTCCCCTCTTTTGATTTGAATCCATTCCCCTTCTCCTGTCACTCCAGTTCCTGATGCAGAGCTCCTCTCTGATTCCCTGGAGCCCCATCAGACACTGGAAGGAATCCACACAACCCTCTCTTCTCCAGGCTGGGCCACCCAGCAGATTCACAGGGTTCAGGAAACAGGGAATCACACACAGGTCCTCTGCCAAACACTGGAAAACAACCTCACAGCCTAAAACACACATATCTGACCACCTTGTTCTTGATGCTCTTCCCATTTTAAAAAGAAGGAATGAGGATGACAGGCAACTCTAATGCATCTGTGATGTTAAGATGTACCCCAAAATGACAGGAAGAGTTTCAGTTGAGTGCAGCATGCACTAAAATCACTCATCAAAGGTGCAACTAAAAAGTTAAAATCTCTGCTAGTCAGCCCCTAAAAATGCAAAGCAATAATGACTCCACTGAAGTTATTGAAGGTAGCAATGGTTATTGGTTATTCTCTTTTATTGTTTCATCTCATTTAGAACGTGTCATGTGCTATTTGTTAAAAAAACTCATTGTATCAGGAAACATATTGCATTTTTTCTCATTTTTGTTATATTAGGTTTTTTCATATTTTTTTGTGAATTAAGTAATTGAAGCATCCAGTCAACATGAATTTGAACTGTTTTTGCTCTCACTTAAATATGTCCATGTCTCTTTTAGCAGAAATAGAAAACAGTTGCATGACATAGTGAATGACTGATCTTTTCAAGACAGATGTCTTGTAAACTTGAAGAAAAGAAGGGGCTTCAAGCAAAACCTTTCTGTGCTGCTCATTTTCATCGTGAGTAACCTTTAACCACCCTAAACTGAAGCAAATATGCTTTAATTCTTGTCAAATATGATTGCTTTACTACTCAGAGTCTCTTATTAAAGATGCAGGGTAGATGAAAGAATTTGCAAATGTTATTAAAGGTGAAGTTGAATTAAAGAATGAAGACTCCAGTGCAGGGAGGGACTTAATCTGTACTGAGGGTCTGCAGTGGTTGTGGCTGCTTCCCTAAGTCTGATTCTGTGTCCTGAACAGCAGCACTTCTATTTTTTTCTGTTTAAATTGTGTGAGAATTCCATGCAGAGAGAGAACACAGACCCTGCTGTATACCTGACAGCCATTTTCAAATTGCATTTAATGATATGACAAATGGTGTGTAATATCTGTGAGAATGATTTTAAAGGGTTTGCTCAGTAATCCCATTATCTTGATTAGGCTGCTATGATAAGCATCTTTTAAAAATCTTATTTGCTGCTGGATTTTCCTTTGTAGTTTCATTGCACTTTGAATTGAATAGCATGCATCATCTTCCTGCCACAGCCTCCTATTTTATTCCAGTAATTTTGGATGTTATTGCCCCCTTGGCATCCCCAGATGTGCATTTGCAGATTTCACTGCCTTGTTGGATGTGCTTTCCCCTAGGTCATTGCTGCATTAGGACAGATTCACTGCAGGAAAGAAATGGACACATTCGAGCTCTTCAAGCCTTAGAAAAAATGTGTTCTGCCTATGGTTGTGCAAAAATAAAACAAAATTAAGAGGTATACCTCTGGTGATATTACTAAGGATAGAGATTCTTAAATCCCCTGGGTAAGGAGTAGTTTCTGTTTGTGCTGTAACCAGGTAATGCACAGCCACGTTTCGTTGTGCACCACACCCCTGAGGAATCGTGGAATCACACAGCACCTGGAGACCTTACAAGCCTTCCTCTGCAGGATCCTGACAGGAGCAGGGACGTGCAGACTGCAGAACTCATGGTGACAGAAAAAAAAAACTGTGTTTCAGCACAGGTGTTATTCCAGCCTCCACAAGATGACCTGGAAAAGGATATGATTCCTTCTGAGGGCACCAGGGATGGGATAAACTTCTTAAAAATGGACAGGCACACATCTGTGAGCACAGCTGCTCCAGGAGGCAGGACCCACAGGAAACACTGGCACTAATGAATTGCTGGGTGTCCAGGGCAGGGAGCAGGAAGAGCACAAAAAATATCAACTTACATCAGCTGGTGGAAGTGCACCATGAGACTTTTCAAAATATCCTAGAATATCCTGATTTGCAAGGGGCCATAAGGATAATTACAGGCCAACTCCTGGCCCTGCACAGGACACCCCAAGAATCCCACCCTGTGCCTAAAAACATTGTCCAGACATTTCTGAAAGTCAGTAAATAACCCCCCCCCAAAAAACCATCATGATTGAGGACCCTGATCAGGCATTCAGAGGTCTGAACACAGGACTGTGAGATGTGATTGCTAAAGAAGAAACTACAAGGAAAATGCTGGGGGAGGCAGAGGAGAGAAATCACCACAGGGAACACTCCTAGAAACTCTCAGGCTGCCCTGCCTGTGGTTATTTAGGATGCCACACACAAGGTAAATCTGCATCACATACAGAAAGCAAACCTTTGGCATCTTCTTAACTGCCTAGAAGGCCATCTGTGTGATTTTATCTCAGATTTTGAGACACTATAATGGGGGGGAAATACATGGAGATGCCAGCATCTCCAGGGGAATAATGAGTCCCAGCAGGGATTCAGTCAGGGAGAAGCTTTTCAGCTGTTCTGCTGGGAGCAGTGAGCACCAACCCTTTGCAAATTTGGGATCCAGGGGGCTGCTCCTCAATGCCAAGCTCTTCTGGGAAGTCTGGATCACAGCACTTCAGGGGAGAACACTCTGATTTTCCTTCTGTCTTTGCAGGGATGCTCCAAAGCCAGTTCAGTCTTCTCAATGCACGGACAACAGAGACAGCACTGACACGAGCTCTCCTCAAAGCACTTTTGTCTCCATAAAATTCCATCTTCATTTTAATTTCTGCCATTAAACTAAGCTAATTTAGGTGCCATTAGCTGAGAACTGGTGCTCCAAAATACTGTTTTGTCTTAACATATGAAATTTGCCCTTTACCATAATAATTTTCTGTTTTACCTAGCAACAACAAGCCTGAAGGTGTTTGTAGAGAGAAATCACAGTTTATTGGAATAAATAAGGCATAAGAGTGTGTGGTTTTCAAAAATAAGAGATGTCCAGAGATTTAGAGAATCATAAACTGAGTTTTCAGGGGAGGACCACTATAAATTTCACTATATTAGCTTCTAATTAAAAACGAGTTTGCCAAAAGTGAAACATTCAATTAAAAAAGCAAAATTAGAAATCACCTACAGATGTACTGATGCCAGAGCTGTCTGCCCTGAAACCCCTCTTGTTCTGATGCATACTTAGCAGCACACAGCCTCAGAGAGCTCAGCAAGATGATATTTCCAAGTTACACACTACTTCCCATGAGTGGTTTGCATTAAAACCAAGTCAGCAGCTGAGATGGGGATGACCTTTCGACTATAAGCACTGCTCCCCTCACAAGTAATTTCTCTAGAGCTGCATTTCCCTGCTTTATCTTAGCAGATGATACTATTGCTACTGCCAGTGCTACTCTAAAATTCCTTTTATCTATTTTTGAGCTGTTATGTGCCTAATAATTATAACGTAAATGTGCTTTCATAGCTACTGGGCAATTCTTGTTTTTTCTCTCTTCATAATAAATTACTCCTATTAAATTACAAACAGCAGCCTGAGGCTGTAGAGTTGATACCCAGAGGCTATTAAAAACTTTCAACCTCATGTCTGACAACTGGGGAGTTAAACAAACATCCTCACATATGTTACAGCTACAATAAAAGTGATGATTATCTTTGTAGGATAAAGGATGTTAACTGCCCCACAAATTTATTTTTCTTAACATTTTATGAGGATGCAAAGCTGCATTTTACAGCTTTTACTTTTTGTTTTCATTACTATATGGTTTGTAAACCATCACATAAGCCTGAAAAAAAAATTATGTTTTTTGTTTGTTTTTTTTTTTACATTAGCAAAGGAATATTCATTGCCTCTAAATTCTTTGGTTTTCCTCAGTTTCCAATAGCACTGAGGGATTGCAATATTTATTTTCAAGGCTTTCTTCTTAGTGGAGATATCACAGGCTTCTACTATCATTTTTATTTTTGCTATTTCCTACTGTTTTAGCTAAACAGTGCAAGGAACGTGGGGTTGCATAAAAATTTAAATCAGATTTATTTTTTTCTCATTCCCAAGAGATCAAGAGTCTCTTCAAGCTGGAACAAAAACAAACACTTTCCAAATGGTCTTAAGCACTGGGCAAGATAATGGGCATGAAAATGCTTGTTATTAAAATAAATGCAACTTTCTTGGGCAAACAAAACTGTAGCCTATAAATAGATTAACCCTGACAAATTAAGCAGGTGCAGGAAAGCAAGAAAGGACTCATCTGATGGAGATAAGACAATTGTTTCATGCTTCCAAGTACTCCTAAAGAGCTGTTTGATTTGAAACATACTGAGATGATTAAAAAGCACCTACCAGCCCTTTTTATCCTTATTTTCATGGGAATATACAAATATAATGCCACAGCATAAAGTTCAATAGAAATACAGATTAAAGTGATGGTGTTTCTGTGCAAAACGTTTTTGTCTTTATTTATCCATGGTGCCCCATCTTATCAATTCACCAGTGTTTGAACACCTTTTTATTAAAAATAACATCTGTGAGGTACATCTATTTTGATTTGGTATTGGATATTTACACTTCTCTGCTGGACATT
Organism: Oenanthe melanoleuca; assembly: GCF_029582105.1. Taxonomy (NCBI): domain Eukaryota; kingdom Metazoa; phylum Chordata; class Aves; order Passeriformes; family Muscicapidae; genus Oenanthe; species Oenanthe melanoleuca. The sequence goes on along the minus strand of NC_079333.1, from coordinate 108,062,454 downwards.
TAGACTGTAAATATTGGATGTTTACATTGCAAGCACAAAAATTAGACCTGAAAATATTAGAAAATGTGGTTTTTTTTTTTTTTTGTTTGTTTGTTTGTTTGTTTTTTGTTCCTTCTTTGGAAGAACAGCTGTTCTCTGAGCCAAAACTACACAGGGACATGAAAATCTGAGAGAAAAAATATCTCTCCTCTGTGACTTAATTTTCATCTCAGTTGCTGGGAGGAAGGGGAAGGGGGGGCAGGGGAAAGACAAAACAACAGGGTGAGAATGATGGTTTAGATAGACAATAAAAATAAAGACTTTTACACAAACAGTCCTTGTTGTAAGAAATTAAATTAGCTAAATATGGTGGAGATTACATATCTACATAGTGCTCACATTCTTCCTGACATTCTGCAGAGATGTGGGCATTCTCTTCCAGGTAAAGCATCACAAACAAAGAACAAAAGGTCATAAATACCAAGAGGAAAAGAAACAGTATTTGGGAGAAAAAAAAAAGTGTGGTAAAAATAAGTTGCTGTGAACTCATTTGGCAGAAATAAGAAAAATAATTTTTTTCTGTTATTCTGTAGGAAGCAGATGTACCCACAGTATTTAAAATACAAGCTATTCTTATGAAATAAAATGAGAATAAAGCAATTTCAATCTGTTAGACCAAGAGAGAAAATAAAAACACATGTGGTCAGTAGGAAAAAGGGGTATTTTTTCCCTTAATATTTCCCTAATAGATTATTCCAAACATGTTAAGCTGCTTTCAAGAAATCTAGGTGACTCTAGAAAGATTATGCAAATAATTATTCCATTTCTGTTCTTTTTTTTGGTGAAGTATCTCCACCATTTTTAATGTAGCAAAGTCCCAGCAGCCCATATCTCTACCACACAGCTGGCAAGCATATCTAAAGGATTATGCATAATATGCATGTGAGCCCATGAAGGAAATGCATTTATTCAGGACTGAAAAGAAGTAGGAAAGCTTTAGTTCCTGAGCCACAGAGAAAAATGGCTTAAATAAATTTCTGTTTCTCATCCATCCTTTTCCTCAAACCCCAACCTCTTGCTACCTGCACCTCCATTTTCATGGCAAGCTTAAAAGAAGCATCACCAAACCCACCCTGCTCCCTGCCAAGACAGTGCAGATGTAGAAAGGTTTTTTATTTATTTTGTGTTTTTTTGGTTTTTTTTTTTTTGTTTGGATTTTTTGTTGTTTTGTTTTTTGGGTTTTTTTTTGTTGGTTTTTTTTTTTATTCTGGATGTTTTGTATTTTTTTCTTAGAACTAGATGAATGTACAGAATCTTTTCTTCCCTCCTCCCACTTAGGGAAGCATTTATCACTGACATTTGTGAGAGTTGAAGGCTCCCATCAAGACAAGGCTGCTGTGGATACTGGCAGGTGTGAATGCAAGAGAATAATTCATTCTCCTCAGACTTATTCCTGGGCAAGAAAATGTGCAAATGCTCTTCTAAACCCAGGAGCCACACCTAAAGAAAAAAAAAAAAAATAAACCAAACCCAAAAAGCTGCTGCTTTTTTGATGATAGTGTATCCCAAATAATTAATACTTTGCATCATTAATCACTGTTTTAAAAGCACTATTCCCAAAACTAGGGCAATCCTTTAGATAGAGTGCCTAGACTTTTATAACATTTAGTTTTGCTGTCAGAAGTCTTCAAGGAATGTGAATATGGGTGGACACATCCCCCCCTTAAACCCCACTTTGCTAACAGCTGGGTTTAAAATTTGAGGATTTAAAGTTGTCCAAGGAATCCTGTGTTAAAGAATGGCAGCTGGTTGGATTTTTTGGCTAGATTTTTGTCATATTTTATATTGTTTGGATTGCCTACAGAGTTTAACTCACACCTTGTGCACCAGCAGTGACATCAGCCAGAGAAAAATGAGTTTTTGTTTTGGGGCAAATTGAAACAGGAGGTTTTGAACTGAATGGTTCAAGTGAAGACAATGTGAATCCTACACACCTCCTCAGCTTCCAGGGGGTTTTATCTGCAGTGAAATCCATGCTGCCACAACTGGAACAACTGGTGTATGAGAGGGCAAGGGACATCCCAACTGCTCTGAATTAATGCTGAGCTGCTAAAGCAGGAGATTTTCCCACCTAAACCAGTGCAGAGCTCATGCAGAGAAATGAATTTCACTGTTGCACTTCCATATCAGATTTTTCTAGTGTCATATTTCATAATTTTCACCTGAGCCTTCACCCTCCTTCCCAATACCAATAGCCTGAAAGGACAGCAAGTGATTAAAAGGCTGCCTGCAAGAGCCCAGCACACCCAGTTTGTGCCCATTTGTGAGCCTCTAATGTCACCCAGTCGAAGTGTGGGTCCCATGCTGTGAATATCACTCTCCTGGCCAGTAAATCTGCCCTGCTGTCCTCAGACCCATCTGAGGTGTAATCCCAGAAACTGCTTAGCTGGCAGATCTGTTGCTCAGCTTTTTGAATCTCCCTCAGAGTTTTTGCTCTTTTCATCCATTTAAAAAAAAAATCATGGCCAATAACAGTATCATCACCAGGCTTTTGACAATGACCAAGCTGGGTCTGTTCTCAGTTGTTCATCTCTCACATTGAACTTCCCACAATTGAAATCAACCCACCAGGGATTATCTGAGGATGAGAGGTTGGATATGACCTGTCCATGAGTGCTGGGATGCAGAAACCCCCTGTGCTGGGCTCATCCCACAGGCTGGGCTGCAGGAAAGGGGGAATTCTGTCCCTGTGCCCTGCTCAGGTGTGACCTCACCTGCAGAGCTGCCCCAGCCCTGCCCCAGCCCAGGGAGGAGCTGGAGCTGCTGCAGAGCCCAGAGGAGCAGCAGGATGAGCAGAGGGATGGAGCAGCTCTGCTGGGAGGAAAGGCTGGCACAGCTGGGATTGTTCACCTGCACAGGAGAAGCTTTGGGCTGAGCTCAGGGTGGCCTTGCAGGGCCTGAAGGAGCTGCAGGAAACATGGAGAGAGACAATTGCCAAGGGCTGGAGGGACAGGACACAGGGAATGGAGGGACAGACACAGGGAATGGAGGGACAGACACAGGGAATGGATCCCACTGCCAGAGGGCAGGGCTGGACGGGATATTGGGAATTAGGAATTGTTCCCTGGCAGGGTGGAGGGGCTGAGATGGAATTCCCAGAGCAGCTGTGGCTGTCCCTGGATCCCTGGAATGTTCAGTTCCAGGCTGGACACTGGGGCTGGAGCAGCCTGGGACAGTGGGAGGTGTCCCCATGGCAGGGGTCTGGAATCAGAAGATCTTTCAGACCCCTTCCAAGACAAACCATTCTGTGATTGTCTGATGACCCCAAAGCTGCTGTGAAGGGATGGATTCTGACACCCCACAGAGTTTGCACACGAGATGTGCAACCACCTCTCTGTCACCTCAGGCACAGCCTGGCTCTAAGAGAGCCTGAGGAGGACAGAGAAAGGTGGCTGAGCTCTCTCTGTGCTAAAGAGCAGGCTGAAGCACAGGCAGATCCTCATCTGACCCTCCTGGAGATAATCAGATAAAGAAGAAGGAGCACAAAGTGCACCAAGTCTTCCTAACTTGTGGCTGTCATAACCTTTGCATCCTCACAGGAATTACTTCCCTTGACCCACCATCCACTTCAGAGCACTTGTTAACCTTCTTTAAATTAGAAATTATAATGTAGGCTTGGAAAAAATAAAGGGGGAAAAAAAAAAAAGACATGATAATCCCACTGAGACATGAATCTCCAGCTGATAGAAGAAGACACTGATTCTGTCAGCCAAGGGTCTGACCTGTGCTGCCAAAACTGAAAAGATGCTCTTACCAGAGGGGTTAATTCAGACAACTCTTTTAAAATGCAAATTTTCTGCTTTTTGCTTTTCTTGATTTCAAGCACAGCAAAGCAGGGGCTGTAATTAGGGAATGGGTAGTCGGCACTGTTCACCAGTTGTGCGTAAGCTTTAAACTAATAACTCAGCAATTAGAAGAAAAATGAGCAGTAATTACACACATTTTACTCACTGCTAGACAGATGGAACATTTTCTGCTCGTTATTGGCAAACTGTCACTGCGTTTATTTCATTTTTAGTGTTTACTGTTTGTTGTAGTTTGATTAGGAATAATTACAGGCTAGGAAAAATACGAAAGAAATGAACAGCCTTTTCATTTTTACATCCTTAAAGTGATACAGCCATTTCTTCCCCCATTTTCTCCAAGATGAACATGCTCTCTGTTTAAAACTTCATTGAAATTGGGCTGCACCTTATGGGGCTTGGTGGGAAATAAGAGTTGGGCAGTGCAGGAAAGACCATCCTCTCCAGAATGGCTGATAAAACACTGCTGGGGTCACAGGCAGCTTCCCTGCTGGGCTCTGCTCCATCTTGCCAGGCTATTGCATAAATTGGCTTTTATTTATTACAGCTACAAGGCTTTACTCAAAAGAGGCATCTGAGGCAGATCCCAGCTCACAGGGCAGGAGCTGCAGGGAACTATCAGTGCCCTTACCCCAGGTAAGCAGGAAAACACAAGAGGATGTGTTTTTCCATTTTCCATTTTTCCACCTTGCTGGAGTTTGCTTCCCTATCCCCTCCTACCTAATTCTGGATTTCTGAGTCTTTATGTTGCACAAGCTGTGCCTTATTCCCAATATTTGGGGACAATTTTAGGGAAGGGAGTAGGTGGCTGTCACCTGTGGTTAGACTGAGCTGCAGAGCAAAGTATCCAAAGGCATATCCAAAGTTTCCAAAGAAACCAGGCACTTGGAGAGATTTCTAAATACTGAAGCTTTGAACCAGGGATAAAAACTTCCTGCTTTAATTCTATCCACAAGGTTTTTCTAAGCTCCTACCTGAAGCACATAGAGAAAAACACACCAAAGTGTGCAGGTCAGAGCTCATTTCTTCCTCAGTTCCAGCATCACTGAGATCCTGCAGAGCCCCTGCCTGCCCTGCACCAGACTCCTGGATATCATTGATACTTTTTATAGATAGGATGGGGGGAAAGCCAATGAATGTTCCTATCAATACATCCTTTTGGCATTTTTGCTTCAAATACTTCCAGCACAATTTTGCTCATTAACCTTCTAACAATCTCTGCCTTCTTTAACATCTACTTTTTTTTATTTTTTTAAATAAATAAAGGGTCAAAGCAACAAACCTGAGGAAAAAAAAAAAAAAAAAAAGGGTTATTAATTTCCCTGCAAATAACATGGGATTTGAATGTTGGGGCTGGGGTGCATCACTGATAAATTGATTTAAATTCCCTGACACACATAACCTAATACCACTTGAAAGAATAACAATGCTAATGAAGTCTTAGGAAAACCCAAACCAGTCCTGTTATGAAATGTGGCTGCAAACTTCACATGAGGCAGCAGTGGATAACCTCCCATTTATGTAATTCCTTGGAAAAGTTTCCTGGCTTTGTGGTAGAATCTTTAGGGCAACAAACTTTTGGCATGACTCATAAATCCAGTATTAGTCAGGCTGGAATTGACAACCTTATGATTGGAAAGTTTTCCCACTGCCAGCCCTTTTGCCTGGTACAGAACTGCCAGGAACTGTGTCCACCTCTCCTTCCACAATTCATAGCCAATGGTTTTACCAGCAGCACTAAATAAATGTTCTCTCTGATTCCATGATTGAACATGAATGAACTCTACAGCACAAGGCATCACATGAAGCAGCTTTTTCAAAGCCTGAAACATACAGTAGCTCTGAAGTAGACTTCCTTGCCTAAAAAAAATTATCTTTGAGTACATACTGTTTTTAAGACTTTTCTGAATGCCCTTTAGTTATAGCTACAAGTTTTTTTCTAGAATAACGAGCAGTGGATTCTTCTCCTGCTCTGCCAGCTGAAAAACCAACTAGAGGCTCTACAGACCCTAGAGGTGGAGATGATGGAGGGGAAAAACACCATCACTACAGGAGCAAGACAGAGATTTTGATTGTTGCAGCAGTAGAGAACAACAAAATAGTAATGGCAAAGAAATGGAAAGAAGGAAAAATGGCTGAAAGAGCAAAGACTGTGCAATAACAGAGGACTTCAAATATTCACTGCACGGCATTGGTGCTTTTGTGCATGAGGCAACACCTACTTATGAGGCTGTTGTGGAAATTTCTAAAAGAAAAAAAGGTGTTTATCAGCAATCATAGAATCATAGACTCATGGAATAATAGAAAGAAAAGAAAAATGGAATGGCCTGGATTGGAAGGGAGCTTAAAGACAACCTGATTCCAAAGCCCCTGCCATGGACAGGAACAGCTTCCACTATCTCAGGCTGCTCAAAGTTCCACTCAACCTGGTCTTGAACATTCCAGGGATCCAGAGGCAGCCACAGCTTCTCCAGGCAGCTCATGCCAAGGCCTCTCTACCCTCAGAAGGAAGAATCTTTTTATAATATTAAATCTAACTGTACTGTCTCTCAGTGGGAGCCATTCCCTGTGTCCTGTCCCTCCATTCCCTGTGTCCTGTCCCTCCATTCCCTGTGTCTGTCCCTCCATTCCCTGTGTCCTGTCCCTCCATTCCCAGTGTCCTGTCCCTCCATTCCCTGTGTCCTGTCCCTCCAGCCCTTGGCAATTGTCTCTCTCCATGTTTCCTGCAGCTCCTTCAGGCCCTGCAAGGCCACCCTGAGCTCAGCCCAAAGCTTCTCCTGTGCAGGTGAACAATCCCAGCTGTGCCAGCCTTTCCTCCCAGCAGAGCTGCTCCATCCCTCTGCTCATCCTGCTGCTCCTCTGGGCTCTGCAGCAGCTCCAGCTCCTCCCTGGGCTGGGGCAGGGCTGGGGCAGCTCTGCAGGTGGGGTCACACCTGGGGGGGAACAGGGACAGGATTCCCCCTTTCCTGCAGCCCAGCCTGGAGGATGAGCCCAGGACACAATTGCCTTTCTGGGCTGCAAACACACATTGCCAGCTCATGTCCAGCCTTTGTCTAGGTTATATTTATCCAGCCTGATGATGGAAGGCAATTTCAGGTAGGTGGGGAACTGGAAACCAGCTGGTTTCTATTATTTCTAAAGCTGGAACAAATGTGATCCAACAGAGCTGAGACTGTACACCAAGTCAAGCTTCTGCCCAGCAACCAGCAGCTGGAAATTGTCCTTGCAATATTATTTACTCCCTGAACACTGGGAACACACTCCTGGCAACCACGAGGTACAGCACCAAGGTCAGGGCACTCTCTTTGTATCCTAAATTCATAATAACTCACAATTCATAATAAATCATCATTTCCATTTAGATGTGCTCTAAAAGGAATAAGATAAAACCTCTGGCAGTTTCTCATTTCTTATTTTCAATAAAATTTGGAAAACAGCACTTTCCTCATGGTGACAGAAGAAAGAGAATTTCTGTCTCGTTGTAAAGCTGTGCTGTTAATGATATTTAATTACCCACGCTTAATTACACCTGGCACTCTCCATCTTTGGCTCCTAAGGATTTTCCTAGTTAGATGATTAATGTGCATATAAGTGTGAAAAATTTCAAAGCTGGGGCTTAACCTTGGCACTAAAGCATGGCAAACTCGAGCATCTGCACACCCAGAGCTGGGCTCCATTTCTTTGTGGCACTTTGTCAGTTCAGAGGTACTTTGATAACACAGATACATTCCAGAGGGGTAAAAAGAACTGTCCTGTGACATTTGCTGGAATCTTTTATTTTTTCCCTTCATTAGGGTTTTGAACCAGGACACCAAGCAGAAGCACAGATTTTAGACAACCTTAATTTGATCTACACAGAGAGAGTTAAAGAAAAATAACAATTTTTATAAATCTGCTGTAATTATTGAGGGCTGTACATATCATTCAACATTGAAGCAAGTACGAAAAACTTCTTCTAATCTGGCAGAACCCAAAGGCACCTGTTACCTAATTTTTCTTTTTACAGATCATAACTCTCTAATTTCTAGTCTGCTCCAATATTACAGTTTTGTAAATTGAGATTCTCACAGCATCAGAACTGTGCTTCATCAGAGTCTCCACAGGAGCCTGCATTATTAATTACACTTTATATAACATTTGAATAGTATTCCTGAATGGCTTTCAGAGAAATTTTTAGACTATCCCACTTATGAAGTAGAGGATAAATGTGAATATTAGAAGTCCTTAAGGAGTGACCTGTTTTGACCAGAAGTTTTTTAGTTTTTTATTTTAAAGATGGTACAAGCAGGATAGAATTATATATATCTATATATATATATCTATATCTATCTTATATATAATATAAATATATATAATGTAAATATATAAATATTTATATATAACATAAACATAAATGTTTTATAATATAATTTTATATTTCTATTTTTATTTATTTTTATATGGCAAGAGTAAATCTTAGTAAAAGATTTTGCAACAATAGCACTGGGTCATGCAAAAAAGTTGAAATTTATTCTAGAGTACAGATTTTGTTTTGAGTTGCACAAGAGTTGGGCTGCTCAGTTTTTGCATCTGGGCTGCATAAGAATAAATAAAATTTATGTATGTGGTATTGCAATCCACCAAGCAACACAGAATAGTTTTATGGAGAACATTTTATGTTTGTTTTGAAAGAAAAAGTGCTTGAAATAATTTTTTTTTCTATCTCCATTCTGTCTACAACTCTAGTCAAAGAATCCCACTGGCCAGAAAATAAATAAATAAATAAATAAATAAATAAATAAATAAATAAATAAATAAAATAAGCAAGCTGATAAAATAAACCTAGCTGATAAATAAACTCTTGAGAAATAAACAAACTCTATCTGTTTCCCTTGCAAGAATTAAAAAAAATCCCAATGTATTCCAGCTTTAAAAAAAAAGTGAAAACTCCCTAAATTTCACTTATTATAGAAGTTCCAGTCTCAGTTTACAGCTGCACCATCACAAACAGTGAGAAAAGTTAAACAACCTGTGAGAACCCAAAATTGTTCCCTGGCAAACAGAATCAAAGAATCTTTAATATTGTCAAAGCCCTCCCAGCCCGTGCAGTCCCAGCTGTGCCCATCCCCACCTTGTCCCCACCCAGAGCTCTGAGTGCCACCTCCAGGTGCCACCTGCAGGGATGGGCACTGCAAACCTCCCTGGGCAGCCCCTGCCTTTCCATTCAGAAATTCTTCCTAACACAAACTTTCAAAATGTGATTGCTTACCCTAAACCCAAATGTGGAAAAGTGCTTTAAACATGAAAACCTGAATGAAGAGTAGCTTGTCAGGCAGAAAAGCAGGACCAGAGAAAACAAGAGGTCATAGGTGAAGCAGCACTTACAAAGCAGGTTCACTTCAGCAGCACAACACAATTAAATTTCCCTTTATTCTTCCAAGCAAAACCCACATGGGCTCAGAGCAGGTATTTATGAACTGGCTCTTGCTGACTGTGCTAGAACACCAACTTCTTTGCTGAGCAAACTAAAGTGTTGCTCCAATATAAAAGCATATATTCCCTTTCCCACTTCTGACTCAGCTTCAGAGTGAAATAATTTCTCCAGTTATTAAAGAGGCAGATGACCAATGTAATTTCACTGCCAAATTCTTTCAAAAATCGATCCAAGGCAACTCCATTAATGGGCTGTTTTATTAATGTGCTTTGCCAACTTTCTTAACCATTATTCATGAGGACTCTCTCCTAAGGGTTTTCCTCTCAAAATTAAAATGAATTAACAAGAAGAAAAGCATCCCACAGTTACTTGTGCATTTTATAAACAAATGTGATTATTAAAAATCTTTTGGCAGATAGAGAAGCTCAACTTTTCCTCAGCATTTCTCTGGGTGCCTCTGGATGGTGAGGTTTGCTTAGTTTCATCCTCTTTACATGAATTGGGGATGAAAAATCTGACTTGAGTCAGCAATGAGCTCTTCCAGCCAGAAAGCCAGTTGTATCCTGGGCTACATGAAAAGCAGGGTAGCTTGCAGGTCAAGAGAGATGATTTTCCCCTTCCCCTTCAGTCTGTATCCAGGTCTGGCATCCCCAGAACAAGAACAGCATGAATCTGTTGGATCAGGTCCAGAGGGGGACCACAAAAATGGTCAGAACGTTGGAGCAACTTTCCTATGAAAAGGCAGAGATAGTTGGGGTGGCTCAGCCTGGAGAAGAGAAGGTGTTAGAAAAATCTCATTGCTTCTAAGTCTGCAAGGTGCAGGTGCTTATAGGAAACATGGAGGACCTGCAGAGAGCAAGGAGCAATGATTTAAAACTGACAGAGACCTAAGTGGACCTAAGGAGGAATTATTTTTTTTACTATAGGAGTGGTGAGACACTGAAAGAGATTATCCAGAGAAGCTGTGGCTGTCCCATACCTGGAAGTGTTCAAAACCAGGTTGGATGGGGCTTGGAGAATCTTGTCTAGTTAAAGATTCCCCTGCCCATGGCAGGGACATCACACTTTAATGGCCTCCTGCAACCCAAACCAACACTTAATTATCACCTATATAAAAGAGTAGAAAGCCTTTTCGAAGAAATTCATAAACTCCTTGGAGATCTGGATAAGACTTTGGAATGCCTTGCTGGTTGAGGAAAATGGCATTCTGTTATATTTGTTTCTCCTACTTTATGCAGAGGGTTCTTCAGAACCAGAACATGACTGAAAGTGCTACAACAAGCCCTTCAGTTTTGTTTTACAGACAAAAGAGGCTCATTACTGGTAACCTCAACTTTTTAAAATTCTGCTGATCATCACAAATAACTGCCTTAACCCTGAATATTTCAATACATATTTTAGAAGCTTGGTTTGTAAAGGGCTTCAAGAGCTTTAGACTCAGACTGTGCTGCATGGGTCTGCAGCAATTCTTGCACTAATACATCTAAATACTTCTGCTGTATTTTTAAAAAGTAGGTAGTATCAGGAACACAGCTGGAAGCTGAAGTGGAAGGATAGCAGAGCTGAATCTTATTTTTCACTCCAGATGGATAAATCAAAGGATCATTAAATGATTTGGGTTGGAAAGGACATTAAATCCCATCCAGTGCCACCCCCTGCCACGGGCAGGGACACCTTCCACTATCCCAGGTTGCTCCAAGCCCCATCCATCCTGGCCTTGGACACTTCCAGGCATGGGACAACCACAACTTCTCTGGATAAATATATCTTTTATCTTTTGGGGTTTTTTCCCCTCAAGGGAAGTGTGCATATGAATGAAGGATAACTATTAGCACAGAGCTCAATTAGCCCAGGTTTCAAGTGCAAGTGACCTCACTGTGAATCAATAGCAGTGTTTAACTAACAAGAATAGGGTAAAATTATGGCCCCACTGTAATCTGAGGACATTTACAACTTGTTTCCATCTCCAGACTTAGAAAGAAAAGTCACAAGCCTGCCCTACTGAGCTGATAAAACTTCCTTTCCCTCATGCCTTCATAGATAATTTGTCTCTCTTACACTAAACACAGAAATTCTGGGGTTTTCCTGTTCCCATCCTCCTTTCCCTTGAGCACTGACCACTGCAGAGCATCCCTGCAGCTCAGGAGAGAGTATGGGAGGACATTTCCACTTCCTCACAGCCCCTTGCAGCCTGACCAGCACAGCTCCATCCATGGGCTCCCATTTTTATTAACAGGAGGAAAAAAATGGAAATCTTTTCCAGCTCCTTCTACAGCTTTGCTAGAAAATTCACGTTCAGGAACGTGCAGTGTGAAGTGAAGACAAGGAGAAAAAAAAAAAAAACCCTAAAAAATAAGTTTTACAGGGACTGTGTCACTACTGAGGGAGAGGGAAGTTTAGCAAAGAAAAGCTGCCTTTTAACTCCAGTTTTTCAATATAAGAAAAGTCTCTGAAAGAGCTGACAAATGGAAAATAAATTTTCACCAATTATAACCACTTAATAGGCTTTCCTTCATAAAGTATTCATCTACTTGCTTCCCTTGACCTTTTTTAATGTTTTTCCCCCATTTTGTCTTCCACCTAGAGCCTTGGTAATGGTGAGGCACAAAGAGGTGCTAAACAGTGATGAAGACAGCAGTGAATGTGTTTGCTTTTATGGCCTGCAAAAATTCTCCATGGGTAAATTATGAAAAAGACACAGGTTTGTACTAATAGGTGTCACACAAAAAGAATTGGGAGCAGGAAAAATTACTAAAGAAAAAATATAATTTTACCAGCAAGGTGGCTGGGTGAAGGTGAATGTTAAACTGAACAGATGCTGCCTTGCCAAGTGACTCTTGTAACAGCTGCTCTAAACCAGCCACCACCAGAACAGTGAATATAAAGTTATTGATGTTACTAATTGTACTGTGTCACATTTTGCACCATTGTTCTGTCAGGTTCCTGCAGAAATTTCTGACAAATACACTACTTACACTTTTCAGCCAGCTAGTAGCATTTTAACATGCCATTCTCTAGGGGGGAAAAAATGTCAAAATCCAAGGTATTTTGAAAAACTTGCTTCATTATGAACTGGTCCATTGTCATATACAACAGCATTTCATTCCCCTGGCTGCTGTGAGAAAAATAAAAGAAATAATTAGACACAGGGAAAAAAATGTAGAACAGAGGCATTTTTCATTCCACTTATTAGCAGGTAGAACTTTCCTGACAGGAGCAGGTGGAGATCCCAAGGAGAAATCAGCCACAGGGTGGTGGCCAACATTTTCAGAAAGATCCTCCTACCTTGCACCTGAGAGATAGAGGCTGGCACCCAGCAAGGTTTGCAAAACAGCTGGAGGTCAGAAATGCACTTGTGCCCCCTGTATTTAACTCCTTTCCTAAAGGTCAGAGAGAAGAAAAGTCGGGAGCTGAGCTCAGTTTTGAGCTGCTCTGAACCTGGGGATGACTCTGTACATTCTCCCTGGGATCAGCATCATCTGCTAAGAAAGAGAGCTGAGCATTAAAGGTCATTGTTTTGGTGGGATTATGAGCAGAAGTATTCTTAGATAAAGAAAAATAACTCCCCACTTCTGCCCTGGAGTCCAGAAAGAAACCTGAGGAGTGAACTTTCCAACCTGATTAAATAAACCAATGCCCTTTGTCACAGAGGCAGCATCTATTCCAGAATGAGCCAAAGGAGATTTTTGCTGATTCATTTGCTGCCTATCAAGACTAAATTATGAGCCCTGTCTCAGAAAAAAAAAAAAAAAAAAAATCATCAGAAGATTTTTCATGGAAATTTTTTGTGAAGATATATATATATATATATATATTTAGCTCATTTGCTCTTCAAGGTTAAAAGAGAATAAATATGGCTGAACAAATACTTCCCCTGGCAAGCACAAACAGAATTTCAGTCACACTTTCTGTGCAGAAGAGTTGGAAAGCAAGGTCAGAGTCATGCTCAAATTGAGATTTTAAAACTCTGATTTCATAAACTATTTCCTTATACAGGAATGCTTTAAAAATGTTCATAACCACAGCTTTTGTTGGTGGCTTCACAGCTTTGTTGCCAAAACTCATCAGCTGTCACAGGTGAGCTGATTTGGGGGTTAAGGGGTGAAAGAGTAAAGATTATTCTGCATGGGTTGTGTTTCTCACAATTGATTTGATAAGGTTGTAATTAAAAAAAAAATCCTGTAAGTAAATTTGAAAGCACAGACCAGATCTAAAGCAGATCAAGCCAGTGAGGTATCACACTTTTTTCAGGCCTTAACAGAAAAACAAAAGCAAGGGGTTATTCTTGATTCAGCAAAGCCACACAGAACTAATTATCTGGTATTTCTGAATTGCTCACAATGTTCCCTTTGTTCATTTGAAAATGATGGCTTGCTAATGCTTACCTGGTAAATATGACATGTCTGGATAAATATAAATATGTGGCTGAAGAAACACGGACACAGACAAGCTAAACAAAGTCCATTTGAAAGGGCAAAATGTATTCCATCTTTTACACAGGGCTGTGGATAAGTAGAAAGGTTGAGATCAGATAAAGATGCAAAGCTGGGAAAGGATTGTGAGCTTCAAAGGCAATGAGTGCTTGGGAAATTGAACACAGAGACTGGATTATAGAGTTGAGGACTCAACTGAGCAGCCCACAGAATTGGAAAATTGTCTTTCTTTTGATTATTGGTGTATGTGGCAGATTTAATAAAAAGAATCTGGATGATGCCTAGAATAGGAGCCTCCTTGTACGCCCTATCCAGTACAGAATAAATCAGCTTTCAAATAAATTTCATATGGAAAGAGTTGAGAAAGACAGACAAGGTTAAGTGAAGGAAAAAAAAAAGGGCTGACTATCAGGTAAATAAAACACACTGACTGAACTGATGGCAGAAAACAGGAGTGTTGTGGGTTTATGGGTGAATTTATACAAGTATTTGTCAGCAAGAGTGAATCTGGTTGACTTCCCAGAAATACCAAAGTACAAGTAAGAGATCTGTTAAACTGCTCACAAAAAACCTGCTCACATTAAAATCCCATCAGACACAATTATTTGTGATCCCATTACCCCAGACACAGAAAAAGGTGAACACAGAAGGGACCTAGTGCTACATATGTAAATACAGGGACACCCAGGCCACGTTCCCTACAACAACTTCCAACATTTTATCTGAGTCTGCTCTGTCTGCACCATCCTGATATTTCTTCTCAAGCATTTCAAACCCAATTCTTCACCTCATGCCCTTTATCCCCTTCCCTCTGCACACTCCACAGCAGTCACAGGATCTTTCCTCCCACCTGCCTACTACACCTCCCTATTTTTCCTTGACATCCTCTTTCCTCCTTTTCCATCTTAACATCTCCCCTGACAGTGGCAGATGAGAGCCACAGCCCACTACCCCAAATTTCAGTGTCCCATGAGGTGGTGCCACCACTCTCAGCACCATCAGACCTTACCAGGTTTATATCTCACCAAGAATGTCGTGAGACATCAGATGGAGTTATGACTCCAGTGGTGCCATCTGAAGAACAGCAGAGTTGTCATCTAAACCTATCAATTCACTGCTACTGAATCCCCATCAGTACACACCTTAGACTTTATACTTATTTATACTTTAGACTAGACTTTATGCTATCTATATAGATATTACATATATATATATATATATATACTATCTATAAATCTGTCTTTATATATTTTATTTAAATACTATACTTAGTATTTAAACTCTTAACATGAGAATATCTGCAGGCAGTTCAAGGACAGGAGTTTAAATTCAGGTCCACAAACAAATGCTCATGTCATAATGACCTCATGTTTTTATTAGGCAATGCAATGACAAAAAGGTTTGGCACAGTGACTAGAAACTGAATGAGGATCCATTTTGTTTAGTGCAGCCCTTTTAGGTTTTGTGAGAGTTAATTATACACTCCTAACACTGAGCAGTACAAAATGTTCTTCAGTGCACTGCAGAGATTTTTTTGGGGTTGTAACCAGATCACAGGAGCTGCTCAGTTTCAAACCCCACGGCAATGTGTTGGGGATGTGTCACACTGGAGGTGTGGTTGGGAAGGAACTGAAAGGAAAACTTCTTTTTGCTGCAGAAATGTCTGTAAAAGCTCTCTAGTCCCATCCAAATAGATTTGAAATACATTGGAAAATTCCATAAGAATAAGATCTGCCTCTGGTTTGTGATCTATTCCTGCCCCCTCCCCAGCCTAAATTTTATTTTTAGAAGAGCTAAGCTGTCTCCATGCTATGCTTATCCAACTCTTATCAAGCCTGCTTATCCAACTCTTCTGTTTTGATGGATGGATTTAGGTCTATGTGACTAAACTTTGCCCCTTTCTGTCCAAGAAAGAAGGAAAATAACATAATTTACATACATGAGGTACATAAAGTCTTACTTTCACATACCAAGACTTGTAATAGATCTCAGTATATTTTGTGTGCTGAATTTAATAAATATCAAGAAACATGAAAATTGTGGACCTGAATTACGTCACTGGACTAGATGGTTATCTGGAAAAATAAAATCCCTCAGAATAATTCTATCAAAATTATAGAGCTGCAATTTGCAACAAATATGTTCTATTTCCTTGTTCTTTCAGGTAAAATTTCTGATTTTGGATGATGATTTCTATAAAAAAAAAAAAATCACCCCAAAAACCCCAACCAAACAGCAGCAACAAACAAAACAAAACCCACAAAAATAACCATCTGTGACACATGGAAAATATCTCCATTAAGCTATACCTTCAAAAGTTCAGCAGCTAGAAAGTCAATCTATTTATTAGTTTTGCTGCTATTGCAAACTGCATCCACAACTACTGACTGTCCAAGCTGGTTAGATCAAACTCAGGTCAGTGCATAGTGTTCTCATGCTGTTGATCAACAAAACCCCACTGTTTTGGAATTTTAAAATAATTTTCACTTTCATTTTTTCATAGGCTTTTTTCTACTTTATGCCCCAGGGATGTCACCTGTCCCTTCAGCTCCACAATCCATTGATATCTCTGCATTTCTATTTTCCAAAAGTTTCTGGGCACTCCCTAATGTGCATCGAGCAAAAAATGATTGTTCCATCAGTCCCTGGGCTGTCAAACAATGCATGATTTCTTTAATACCTCCTCAAGCTGACAAGATTGAACTGAATTGCATTATTATGTACTTCAGTGCGAAAAGATGGCCTGAGAAATTCCTGCAGTTTCCTCCACACACCCTTCAGAGAGCAGGGCAGCATCTTTTTTTTTGTTTCTGCACCGTGATTGCTTTGGGAGAGTTAATTGTGATATTAAATAGGGTCTTTCTGCCTGCCTGTCCTCAGGGTAAAGAAAAGTCAAGAACAAAACATGGAACTACAATCAAGCCTGACACATGCAAGGAGCATGACCTTCTCTGGGCTCTCAGATGCTGTGACTTCCCAAGCCAAAGAGAAATAACAAAATGAAAAGGCAAATATAAACAGTTTTTTACAAGTATCTCTAAAAAGAACAAAATTATTATTTTCCAAAGACAGACCAAATTAGCTGCAGGATGGGACAACATGGGAATCTAACACGCTGCAGAGTTAATCCTGAATTCCAACTTGCATGGAATCTGTGTCTAAAAAGGATATTTCGGAAGCAGGCAGCACTTCTGCAATCCAGCTTAGAAATTACCAACAGAGAAGCAGAATGTGGGGAAGAGTGTCAGCCCCACCCCTCCAGAACACTGGTGCACATCACAAAAAGAGCTGGTTTTATTATGAAATGACACATTGGATGATCTCATCTCTACAGAGCTTTTTTTGCAGCTGGCATGGATAATATATCAAAAGTAGCCCTTGAGAAGTTGGTCACTCTAGGAAAGAGTTATAATTTTGAAATTAATTTTTTTGTACAATTTATGCAAAATTTTTCCATGCCTGGCCAACGAATAGACAAATGGTTACACAGAATTAAATACTTCAACCCATGGAGAAAGGTGGAAAAGGGATTGGGAAGTGTGGGGATATCCCACAATGAACAAAATATTCCCAGAAGCAAATATGTTAATCTGTGGGAGGGGGACACAGCTATCATTGATTCCTTTTTCATTGTAGTTTTCCTGTATTAAGTTGGCATATTTAAAATTCTTGAGCAGCATTTCTTTATTTTAGCGATAGAAGCCTCTCGTGTCAGTACCCTGGACAGCGCACGCACAACTCCGTGATTTTTTAAAACTTGCTTTTAAAGTGAGACGCAGCTCTGAAGAAGAGAAATCATCATCTGTGTGATCACAGCTCATAACCTTCTCCACTGAACGAAGCTGATCATTTCTGGCTGTGCTGCAGCTCATCCTTCTGCGAGTCACTGCACCTTGAGGTAAGCACTCATTGTTAAAGGTTTTTCATTGTGAAAATCTTGCATTTATTCCTTCTGCCATGGTAACGAGCTCCAGTTGTATCACCACAGTCCCTCCAGCCATGTCAGCTGGGAATAAATAATTTCTGCCGAGATTTTCAGGAAGAAGCTGGAGAATAAACTCCTACAGTCTTCACTTTGGGATAGTTTTTCCAGAACACAGAGCATTTTCTAGACTCACCCAGGTGCTTCCTCATCCAGAATACAGAATTCAGCTGCATGCCTCACCAAAGCTAAAAGCAAAAGTTTTATCATGTTGTCAGTTTTTCTTAGTATTCACTTAATCCCATGGCAGTTCAATAGTCTCAGCACACCAGTGCAGGGCAGGCTGCACCCACAGGATCCCAGAGCACATTCCAAGGGAGACCCCATTCCATCCACGATTCCTGGCAGGAACTTTGGTGAGAACACTCTGAAGAACAAGATGTGGCTGGAGAAGGGGCCACTCAGAGCTAGGGCAGCGCTTTTCTGTGACAAACATCTTGTTTTGGCTCCTGGAGACCAGCACAACACAAAGCAGTGCAAGAGCAGCTGTGAAGTGGGCATGGACTTTGGGGAATGCACTGTGCATGAGAACTAATTTGCATGAAAAGCAAGAACTTTATCTCCAAGGCAGGGGAAAATTATCTGTCAACTACCACAAACCCTAGAATCATGAGCATCCCAAGACCCTGGACCCTGGATTAACACTGATGAGCCTTTTCTTTCCCTCTCTCTGCCTCTGTAATTCATGTTTTTCTCTCACTTTTCCCTTTATCCAAACCTGACTCTGGATTAATGCTGGTGAGTCTTTTCCTTCGTCTCTTTCCCTCTCTTCCACTCTATAATCCATATTTTTCTTTCTCTTTTTTCCTAAACCCATGTGCTTATACCGACGAGGAACCAACACATGACAAGTAATTGAGTCATGACACTCTGTTTCTTTTGCAGACCCTCTGACTTTTGTTCCTTTCAACCAAGAGCATTTACAACCCCTGGGTGCTCCCTTTCCCTTCAAGGTGGGACATCCAAATGGCAAACCCTTGGTCCCTTCTGGTCACTGGGCTATCCTCAGAAATGGACACCTGAGTTCTGGCCCCTCTGCTTGACCCTTAAGGTTGTTCCCAAAGGGGAGGGGAATATTGTGATATAAATCTAGTCTGGAGCTAATATTCCTATCTAGGAGCTAATATCTCATTTTTTAGGGTAATTCTTGTGCCCAGCCTGTCCTGTGTGATGAAGTGCCATTCTGTCAGGGCAAGATTTTTTCACTCAACATTCAGCCCCTCGAGCAATTTGACAAGGACCATTTCATGTTTTCTTCTGGATGGTTGAAAAAAATATTGACTGAGCCAAGACCAGACCCACAGATCTCATAGTTTTTTAGGTATCCCATGTGACCTGGGGGTTGTTTTTGTAATCTGTTTAATAAAGTTCTGTGTAGTTTTTGTATGCTGATAAATGTTTTTAATTACTTTCATGACAGCAAGTCAATTACTTAATGTTACAGTCCATTATCACAGTATTCCTTCTCTAACATATTTCCTGAGTCTTCAAAAATAAAGGGAAAAAAAAAAATCAAGATCAAATTTTCAGACAAGGCCTATTTCCCATAAAACTGAAAATTATGTTGGCGTCTTTTGAGGTTTTAGGGGTTTTTTGAGCGGATGGGTTTCTTTTATTGTGAGGGTCTTTTTTCTTTTTTTATTCCCAAATCAGACTTTCTGTAATTCAGAATGGGATTGCCACTTGGCTAATACATTTTGAAGTAGCATGAAATTAATGTTCTGTACTATATTTTGAGGGAATGAGTAAATCTGATTAGCAGGAGACCTCCCTATCGTACACTGCAATTGCTCTTTGCTGAAAGCTAGAATTATATCCTGAATATAAACGAGATGAAACTTGTGAAAGTGATCAGCAAGTTATGCAGAACTACATATAATTATCTATTAACTAATTATAACAGGGGTTTGAGTCAGAAATATTATTGAAGTGGGGGAAAAAAGAGATTGCCTATTTTTAATCTAGTTATCTTTAGATGGTTAAAATTGCTTGCTGAAGGTAAAATTTTGAAGTCACTACATCTGTCTGGAAAAGCAGAATGTCCCAGGACCTGAATGAAGGAATTCCATTCTCAGTAAAACAACTGAAACCAGCCTTTGGTCACAGAGCTAATTTGCTTTATAAAAAGTTAAATACGAAGTCTTAATACATGGTCCAGGTTTATCCTATAGAGTGAGGATAATTTTCCAAAGAACCAAAGCTTTAACTTTCAAGTCAGAGCTTCTCATAATCACAAATACATAACAAGCAGAGTAAATTGCAAAGCAAGAAGTTATAGAGGCAAAGTGATATAGCAAAATACAAATTTTTCATCATCAAGAAGGGTCCAGCAAGACTTCTGTTGGGACTCAGATGTTTTCTTTCCTCTTTAAGCACTTGGCCCAGTCTGCTTAGATTTATTTCTACTCATTCTTCTGCTGCAATCAAGAAACTAAAAACAACTCCACCATTTAGAAAACACTGAAATACTTTTAAAAGCATTCTTTTGAACTTCTGCTGTTATCAGGATATGTATGACATCTAAAAGCAAGCTGAGATTGGTGTCCTTTGCACTGTACACTGTGAATTCATGAAATGAAAGGTGGTACCTGCCTAGAAAATATTTTGCTCATTAAAAAAATTATATTTTAAAAAGAAGAAAAAAGGAAAAACCACAAAACAAATAGGGCAAAATAGAACAAAGTGTGGACAAGTCCATAGGTAGGGACTTCCCCAAAACAAACACACAGAGAACCAAGGATAGTCTTAAAAATACAATAAAGTCTCAAAAGTTTTGGTTTATGGCTTTGTTCAGTAAACTACACTATCAACTATTAGAGGTTTTATTAAATGTTAATATTATGATAAATTTTGAAATAAAATTATTTTAAGGTTTTCACTGACCTTATTTCCCACTCTCTCTCCCCCAGCAAACTTTTGTCTCAGCTCTCCAAAGCAGATCTATTGAAGTCCCTCTACTTAGGCTTAAAAATAAACCAAAAAAATTGGCAAGTACATCCTCTGTGTTTCCTAAGAACCAACATGATATTCCAGTTTAGCAAAAGTGACATGATGATGGGTTACAGAGAGATGAAATGAAATCATATTGCTAAACCTAACTTCCTAGGACACCATGGGAATACTACATGAATCTTCATATTCATGAAGCTTAATTATAGCAAAATAACCGATCTGTAAAATACAGCTACGTTCAAGTACTGATTTCAAGACTAAAACATGAACAAAGAGAAGATGTTTCCCAGGAGATGCCTCTACAAGATGTGCAGAGGCACAAATGTAAGCAAAAATCAAAAAAGACAGATCAACAGATCCTACAACATGGAAGAGCCAGAGCAGCAGCCAAGGAAAGAATTAACATTCCTTTGGGAATGTAGGGAGTTTAAAATATTGCATGAAAGGTCTACAGCAGCTGCACTTCTTGTTACATGGCTATCACAAAAAAACCCCACCAAATAAATCACAGAACCAGAGAGATTGCAAAACATTGGGGGAAAAATAACACACATTTCTTTGCCAGGAACAGCAGCAAATAGGGATAGGCTTTTTGTAAGCCAAAAATTTTGAAACAGTGCTTGAACAGGGTATATTATGTCATTTCTTGTCAGTTTTTGCCATTGTCATTTCCATTTTTTCAGGTGGGACAGAAAAATATTGTTACTATAAACGTGATTTCAAGGAAAACCACTAGACAAGTGGCCATAGTCCAAAAAGCTTGATCTCAATTTCTCCACAGTAACCAGTATAAATGTTACATCCCATCATAACTCCATTTCATCCAACTCTGGGCAGAAAATGATTTTAAGTAGTAAATATCTATAAAATCTCTTTGAGGCACTTCTGGTCCTAGAAAAAGACAGGTACTGGGAGATTAAAATCTGCATTTCATTAGCCTGTGGTTAACAAGCTGAATTTCTTGTTCCCCTAAGGGAGTATTTCCACCTTGCTTGTTGTGAAAGATGCTCTTTTTTACCTTCTCAAGAAAATCCTCCAGGCAGATTAACATAAAAAGTGATTGCCTGTACAAAAACTGAGAAGTATTTAGAGCTACTTCTCCTATGAATTTGGCTCAAACCTCCTCATTTAGAATGTAGCTAACAAATGATTCCCTACATCATTAGAGATAAGGCAATTTCAGAAAAGAATGGCACACCAGGCCACACCTTTGAATGAAGAAAAAAATCCCAACTAATACCTACACATCAGAGAGATGGCTTGCAAGAACCAGCCCTAAATCCTATTATTTCAGAAGGGACTGGCAGTAACTCCAGCAAAATTTTCTTCATGTTTTCTACTTTTTTTTTTTACCAGCTGGAGGGGTTTTATCTTCACATGTATAAATGCTTGACATCTTTTTAAAAGTCCTCCAAAAAACCTACCAACAACTCCACACATTCCTATATTCTATTTAACTCAGTGTCAAATTTTAACAGTTTATTAACATCCTGAGAAATGGCAAAGCTGTGCTTCCAGCAGCTTAAACATGAACAGGGAAAAAATGGGAACTTGTATTTTAAAACACATCATTGTATGAAAATCATTCTTCTTCCACAAGATATGAATCACAAAACCTATGACTTCATTACCTACATAGAGCATTAATGCTTTTAGATGCTTTCAACATTTGTTTTCTGCAAGATTTTAGCTCTGTAACTTTAGACACAAAAGAAAGGAAACTCCAGCTTCCCAAACAGCACCTATTATTGAAATGCTAATTTTCATTTAAATATAGAAGAAATAATAACATTTGCATTTAAACTGCAGTGATTAAGCTCCTAAAGGCCAGAAATTAATTTACTTATCTTTTGGGGGGATTTTATAAATCCCTGTCTCAGTAGCAAGTGGTTGATAGAAACAAAACAGACCAGCTCTGGACCTAGTTTATTTTAATTTTTACATCTGCAAAATAGGAGACCATAATATTTACAATTATGAAACTGCTCCCAGAGGATAAGGTGCTCACTACAATACAAATGGAAAACTATGAATGGTCCCATAAGTTCTATAAAAAATAGGGAAAAAAAAAGAAACAGACAGACAGACATCTGCCTAAGGAGCCAGAGAAACCTGATTAGATGTAGGGTTCAAAAGAGCATTAGGTTTTCAAATGGGTCTGAGGAAAAAGAAGCACAGCTCTGAAGAGCATAATATCCAGAAAGACATTCAGTGTTAGATACCAAAATCAATCAGTTGTGTTCAAATCTAATCCTTGGTAGTTTATTGCTTTAGCTGAATATATGCTGATAGAGCAAACAAAGGTTTTCCTTCAGTGTGATAAATGTGCTGTGAGACTCACAGCAATAGCTCTAGGTTTTCTATACCTCAACCAGGGGAAAAATTGGACAAAGAGAGTTTTGATTCATATTGTTTAAAAAAAAAAAGAAGAAATATGTGTTTATTTGGCCTTGTAACCAAACTGAACAGAAATTTGATTATTCATGCAGCTGCTATAAAAGGCCAGTCAGAGACTTGTTTTACCTATTACTAAACAACCAAATCAGTCATTGCCAGAGCCAGTGCTATTAAATTCTATTAAATGCTAAGTAAAAACTTGTATTTGCCCTTTACTACCAAGACACAGACAGAAAACAAATTTTGTCTGTAAAAAAATGGGTTATCTTTAAACAACAAGATTTTCAAAACTGCATCTGTCTTGAACTAGACATGTTTTGGTGCTGAAGGTTTTAACTTCAAAGGAAAGTTTTCACTTAGGATTCAGAAATGCTTTTACAGCTAAAATTCAATACTAATAATTTCATAATAAAACTCCTCTTAAAACGAATGACATCCATTTCTGACCAAACCTTCCACAAAAAATGAACACAGCAGGTTTTCAGTAATGGAGTGGTTTGGGTTGGGAGGGACCTTGAAGATCATCCAGTTCCAACCTTTGCCATGGGCAGGGAACCTTTCACTATTCCACATTCAAAGATATTTAGATGAGAAAACAAAAATCCCATTCTAAATTCTTCTTTTGAAGAGAAAACAAAATCCAGGCAAGAAGCAATTTTCTTGGTGTCAAAAGATCACTTTAAAAGGGATGTAAGTGGCAAAATCTGAAAGAAATGTCATAATGTAGCACTTTCCTGAATATTCTGTGAAGGAAAAGAAAAATGAAGAAAAATGAGAGAAATAAAAGAATGTTCAGTACTCTTCTTCTGTTTTAAAATAAATAGAAATCTGTATTAACCAATTGCATGAAAAATATCAGAAAGCTAAAAAATAGCATATTTTAAAAAAGCACAATACTGCTTAAGAACTATGAATCATTTTTTAAAATTCCCAATGATTCTTATCTTCATTGGGATTAGCAACACACCATGAATAGTGTGAATTCACAATCAAAAATTTTTTTTTTTTTTTTTTGTTTATGAAATCAACTTAAAATCATAAGGAAGCTGGACAGACATTCTGACCCATGTTCAAATCTAGGAGAGCACTGTCAATATCTTTGGGTGTAAATAAAGGAGTTTTATCTTTTAAGGTTTGGTTTTTTTTCTTAATATTACTGAGTAGGAACTTCTCCCTTTTAGAATCCTCTGTAAATTAAAGCCAGAATAATTTTTTAAATAGTGTTAAAACATTCTTGAAGTTCAAATTATTTTAATATTTTGGATAGTTAATTAATATGTTCATCATTGGGTAATGTTAGGTGATCTGCTTTTTGGGTAGCACCCACAAAGAGTGAATACAGTAAATATAATTTAAAGCGATTTTTGGGGGAAAAAAACAACAAACAAACAAAAAGCCAAAGCCTAACAAACCAAAACAAAGGAAACCAGCAACTTCAGCTGCTGCATTTTAATAAAACAGTCTCTTATCTCCCTGCTCCTCCCTCCCCCTCCCACAACAGACATGTCAAACTTGGATATCTCTTGCTCTAGGCAATAGACTGATGGATGGTATAACCACATGTCCTCTGCTTATCATTAGACAAGACACACTTTTCTCTGACCTCCATGCTGAAATATGCTCCCAATTCTGCTTGCTTTGTTTAAAAGCAAAACCCAAAGATAACCACGTTACACAAAGCCACCATCTACCTCTGTATTTGTTCTGTCTGCACAAAACCAGCCAACATCCTCCCTTTTTAAACCTGGAAGGGAGATTTTCCATTTTTAGGCAATTGCTTGGAAGGCACAACCTTCTGCTTATGAGCAGAGCACGCCAGTGACAGCAAACCACAGCCAGAAGGCAATAATGCATTTACAAAGGGCAACATAAAGATTCCACAGTCCCCATTCATATTCTGGTGCAGTCACCTGCTGCTGGAGCATCTCTCCAAGCAGAGTTTTTGCAGCAAGGAGGAGCAGGAGCAATTAACAGGAATGCTCTGCCATACATCTTCCTCTCCTCTGCCTTCTCTTTAGCTCTGCCTGCTCACACCCACACAGAGGTCACAGTCCCAGGGTATTCCATCTTCAGTGGGGTAATTATTCTCAAGGAGTGCTCAGCAGAGAGGGATACACAGCTCTCTCCCCAAAGGCAGGGAGCTGTGGAGCTGAGGGATGCAGCAGCATCCTGTATTTGCTCCTTAGGAGTAGGACAGAGAAATTCAGAAATCCCAAAGAAGCCACAGACGACAACACAGTGGAGACCTTGGTAGAGCCAGGAGAAATTTCTTGTAAGGTCCTGACCCAGACTATCACAAAGCACCACTTAATAGTTTTTAACTTTTTTTTTTCCTTTGCCTTCAGTCAGAGTCAAAATTGAAGCACGAGAGATGAAGTTTCATGTTTGGACTCAGTTGTTTATCAAGTTTTATTTACAGTACAGTGAGCACTACACTCTTCTAGCTAACAAACTAAAAATGACAAAATGGAGTTGTATTTTGCTTGTTACAAGGTCTTTTAAAGCTAAACAGTCTAATTAAAAATTAACACCTACATTATTTATACTTTTGACCCAATAACTAAACACTTGTGACCTGCAGTGCAGCACCCTCTATCCAACCAAAAAATTCTTCTTAAAACCAATAAGAAGGAACAAGAAGGAAGAATAAACCATCTTAAAACTTCCATCTTGTCCCATACATATTACTTTATCCCAAAACCCCAAATTCCAAACCCTTCACCATAAGATATTACACACTTCTATTTAACTACACACCAGTGATTCCAACTCCATCACTCAATTTTGGAAGTCTTTTCCAAGGCATCGAGTCAAAAGCAGTGTTCCCCTGAGGATTAGTGCCTGATAGGAAGTTTAGAATTGTTTAAACAGGAAGTTTAAAACTCTCAGGTTTCAGGGCTCCAGCCCCTGGTGGTTGCTGCTGCCTCCCAGAGTAGAAATCAGAAGTTGGCACTGCAGATCCCTGGTGCCAGACGTGGTGGTGGAATGCAGACTGAATCCTGAATCCTGAATCCTGAATCCTGAATCCTGAATCCTCCCAAGGCTCCCCTGAGCCCTGGGGTAGCACAGAGTGTGGCCAAGGGCATCCAGGCAGGCTCTGCCTTAGGCAATTGCCTCATTTGCTGGAGCCTGGAGACTGGCTTGTCTCATCAGAATACTGAGGTGAATAATAAAACACATCCCCACATTTGCCACGGGAAGAAAATACCACTGGAATTATTTTCCATAAAACTATTTGCAAGATGAGGACACTCTCTTCATTTTCACTCTGATTAATGACCATGGGTTTGACACAAATGTTAAGCACCCAAGGAGGTTTTGTGATGCCTCTTTTTTAGATGAAATGGAGCAAAACAAAAATAAGAATAATGACTTTTACACAGGAAGAAATGTCTTGCATTTCCAGTGAGAAGGGAGCTACACAGGGATTGTCATCGAGGTTATATATTAGATATTAATGAAGCCTGGTCATGCACAAACTAAAATACAGCACACTGCAAGAAAAGGGAGGAATCCACACATTTGTGAAAGAGGAAGTGGTAGTAGCAGATCCAAATCTAGATGATTCCATTTTTTCCAACACAAAACGATTACAGAGGTCAAGTGTATCCTTTCCTTCTAAAACAGAAATTATTCATCTTTGAGGCAAAATAAAAGGGCTATGCCTTTGCATAAAATAGGAACTCTACAATAACTGCCTTGGTGTACAATGAGAAAATCAGATGGCATATTGGGTAACAGCTACATTTTCTCAAACTTGCATAATTTAATTTTTTTTTAAACTATCATTCTATAGAACAAGTACTTTTCTATAAAGATATAGTAATTGAATACATAATAGAGCAGTCAGTGGTGACAGTCCAGTGAAAAGGGAATTCCATTAAAGAACAACTTGCTTTTAAAATCATCCATAGATAACAGAATATCGAGCTGCTTTACATCAGCAGCCTTAAATACACTTTTTCAGTGACCTCTGGCGCATAATAGGGTACTTGCTTTCCTCTGTTTTTCAGTCTTAATCAGTTCTGTCAACAGGTTTCATATTATACTGCTTTTATATTCCTGTCTAGTCACAATATTTTCAGCAATTAGGTGTGAAATCAAGACAAGTAAATCTGTTAGATTAAGAACATTGTAGATAAAAAATGTCACGTTCTTTAACTGACGTGAGCAGAGTTTCTCTACAAGCTTTGCCAAGTGATGGCAAAAAACCTGCAGATGAACCAACTGTGTCCTGGGCTAATCCCACACTGTGGGTGATGCCCTAAGTTTTGGCTTTCATATTTTCCAGATTCAGTATTGTATTAAGATATAACTCTGAACCCCATATAGAGTGTTACAAGTTCTCCTCCCAGCTCAGTCACACGAAACAATCCTTGTCCAGACCCAGAACCAAGGACACGCTGCAGCTTCAGCCCCAAAAAGTGCAAACAGAGAGAATGGAGGAGAGAATCTGGGAGGGTGGGACTGCAGAACCTGGAGCTGGGATTGGACAATGAACCCCAGTGTGGGAATGGACCAAAACTGATAAAAGTGTGAAAACTCCTGACTGAGATCCATCCTGGGTGTAGTCATGTATTCATGGCTCTTGCACTGCCCAAGGTGAATCCTTAAAAGGCTTTTAATAAATCCCTGCTTCATTCCTTTAACTCTGTCCAATCTCTGTTCTAGATATCCTCTCCAGGCATCATGGGGAAGAGGAAAGGGGATGAGACCCCACCTGCAGAGCTGCCCCAGCCCTGCCCCAGCCCAGGGAGGAGCTGGAGCTGCTGCAGAGCCCAGAGGAGCAGCAGGATGAGCAGAGGGATGGAGCAGCTCTGCTGGGAGGAAAGGCTGGCACAGCTGGGATTGTTCACCTGCACAGGAGAAGCTTTGGGCTGAGCTCAGGGTGGCCTTGCAGGGCCTGAAGGAGCTGCAGGAAACATGGAGAGAGACAATTGCCAAGGGCTGGAGGGACAGACACAGGGAATGGAGGGACAGACACAGGGAATGGAGGGACAGACACAGGGAATGGCTTCAAACTAAGAGACTGAGTAGGGCTAGACTGAATATTAGAAAAAAATAATTTACTGTGAGGTTTATGAGGCCCTGTGGCTGCCCCTGGATCCCTGGCAGTGCCCAAGGCCAGGCTGGACACTGGGGCTGGGACAGTGGGAGGTGTCCCTGCCATGGCAGGGTGGCACTGGGTGATCTTTAAGGTCCCTTCCAAACCCAAGTCATTCTATAATTACATGAATTATAGAATTGAGACACAGTCCCCATTGTGACTTTCCATGGCCACAAACTGGCAGTGGTACCTGGGGAATAAAATACCTTCCACTAAGCTGAGGCCCACTGCAGAATCTGTCTTTCTCTCTTTTATGCTCTAGATCTTTATTCTTTGAAAGGAAACAATATTCTTCCCTGAGAGAACACAGGCCTTGTTTTGAGGAACATCAGACAATCCACCTAGTACAATGTATGCACAGACTAAAATCCAGCTCAACTGGGCAATTTTATCCAGCATTGTTTTCTGACCTAAGTGTTTTCCACTTGAGAGAAAGAAGACAGGCTTCAGAATATCACTTCACAGAAATGAGCTTCTTGTCACAGCAATTCCTGAGGAAGAGACGTGCTCTTGTCTAGAAGGACACACGAATTTTGACCTCAGTTACCAAGAATCCCCCAAAGGCTCTTTGTCCTACACGTAAGGGATGTGCTGCTTTTCCTCAGACAGGCAGGGAAACATAAAAAGTGCCCCAAACTGAGCAGCTCTGTCATCCACTTAGAATTTGAGGGCCAATGCCAAACAGCTGTAGCAATAAAAAATTTCATTTTCTGGTCTGTGCACTGCTAGATCTTCAACCTGTAGCCAGGGTAGCTTTATATAGGATGTTTAACAGGTGGAAGGCTGATTGAAAAATCTGATTTATTGTCTTTATTTACAAGGCTCTTCCAAAGGCATATGTATCTACAGCCTAATAATTCAACTAAACTGCATGTCACTATTTATGTCACCCAGAGTGTCAAGAAATGTTTAACACCATTGATAAAAACAAAGAAAAAGCCATCAACATTGAATGTTTTTCAAATTGCAAAAAGTTTAAGTCACAGCTTTCTGGTTTTTTTCTGCAGATCTTTTAATTAGTATTGTAAATAGTTTGGTTTTAGAAATGCAAGTCATTTCAGTCCCTTCAGTCGTGGGTGTCTGGTCTTACAGAGGTGCTCCTGTAAATCACAGACAATCAATTCAAAAGGTCAGTGCTGATTAAAAGAAATAAATCACATATAGGAACATTTGTTAGACTCCAAATTACTCTTTTATGTCTTCTGAAGTAATATCTCTCTTGCATATTTCAGGTACTATGAGTAATTAAAAAAAAATAAAATTATGAATGTGTATATGGAGACTAATTTTAAATATCTTACTTCAAACTTATATTGCTTCTAGCTTGGCTCTGCCAGACTAATGTTTCCTAAAATAGGTTTTAGGCTGCAACTAAACACAACTATCATAAAAAAGGTGTTATTCATCTTCAGAGTAACAAAAATATTTATATTAAAAAACATAACAATAAAAATTATAAAACATTATTTAAAAATATAACAAAACATGGGAGCCTCCCTTGGTCTCAAAGAGATGAGGACTTTTTCTACAGAAAAATCTGTTTAAAAAGTCTATGTAGACTAAGATTTGACGTTTTACAAGTCAAATAAGAAGACAGTAAAAATTAATATAACTCTGTTTCCTTAATTTGCCCACTTCCTTCTCTCCCCTCAGTTAATTTTGATTTTCACAATTCTTTGTTTTTCTTGTATTGCCTTTTGCAGTGCTTAGGTAGATGGATAAATATTGTAGAATTATAGGTGGTTCCAAATGATTATGAAGATAAAACAGGTGTTTTTTTTATTTTTTCATGTCATAAAGTATTCTATGTAAAATCCTAAAATAACCAAAATTAAGACAGCTCTACAGAATCAAACACAAACCACGAACTTAGTGAGAGAAACATCTTGAAAGTGTGGCCTAAAGTTTGCACAGTGGGGGCCCCAACAATACCCACAAAATTTTAAACCTAGTAAAGCTTTGAAGAAGATTTGATATTTCCCCTGTGCTCATGCAGTGTCTCAGCTTCTGTATGTGCAAAATGGAGATATCACTCACTAAATTGCTCCTGCAGAAAAGATTTATATAGGAAAAGGGTAAAGCCTTATGTGAGAGATAAATATCATTAATTGTTCACTGCAGTACAGCCATATTCTGACTCTCCTAATTCCTGGAGAAAATTATCTGCTTCCTCCACAGTTTGCAAAGTGTGTCCTCAAAGACAGGAATAAAGAATGAGAATGCTGAGTTGCTTGGCTGTGACATTTTAATATCCTTTGAGCCACTGAAAGACGCTTGTGATTTATCTCAACAACATTTTCCCACATCTAAAAATTCAACATTTTATGCATCCAAGGAGCATCTGCACTGGTGTCCAAGGGTGATGGGGACACAAAAATCCCTCCCAGCCCAGGCAGTCCCAGCTGTGCCCATCCCCACCTTGTCCCAGCCCAGAGCTCTGAGAGCCACCTCCAGGTGCCACCTGCAGGGATGGGCACTGCAAACCTCCCTGGGCAGTTCCAACCCCTGAGCTCCCTTTCCATGGGGAAATTCCTGCTGCTGTCACCCTGAGCCTGCCCTGCCCAGCCTGAGGCCGTTCCCTCTCCTCCTGTCCCTGTTCCCTGGAAGAGATGAAATACATCAATTTATAACAGAGTGGTAGGTAACAAAGTTTTGGATTAGCACAGGGGAAACAATTCATAGAAGTAATTAATTCATTCTCCTCAGCCTCTGTCCAGTATTGCTTCCCAGTTGCTCTCCCAGGCAAAACACAAACTTAAGGGGGGAGAAAATTTGGATGATATGCTGATTTTACCCCCTCCTTTCCCCTCCAGCTTTGTTACTGAATGCAGCAGAACACCTGTGCTGTTTGCTCTTCCCACCCCTTTCCCTCCACAACTTCTCATTTCTCATTTGCAGACATTATGCAAATTCTAAAATTTCCTTAATTAGAGGGTGTGGAATGGGGGTGATGTTACCACAAATTTTATTTAAATTCAGACGTTTATTCTAATAAAAGAGGTGAATGACACTGGGAAATGGGAGGGAAAAAAAATAAGAGAGGGGATTTATAATCTTTTTATTTAAGTGTGAAATATTAAATATTCAAGTTCCCAATTAAAAGGTTTGAACTGGAAAACAACTCTATTTGAATCCCCTGCTCCTCTGAGCCTGCAGCACTCATAGCTTGACCTCTCCCCTGGCATTTCAGAAGTGGAGAGAAACATTCCCTCTTCTTTTGGGAACATATGGACACGTTTGGACTGTGTCAGAGGCAGCTGGTTGTGCTGAGACCTGGCCTAATTGCTTCTCTCAGTGTCTCCCCAATGCTTCCAGGGTGACAGGACAGAAAACTAATGGGATTTCGAGCACAGTGTGAGGAACACAATTTCTGCTCACACATTTTGCCACTCTGAGCTCAGTTACTCTCCTCCTTCTTGTAAAAAGCTACTTCCCAAATAATAATAAATCTAAACTACTCTTTCTTTCCCTGCTCCGTTCTATTCAGTTCATACAGCCAGCCCAGACTGCTTTGAAATTCCTGTCCATATTGGCTTGAAAGCCAGCAGGTCTTCAGTGGCATAATAGATTGTTTGCTGTTCAAATAAAAATCATTTGGAGCCAAGTCCCAACCCAGATTATTATTTTATGGGCATCTGTGAACTCCAGAAGAGAACCCTGAGCAGAAGCATCAAATGATGCTCCTTAATAACTGCTGATGCTCCTTCCCAATCCAGTAACCAAGTCATCCAGACACAGAATTTCCCTGTTCCTCATTAATACACCAGATTGAATCCAGTGCTGACTTGGCCCTGCCACGTGTCTGAGGTTAAAAATGCCTGTGTACTCAGCTTAATAGGCTCCCATTAGGGAAATGCAAAATTAGCATTGATTTTATTTAAGAAGGGCATCCCGGATAAATGGTGTGGTTAAATGGCTACACACAAAATTTTTCTGAGCTCTGGCAATTTCTTTCCACAGAATATAACCTATTTGAATATGACAGAGTTTGCTAATGTCCATATGGTAATTAGCTGAAAATACTCCTCTCAAAACAGGAATTCATGGAAGAAAGTTAAAAATAAAGAGCACAACAAACAAAAAATCTGAACAAAACCACCAGAAACCAAACCAGCAAAAATAACCTGCTAAGATTGGTAATGGAACCAATAAATCAATAAAAAACCCATATAACTTCTTTATTCTACGAAATAATTTTTTAACGGATGATTACATGCGTAGTTTTCAAACAGCTTTCACTTTGAAAAGAGGAAAATATGCAATTTTGAAATTATTGAAAGGAAAAGTTCTGCCTTTTTCTGCATCCCTTGCAGTTTTTTATTTATTTGTTTTGGCTGAAACATAACTTTTTCAATAGGAAGACAGCAGTTTTAGCCAAAAATACACACACATTTTTCCTAATAAAGTAGTTGGCAGCAAAGGATATAAATCCCAAGAGAGTGATAAGAATTATGTGCTTCAAAACAGTAAGGAGGAAAAGATTTTTGATTCTAAATGCAATTAATTTTCATTAATTAAAACAACATGAAGGTCTGGGGGTTGGTGGAGATGGAAAATGTAGGGCATTCATAATTATGGTCCTCTGTTCCTATGGATTCTTTCCAACAATTTATTAGCAGGTATCAGATAATACCTGTAGTGAGAAAATAAATATAAATGAAAGCAACCAGACAAAGACAGCACATTTCATCATCTTTTAGCTATTTTTTAATATTTAATATATTTTTTATCCCAGCTCTCCCACTGAACTTCCTCTTCTCCTTCCTCACACAGGGAACTCCAGCCCAAGTCAGCAAGAGCTGCACAAACAGAAATCTGAAGCACTGGTTTGTGAGTTTATTAATAATTATATAAAACATTCCCACCCATTTATCAAAGGTTTCTAAGTTTCCTTCCCACTTATCCTCTTTTGCTTCATATTTTAATGCATGGGAAGAAACAGGAACCATGGATCCAAAGAAAGGATTAGGTTTTAGGAGATGCTGCCTGAGGATTGGCAGTGAGAAAACTGAGGAAGTTTTGTTTCTTTGCTTTTCAGTTTCCTTCTATATAAAACAAGAGTGATAATTCCAATTAACCAAAAAGAGGTTCTGAGCTTTTCATAAAGGAAGAGAGATGCCAAAACAGGCAGAAATAAAGGTTGCCTTGATTTTTGACAGAGTTTGTGATACAGAATTTTTTAAGCACTTGAAAAACAAGTCAGCTCTAAAATGTGCAATGAATAACCATTGAAAAGGGTGCAAGAAAATCCTAATAATAAACAGAGCTCATGCAAGAAAGGAGAAGATGCATGAAAGAAAAGGAAGGCCAAAATCCAATGAATAACTTCTTTTTTCTGAAATCCCTTTTGAAAACACACAGAGCATCTCACAAGATCTTGTTGGGCTGCTGACATTCAGAGGGTTTTTTTTCCTCACCCCTTCTATAAAACTGCTGAATGGTGCTGTGACACAGCACACATTATCCCATCACTTCTTATTTATGGATGCACTTCTGCTTCCCAGCCCTGGATTTGCCTTTCAGCAGGTCATAAATGTGCATTTTGAAAAGCAGATCAACTTTGCTGCTGTTGCTCTAATGGAATTTTTCCAAGAAAATTAATGTCTTATTTGTTTTCAGCACAAGGATTTCATGATATCCAGCACATTTAGGAATTCAAAAAACATTTAAGCAAAGCAAAAAGTCTCATGTAGATGATAAATCCCCTTATTCCTCTGGATTCTTCCCTAAGACTTCTCCATTACAATACAATACAAAGGTAGCATTTTTTGATTTTCCAGCTTTCTTTTATCCCCACTGATTTTTTTCCTAACCTCTACACTATATCCGCTGCTTCTACATTTTATTATTTTTTAATAAATTCCTAATTATATTTCAGATAAAAAAATTTAAATTCTGTTACAGGTACATGGGAAAATATCAGTGCTTTTGTGAAATTTTATATTGAAAATGTATTTTACAGAAATGGTTTGATTTTAGAAGACACAATATAATGAATATTTCTTAAATTGAATATATCTATTTAGTTTCATCATTTTTTCAAATCTGCAAAATATTTTATACATTTAAGAGATAAGTTTTAATACTGTCTAGTTGTGTATACCCACATGGTGATTTTTAGCATTTGAGTTGGTGTCATTTTTCCTTTTTCATATCAGAAATATCTTTTCGTTTTTAAGCAAATACATTTCAGTCAGTGTTCTGTGAAAAACAGTTTTAAATTGGATGGGAAAATGGAGTACATGGAAGGATTCTCAGTGCTCAATGCAGAAAATGCACTTTTGGAGGCACAAAACAAATGTGAGTCTGAAAGAGCAGAAGGAAATATTTCTTCCATCATTATCACTCAGGTATTGCCTGAAGGATCAGTTGCAAGATGAATATCAGAAGAGAAAAGATGTTACTTTCCTATGGTTTATGTCTCTCTAAAGAATAAAATGTGGATTTACTAAACAATGGTATTTCACCAGCAGGATGTTTTACAAAAGCAGACCAGAGGAAAAAAATAATAATTGTCTGCTTCCTCTAGAAAACCTTTTTGTTAGTTCAAAAATTAAAAAAAATCACCTCCACAGCTGGACCACAATGTATTTTCTGAGTGTGTCAGGAATTTGATTCTCTGTTTTAATGGAGAAGGGGAGGGAAACATATAGAAGAAAAAAAATTCCCTAGGCATGCAATTGAAAAACAAGAGTTCTGCATGTCAGCTGGAATATGTAATCCCCAAACAGAGCCTGCCCTGACCTTCCACAAGCAGCAGGGCAATTGTTCTTGGGGATTTTATGAATATCAGTGTCTATTTGCAAAGAAAGCCCAGGATGAAAGAGGAAAATGAATTTGAATTTGCAGTGGAAGTGAGCATCCAGCACTGGGCTGGACCCCAGCTGGAACAGATCCAGCCCTGATGCCCGGGCAGGGAGCCAAGGAGGCATCCTTGGCAAGGTGCAGGAGCAAGTTCTGCAGCTGGAGAGCTGAGTGGGCACAGGGGGGACCTCTGCCTCATCTGCAGCAGACAGATTTAAAGATGCCAAGCTTTTCATTTCCCATCCTCTCTTACTGCCAGCCCAGAAGCTGCAGCAGTAAAACACTCGAGTTTTCATGGGGAAGTTGTAGAGAACCAACACTCGAGTTTTCATGGGGAAGTTGTAGAGAACAAACACTCGAGTTGTGCATGGGGAAGTTGTAGAGAACAAACTCTCGAGTTGTGCATGGGGAAGTTGTAGAGAACCAACACTCGAGTTGTGCATGGGGAAGTTGTAGAGAACAAACACTCGAGTTGTGCATGGGGAAGTTGTAGAGAACAACCCCTCCAGGGCACTGCAATGAGAGAGAAATCCTTTGCAGGAGGAGGAGAGAATGAAACCAAAGCATGGAGCTGAAACCAGAGAAACACACGGGATGCACCTCTGAATTCCCAGTTCCACACATCCCTCCCAAGCCTGTCCCAGTGTCCAAGGTGCCCTTTTAGCTCCCCATGGCTGCATCCCTTGGCTGTCCAGCTTCAGGTAGCAGGGAGTGGAACATTCCCCCTTGGCAGAGGTGCCCAGTGGCCACACCTGCCTGTGAAGCAGAACTGGGCATCCCCCATCGAGGAAGAGCTGCCCAGGGCAGTGGGATACTGGTGAAAGCCAGGGAAAAAGCATCTTGGATTTTCTCAGGCTGCCCAAAGGAAAACATAAGAGAAAGAATTAATAATAAAGATGAAGCACCTGCAGGGTGCGTGAGAGATGTGACAAAGGGTGTTACCTTCCTTGCACCAATGAAATCAAGTCTATCCTCAGTTCCACAATCTAGTCTATAAAAATGTAGTTGCCTCTTTAATAGAGGCTTTTGCTTCTTTTCTGCCTCATGAAGAAATCCACGTTGCTATATTTTTTTGCTGCATCCTAGCTGGATAGCAACACAGGGCTCCTTCCCCAGCCCTGCTGCTGCAGAAGGCTCACAAGGGTGTGTCCCCTCACCTGCAGCACTGAATTTTTAACTCCTCTGCTCACCCAGGCAGCAGTGGCTTTCAGTCCAATTCACTGCACAAGATGTGCAATCCTGGAGGTGAAATCCCAGGATTAATTCACACTGAGCACACACAACGGTGAGAAAAGTGACAGTATAGACAGAGAGGAAGAAAAGGGGAATTTCTGTAATCAAAACAGAATTGGTTACTTTAAAATGAATGGTGAGCAATCTGTGAAGGTACCCAAATAAACACAGAGCCATTCAGATGGCAGCAGGGAAAGGAAAACCTGCAGGCACAGAAAAGGACACAATGAGGTAGGAGAGAATAAGTAGCCATAGATGTATACCTACAGCCTTCATTTCATGCACCCATAATTCTCCCTGGCAGCTGCATGATTAATTCAAAGATTTATTGATTTTTTTTTGCCTTGCTCAATCCTGTTGACCTGCTTTTGTTGACAGGTCTCTGTGGATCACACTCCTCTGGCAGCTGAAAGCGTTGGCATCACGTTGGTCTCCAATGGCCCACAGGAAAGATTTCAACTCATTCAACACCACCAGCGTTCAAGTGCATGGCAGGAACGTGCAGGACTTATTTTAAATTTAAAAAAAATGAAAAAAATAAACTGGTAGGCTAATTTTGCTGTGAAAATTGTCTGTGATTGCAATTATAATGCAATTTTGGTGGTGGTAGAAAACATTTAAGCAGTTTAATCTCTTTTTCTGCACTCTCCCTCTTTTAAAATATTCACTGGCTTTAAGTTTTCTAGATATTTTTGGCACAGCAACTGCTCACAACATAAAATGTTTAGCCTTTGCATCTACCACCTTTCTGCAGCAGGACAGAGCATCTGCCCCAGCACAGCTGGAGCTCACACACCAGATCACAGGCTTTAAAAATTCACTTGATTCTGACTAAGAGGTCACCTGGCCTCCATTGTAACCTCCCTCCAAAGGGAAAACACACTCACAATTAAAATGTGGCTTTACAGATCAGCAGCCCAGGTACAACACTGATGTCACAGCAAATGAAACAAAGCCCTAGCAGAAAGGCATCTCCAATTCCTCCTAATGAGTCATTCTTCTAATGAGCCTCTCAATTAAAATTGGACTCTTGACAGGGAGGGCAAACCAAATGAGCATTGTATGACCATCTACAGCCCTAAAAAAATGTGGATTTATCAGCTTAGTAGCACACTGCTCCACAGTGATGTTTTAATTGGAATCAGTTACCTGGTACAACACACAACAATAGAATATTCTGTTTCTGGCTTTTTTTTTTTCCAGCTGTCACCTGTAGATATCTCTTTGGATGTATTAAAAATAACCTAAAAATCATAGCTGGTGGCAGTTTTGCCATTCTGCTCCCCTCAGAGTGCAGCTAAACCACATCCACAGCCAGAAAGGATTCCCAGTAGCCAGGCACACACTCATTAAAATGAATCTCATGCATCAATTTTGTCTCCTCACATCAAAGCTGTCAGAGCTCGTTGGTGTTTGCTCAGGTTAGGCTGGGTTTTGATGGGAAACCTCAAGCACACAGTGCTTAGTGTGGTCACCTCCTTATCCACTGCTGCTCAGGAAGGTGACAAGATCACAAGCTGCTGGCAGGGGAGGTTTATAAGGAAGAAAACAACACCAGAATCGCCATTTCAAAAAGCAAAAATGGAAATAAATCATAAAACTGGACCTAAAACCAGCACACTGATTCATCAAAACATGTCCCTGCCTGTAGAATTTTGATACCAAATCTGGCAGCACTGAGCTTTGCTGTCTATAAACCAGACATCCCCCCCCCAAATCCTGCAATTAAAGTGATAAAAATATTGCCTTAAGTATTCAAGAAAATATCTATGTACTAAAAAACTGCCTGAAGAATGGTAAACTAAGAACAAAGACAAAATGGAAGAATGTTGAGTGAGCACCTGGAAGGTCAGCAGTCAGTCTGCTCTTATTTCACCTTTAATAAGGAGCTGATAAACATCAAGTTCATTTAAATTCAGGCCATATTTATTTGAAGGCTCTGCAAGCCCCAGAGAGAATTAATATTACAGGAACTGTAGGGGCTAGAAAAAGCTGGCCAGGTGATAAAATGAGATTCACCCAGGAAAATGAAAGAAATTTCAAGCACATCTGGAGAGAAAATAATGTGACACAGATATTTCCAGTGAAAGACTAACTGTGTCACTGAATTCAACCATGCTGAAAGAAACCTCTTCATGACTGGCAACATCAATAACAAGGTGGTAAAACAGAACAGTTGGGGCATCAGGTTGGATAATGTTATGCATGGTCCAGCAGAGCCTCAGGCCCGTGGAGAGATGTGATAAGATGTACATATGTGTGTGTGTATATATATTTATAAATGTACATGTGTATGAATATGTATATGTGCACACAGACTGATGGATAAAGAGATGGAAAGAGAGAGAAAGGCATAAATAAAAAAAAAAAAAAATATTTGAAGCTTTTATCCAGCAGCAGACTTGCTTCTCTCTCTCTCTGTTTAATTCTCAAGGAGGCAAAAGCAATTCTAAAGAGGACCCGAATCAAATCAAGTTTTTCACATGCTTTAATTTAAGTAGAGAGGAAATAAATTACGGAGCTGAAGGAGAAAATTGAGAAAGAGGATTCAGGGGTTTTTGGGTTTGTATTTTGGTTTGTTTTAAAGTGAGAAGAGGGAAGGAGTCCCTCCCATTGATGGAAATGAAGGGCTGTCCAAAACTCAGCAGCAACAGAGGGGAAAGAAAAATTATGATACACTTTTCTCCTAGAAAGGCTTTGTTACTGAAATGTCAAAGCCACTGCTACTATTTGTGAATCCCATTAGAATTAAAATTGCTGGATATTGTGAGACAAAGCACATCTTGCCTTTCTGGATTATTTTCACCACCACACCTCACCCAAAGATATTTTTCTCCTCCATCTCTCACAAACAGCCACCAATATCTCTGCCCCCAGACCAGCCAAAATGTCCAGCCACACTGAGGAAAATCCCCAATTTCCCTCTGCAGGGAAATACCAGTCTCTGTGATGTTAACACCTCCAGTCCACTTCCCTGTGCTGATTAAATGATCAGAAACCACTCCTGTGCTACAATCACATTGCTCACTTTCCTCTGTGCTACCAAAAAGTGGTTTTTTGACATTTTTTGAGATGCTTTCCCTCTTCATCCTCTCAAGTGGCTCCCAACTCCTGACTCCCACAAGGAGTTAAAATCCTTGCATCTAATGCTATCCATATTAGAAACTTTAAAATGATTCACCTGATCAAAATACTCCCATGTAATGGAACAGGAAGCAAAAATGGAGCCCAGAGAAGACAGAGGAATGGTTTAGGTTGGAAAAGGCCTCTAAGATCACCGAGTCCAATCATAAATCCATCTCCCTAAGTAGCACACTCATGTGTATTTAGCACTTCCAGGGATGGCAATTCCACCACTTTTCTGAGAAATCTGTTTTGACCACCCCCCCCAGTGAAGAAATTTTTCCCAATATCCAACCTAAACCTCCCTTGGCACATCTTGAGGCCATTTCCCTTTGTCCTATTGCTTGTTAATTACAATTTCCTTCAGTGAACAGTTTGAAGTGTGTGGCCTCACTCCATTACAATTTTAGTTCCTGAGACAGAGGAAAGTGTGAAAATTGTTTGCACAAGCAGGAAGTGCTAATTTTTTACAATCTCCATTTTCTATAACACACTGTTCTCTTAAAAGAATAGAGCTCTCAGGAAAAATGTGGAAAACTAGACATTTCTTAAATAATGCAGTAAATAATTCTTTTTTCCTAGGTCCCTCAGGAAAATAACCTTGCTGAAAGAGAAAGTGAGGAAGCAATATATTGTCTTTGGAGATGGGCAAGTGCACTTTACATGTCTTTAGGAAAGTCAGAAAACACATTACTGTAACAGCAAACCTGCAGCCTGACCTGAACGTGGCTGAATGCTGCTCCCATCAGCTTTCCAGGGAGGCAAGGAAGTTCAGCAGATGGAGAGATTTGCCTGCTGTACTTTCTGAGTGCTGATACAACTTTGAAGAGAAGAATTAAACCTCACTGACACTTTTTGGTAGAAGCTAGTTTTTAAAAAGTTTTATATATGGTGCTAATATTTAATCATTAAAAAAATTAATCCTCATTGCACTCTACCTTGGACCAGAAGAAATCTTCCATGCAGAGCAATCAGGGGCATAGGTTAAATATATGTTGAATGCTTGGGTTAAGCACTGACATCAAAGCAAAGCAAATCAAGAAACATCATTGCTCATCTCTGCTAGACCCAGCCTCATTCAAATGGCTGGAGTTAATCCCTGTGGTCACCAGCAATAATCTAATTCTGCTCACTGGACTTCACACGGGACCACTCTCCATAAAGAGTTTGTTTTTTCTTGCACTATGTACAAACCTCATGGTTGAAGAACC
This sequence comes from Oenanthe melanoleuca, assembly GCF_029582105.1. Lineage (NCBI taxonomy): Eukaryota > Metazoa > Chordata > Aves > Passeriformes > Muscicapidae > Oenanthe > Oenanthe melanoleuca. The sequence continues at coordinate 108,021,957 of NC_079333.1, read as the reverse complement.
AGCTCTGTGCAAACTGAGTAATCTCCAGAGCCCAGCAGAGCCCAGAACTGCAGTGCTGTGTTCCAGATGTCACCATGTGATGACTCCTGGCAAACACTGACTGCTTAGTGCCAACCCCAGAGTTCAGAAAAGCCCTTTGTGCAGAAAGAGATCCAGGAGCCCCCGAGCCTTTTAAAGACAAGGCTTGAGGAACTGTGTGTAAATAAATAATGCAGTTCATTACGCCAGATGTAGGTCAGTGTACATCAGTGACACTTCTCAAGCTGTGTCCAGTGTGACTAATTCCTGGCTGAAGGGAAGGAGGCTGGCTGGAAGGCTCATCAGTTGTCACCAGTGTGTCAATCACAGCCCTGCAGGGAGCCTGTTCCATCCATGCTCACCCACCTTTCCTCAGAGCTGCTGTTCTTCAGTGCACACTCAAATATGCCACTGTGCACAGTTGGTGTTATCTGTCTCTCCCCTTCTCTACTTTTTTTTTTTTTTTGCAGTCCCAGCCCATGTATAAATCAGAGAGATTCTTGCATGGTGTGTCATTAGACAGGAAAATGGGAATTCAGAAAGGTCAGGGCACAAGCCTGCTCGTGATCCTGCTCTTAGCATTGTTCAGAAATACAAAAAAATTCAAAATCCCTTGCAGTTACTAGGATCAGGATAGGAGGCATTCCTAACAGAAATACAGAGTGCAGTGACAGACCCAAGTTAATTCTCCAGTCTTTGTTTACATCCATTCTTCATTCTGCTCTTGTGTCTTTGCTGATCCCTTACCCTGACCTTCAGTTCCAGTAATCCCTTTCTGCCCTCCTTCCCCTACAACCACACCCACCCTCTGCTCTCTCCGGGACTAATTAACACATGAGTGGGCTCTGCTCTGTGCTTTCACCTGGGCACAGCACAATCAGCACTTATTTCACCTTCCCTTCTAGTCCAGCTTCACAGTTCTGTGTGTGAAGAAGAAATGAGCCAAGCACTTGGCTCCCCTCTTGCAGTTGTTCAATGGGAGCAGAAGCCCATCTGTGCTGTGGCTACACTTTCCTATTGTCCCCTGGGTTTATTTTTTTATTATAATTATTATTTTTTAATTTTTTTTTTTGTTATTACAAAAAGCATACTTTGCTGAGCCCTTTGGTCCTGTAGGGCTGAGTCTGCTTTTAGTGGTCACAAGGTCATCACAAAGCTGGTTCCAAAAGTCTCTTTCTTTGAGAATGGTTTGTGAAGGAAAGCAAGAAGAGGGAAAGGAAGTTTGGCCTTTGAACAAGTCATGTGCAGCTATCCATCAGATATTCCAGGGTGATTCTAGGATGAACACAATACTCTAGGCTGGTTTAAGCTTTTATGTTTAGTGCCATTAATGAAAACACGTAGGATTTGGTTATGGGTACAAGAGCAAACTGCACAGCCTTGCTCTCCCTATTGTAATTCAAATGAATTTCAGACTCACCTGACAATGCAGAATTCTTCAGAAAAGAAGGATTTTAGAAAAAGAGACCCTGTAGCTGCAGAGCTTGGTACAGCAGTTACCTGCTCTTTGTGAGCCCCTTGAGACTTGTCAGGGTTACCATCAATCCTTAATTCTGCTGACACTTCAGAGCTTGAGAGACACCACTGCAAAGTTTGATTGTTTAACAGCTGCACCCAGTGCAGAGGGCTGAATATGCCATCTCACCATTATTATTCAAAATGGAGTTTTCCAGTGTGAAAAGATTTCTCTGTAGATTTTGCTGTTGGAGCTCAGTGTTTTCTGCTTTTCCTCAAAATGGATTCATCCAAATAATTGGGTTTGCCTTGCTTTAATATTTTTTTTCTTGCTGCCTTTGCCCCTAGAGGAGACCCTGTAAAAGGTTTTTGGCCTCAGATTTGCTGTCACATCAAAAGAGAAAGTGTAGGAGCAAAACCCCAATTCTGGAACTGTTCCCTAACAGACAGACAGGCTCCTGCACACCTTTCCAGGCTGCAGCTGTCCTTGCACATGGAAACTTCACAGAAATTGGTATTTCTGGCTCCAAACATGGGCACTTTCCCCTTTATTGAACATGGAGGGTGATTTATTGGGATACTCCTTGGAAACACTCTGGTAATAGGTCTTAATATGTTTCAAATCCCAATTACTTTACAATAACCTGGAGGCACGACATAAAATTGCAGCCAGGAAACAGAAGATGCTCTTGCCCAGCTATATTTATTACACACTTCCATTACTGTGGACATCACTGTGCTGCCTGAAAATATACAGATATGCCCAGGACAGCACATGGAAAGACCAAAAACATTGTACAGTTTTAATCAAGGAACACCCTTCTAAAACACTCTTTCTAAAAAGGCAGGATATTTTTACCCTATAAAAGTAAAAACATTGTGGGTTTTTTGTTTGATTTTGTTTTGTTTTTTTTTTTTTTTTAAACATTGTGTTGCTGTTAAAATAAAAGAAAAAAGGAAAAAAACCCAAAACAGTAATTGCTGAAATAAAGGATTCTGGTACATCTTACATCTCCATGTCTTATAGTTAGAATAGGACTACAGATAGACAGGTATATGAAATATTTAAATATTTCTAGGCTGTTGTTGGAAGAATTAAGGGGGTTAGGTCCTCCAGAAAAGAAAAAAAGAGAGAAAAAAAAAAAAAAAAAAGGCTTCTGTGGCTTCTGTTTGAAATGGTTGTATCATCTCAGTGGAAATGAAAGAATCACAGAATAGTCTGGGTTAGAAGGGGCCTGAAAGTGCCACCCCTGCCATGGCAGGGACACTTTCCACTGTCCCAGGCTGCTCCAACCCCAGTGTCCAACCTGGAACTGAACATTTCCAGGGATCCAGGGGCAGCCACAGCTGCTCTGGGAATTCTGTTCCAAGCCCTCACTCCCCTCACAGTAAAGAATTTCTCCCTAACATCCAACCCAAAGCTGCTCTCTGACAGTTTGAAGCCATTCCCCTTTGTCCTGTCACTCCATCCTTGTAAAAAGTCTCTCCCCATCTCCCTTGTCAGCTCCCTTCAGAAAATGTTCTCATCTTTATCCTCTCCACTCTCACACTTTTTCTTTGCTTTTCTTACTTTTCAAGTAAATACTCCATTTATTGTCCCCACAAAAACCTTGTCCTCTTCAAACCATGAAAAGCATCACTCTCACATATATTTATAACTCTTTATATTCTTTCCTTTCACAGTAGAGGTTTCCCCTCAGGCTGGCTCTCATTTTATAAGATGTTAATGAATAACCAATAAATCAGTTATTTAGAAGGAGAAGAAGAAGAAGAAAAGAAGAAGAAGAAGAAGAAGAAGAAGAAGAAGAAGAAGAAGAAGAAGAAGAAGAAGAAGAAGAAGAAGAAGAAGAAGAAACAATGATAACTTGATATTTTTGAATACTTATTAGCTTCCAATACTGTTCTGTCTTCAAGACCAAAGAATCTGGTCTTGCACTCTAAAAAAATACCATAAATGGGTTTTTTTTGTAACATCAATTCTAATGAACTATGGTTTGTTTTTAATTTAAATTCTCAACTTCAGAATTGAGGGATTGTGAGATAATAAGAAACTTGCTAAAATTTGTGATAGATTTTTAATGATTGTAGCCTTGTCAACCATTGTCAGAATGTGCACTAAGAATAAAAAATTGATTTAGATCCATATAGTTAAGTTGTATTACACAGTTTTATCCCCCTAAATATGGGATTAGAACCAATATAGGCTAATAAAAAATAAATTATCTGTAAGTGGAAGCCATGATGTTTTGAAGAGCTGCCATTTTTTTTTCCCTAAAGAGGAGATTACAGAGACCTGGGTGTCCCCTGCTCCTGATTCCAGGGGGAAGATAGGACTGAGCCACCCTCAGATATCAGAGGTGAAAGGAACTAATGCTGAAGTCACAGAAAAGAAAATAACAACCAGATTTTGGCCTCTCAATCTATGTTTCCAGAGAAAACACACATATTTTCTTCTAACACAGAATGAATAAACTTACAAAACAATTAAGGTAGTTAATAATGAAGAAATTAATGTTTTTTTTTCCTCCAGCCAAGACTCACATGGACAGATGTACATGCACCACATAGCAGATTATTTTAAGATTAAAGAAAACAAACACATCCATCCACTCTTGTGTTAAATAGCTGCAATCACATTTAGAGAACCTTAAGCATAGTTCTGCATCAATACATACAGAATAATGGAAAGCTTGTTTTTCTATTTAAATACAACTCTGACCTGTGTTGGCTGCAATGCTGGTGAGTCCAACAATTCAGATATTACAGATCTCTTTGTGCAAACACACCCTGTTGCAGTTGCTCAATGACAAAAAATTATGATGTTATCAAAACCCAAGAGTGAATTTAAGGAAGTGAATTTACCAAGCTTAAACAGTGCACTAGCAACATTGAACTGCTGATCATCTATTACATGGTTGTTAAATATTTACCAAATCCTTAGAAAGTTCTTTGAATTATAATTTTTGGAAAAAAAAAAAAAATTAAGGTGATGTCAGGAATCAGTAAAGCATGGAGAGAAATTAAATCTCTAATATGAGCCATATAGAGACACAGGTATTGCCATCAACAACACAATCTGTCAGAAAATAAAAATTATTAATATACTGAGGAGCTATACAGAAACATTTCCACACAGTTGAGCATCATAAACACAAACATATTCCTGAGTAGACTCTGCAACATTTAACTCAAACTATTTTTTTTCCATTCTGCACAGCCCTGGAACAATACATTTCCAATTTCTGCACACATAAATCATTTGTATGTGTAACAACAGCTGCACCCTGCATTATATATAATTCAGATATGTTCTATGCTGAAAATATTTCTCCTACCTATTCATTCTCCCATGGATTCCTTTACAATATTTATGCTTTAAAATGTTAGATTTTCTTTGCCCAAATTCCAAAACAATGCCTCACATTTTCTCCCTGTCATTAAACAGATTAATGCACATAACTGATTTAGTACAGATTGTTTCACTTCAATATGTTCAGCTATAGGCAATGCTTAAACCTCCACTGTTATCTGTGAAGGTATTTGGGATTAAAATGCTATGAAACTATAAATATTGATTACATACCTCATTTAAACATAACCAAACTAATTTAGACTCAGGATTTCTTCTAGTCCATGAGTAACATCACTACTAAAAACAATTACAGCCCAGCACATGTTTATGACACTCAAATTTCTTTGGCATGCAGGAGCTCTTTATCAAAGTTAAAATGCAAACCCACTGCCTCAGCACCCAAAAGCTGGTTTTCTGTCTGGTGTAAAACAAAAAACATGTTATTTTCCCCTGAAGCAGGCTGGAAAAGCAGGGCTGTCTGAAGCCTTCATGTCACACAGAGTCACAGGGATGCAGCAACGCTGGGAGGATGACATCCCACTCAGTTATAATTGAACCAAAGTAAACATCAGGCAGTTTTAGGAGGGGGGGTGGGGGGAAAGAAGAAGGAAACATCTCTGCCATTGCCAGCTGGGAAAAAAAATAAATAAATAATTTAAAAAATCCATCAGAGCCTACCTGAGACAAGCGAGACTGTGTCTTTCTCCCATGAGACTACAGTGATGTATGCCTCCACAGAGGAGGGGATAATGCACTTGAACACTGCTACATTGCCTCTCATGGCTTTCTGGTCCTCCACACGGACTGTATAGGGTTCCCGTAAAACTGCAGGGCAAGAGGAGCCTTTGTTAAACAAATCAGTTTAACACCTCCGGGTCAGCCTTGCAAAGTGCCCCCCGCAATCTGCCTGTGGGCTCTCATTGCAGTGAAATTCTCACTTTTACCAGGCTGAGTGCAGGTTGATGCAAAAGCATTCCCACTTCTTTTTGTTTCCTCAGAACCTGCATCTCTCACTCTGTGTTATTCCCTGATTCTGGGAGGCTCAGACAGGAGCTGCATGTTTGTGTGGGGATTGGTGTTATGTTATTTGTGCACACAGTTCCCTTCACAAAGGGTTTTGTGCTCTGCCAAAGAGCACAGAGCCACGTGCAGGTGCTGTGTGTGAATCAGACATCCAGAGGGGACAAGGGGAGGTCAGTGTCATTTAGGATTTTGAAGAAGTGAGAACCGAAGGAGAAAATCGATGGAGGTGACAGAGAGAAAAAAAAGAAATGTGTGTCAGGAACACAGAGAAATTAGAGTAAGTGGAGAGCTACATTTGATTGAGCAGCCCTGAAAGAAGTCAGTTAATGGAAAAAAAAACCAGACACAAAGACACAATTGTATTAAACAAAACCATGTTATAATAAAATCCAACATGATTCAAAAAATGCCTAGAATCAGCATAGCATTTGTCTTGAGTCTGAAAGAATTAATTTAATGGAAAAAGAGAAGAAAGAACGACTGTATGGACAAGGAGGATAAAAGCACATTGAAAAAACACAAAAAAAAAGCACATGGAAAAACCATTCCCACCACACCAAACTAATATTGCTGGGAGATGAAGTTGCACTGGGTAGGAGAATGGAAAGAAGGGAAATCCTGAAATAACTCTATGAAGAGTGAGGGATGAGCATTTCTGTGAGCTAGAGCTCATGGAGAAGGTGGCAGAGCAGAGAAGAGAGAGATGTTGTGCATCAAGCAGAAGTTCTACATCTTCTACAGCAAATGAATGGGTGAGACAGGACAGATGAGCACAGACTCCCCATGTCAAGGTGAAAAAAAAAGGAATAACCACAGCCAGAACAAACTATTTCGATGGTTTGAGTGCACTGGAAATTTCTGTGTGTCTGAGACCTGCACCTGCCTGAGGGTAAAAGTTATTTTAAAAGTTATAATGCTGAGCTGCCACATTACAGGGACATTTCTTGCCCACATTTTCTGTCCATAAACACAGATTAAGCTCTTATACAAGCAGCCCCACTGATTCCAGCTGAAAAGTCAGTAAATTCTTTTCAGAGTTTACAAAAGTGTTTCTAAACACCAGGAGCACTAGAATTTCTAAATATCTGCCCCACTTAAGGGTGTATTTCAAGAAATAAAAGTCAGACTAATTAAGTGTAACCACAGTCTTCAAAATGCAAACAGCATCAAATTTTCAGGTCCTTTGTTACCACTGCAAAAATTAAGACTGAAGGTCTCCATCCCAAACTTTGCTATAAAAATATAACTTTAGAAGCCCTAACTAAAAAGAAATAATTTTAATTAAAAATAAAATACCTTTTTTAAAAGGAAAATATCCATTTTCTATTACAAGATAGACACTGCTAGTTTTTAAAAAGTCAGTAATTGATTTCTAATGAAAGTCTGGGATTGTTAACACTGTTATGATTGTTAAACTGATATTATGAGGACCTTTAATGCAGTGACTTTACAGCACTGGCTGCCCTGTGGTGAATAATTCCTCTAGCCTTGTCCTACACCCAGGGAATGGCACATAGATCATTTTAATGAGGCTGATTTGTGTCTGTGCTCTTGTTCCAGCCATCATTCCCAGGAAATGCAGCAATATCCCAACTCACTGCTGAAGGTATTTGTACTTTTCAGAACACTTGAGCACTTTAAAAATCTGCCCAAGTGATCTTGGCAATAAAATCTGACACAGAAACCATGTGGAGCACAAAACTAGAAAGAAGTTTATTCATTTCCTTGCTTAAAAAAATTTACATCCTTGTGATTTACAAGGCTTCTCAGCCATTTCCAGATCATAGTTTTGACAGTTTCCATTAATAAATTGCTGATTTTTACTTTTTCTATTTATTTTTTTTTAATAATTTCAAGTCCCCAGGTCATTAATTTATATGAAAGTATCAGCCTTTGCTAAAGAAAAATAAAAAAACAGACTCCTCACTGCCAGGAGAGCTTGAAGATAAACTGGAGACCTTTACTCCCATGTGGGATTGGCATGGAAGAGGATTAGGTTTGGGTGTCCATGTGTGGGATTAGGATTTTTTGGGAGGAGTTCAAGAATGTTTGTTGTACTATATCCAAAATTACATGCAAAATCACAATTACAATTATCTGTGAGCTGGAATTTTTGTATCTGCTGTCCACACTCCTGGGAAAAGAGGTAAATGAGCTCCAGACTTTCTCAAGCTGACTTTGAGAATGGGCAGAACCATATTAGTCTTTGTGCTATGACCAGGTTATCCACTGATTTCTTCTGAATTCTTAGGAAAATAATTGCTGTTGGAGCGCATTGGAAGGAGAAAAAAAAAAAAACAACATGTTAATTAGTGCCAATCTGAAATATTTTTCAGATTTCACATAAACAGAAATAATTTGCAAGCACCACGAAAAGAAATGAAGTTTCTAATTTCAAATTTGAACACTCCAGGGTTTAATCTGAGCATAAAATGCACTTGGCTGCCATGCACAGAAGACTTCACAAATTGGGTTTTCCTGTGATTGAGGGTTACACAAGCCCTTGGAAAAGGTGCTCATGGATAGTTGTGCTCTGCATCAGGCAGGGACAGCATCAGCTCAAGGGAAGGAACTCATTTAATTCCTTATCCAAACCTCACATTAACTGAGAAATCGAGTTAAATGGGGAAATGAATGGATATGGGGGAAAAGGTTAAAAAAAAAAGAAAAGAGATAAAGGGGGCATTTCTGAGTTGTTAACTCCTGAACCAAGCACCTACACTACCAACAGCAAAGTCTTTTTCTAAGGTACTTTTTCTATTTGCAAGGTTCATTTCTCAAGCAGAGGGAGAAGTTTTGTTTTGGAGTTCCATGGATGAATGTTTTACCCCTAAAGGAACAGCAGTTCAGAGCCTTAGCCAGCAACAGTGCAAGTTTTACCCTCCTTTGTATCAGCACAGTAGTTTATCTAAGAAATGTAAAAATTGGAAAGCAATCCTGGAAAAAAATACTGACCAAATGATGTTTGAAATACAGACACAGTAACAAATACAGAAAAGACAAAAATAAATATTGTGTTGTCTCTAAATATAATTCTACCAGACAACTTGCCCTTAAATCCATGCCAGTAAAACCAAAAGCTCTAAAACCAGAACTAAGTTTCAAACATAAAGTTGGTTACAATGTGTTCATATGAATCTTTGATTTTCAAGCTTTTTTTTTTTATGGACAACTAAATAATTTCATAAGAAGCACAGACCATCATAGAACTCTCCATGTATGTAACATGATAACTTGCTTCTGCTGGATGCTTCTTGTGCAAGAAAACCCACTTTCCTGGACTAAAATTTTAATGAGACATGAATTTCATGGAAACCTGGTTTTTATTCTTGCTTCCCAGCTGCCTACAAGCTACAGATCTCTGAATGTTAACTTAGTGTTAAGAAGAAGAGAAGGCATTTCATTATTTAAAAGGAAAGTTTCAGGCAAATCTACTTGTTAACTGTTCACAGTTTTTTTCCCTGTGAAACTCCTGTGAAGGCAAATCTCCAGAGGAAAAGTTGTTCTCTTCTGAGAAAAGCCAAGCAAAGCTCCACCAACAATAAAGAGCTTCCAAGGATTTGCATTTGCCAAGGGTCAGCTCCCAGACTATTTTTTGTTTGTTTGTTTGAATATTTTAATTAACTGTAGGGGATAGACCAAAATCTTCAAGAGCTGTGCAATCATGTGTTTGTGTGCTGTAACAAAAGGCCTGATTTTGATCCCTCTGTAATTCCCCACTGGCTGACCCAGCCAGTACAGAAAACAGACACAAAATCATTCTGCTCATTTGCATATTTTAGTGAAAATATCTTAAATATCACTTAAAGTGAAAGCACTGCCTATGGACCCACATCAGCTGCTGAATCATTGCAGGAGACTAAAACTTCTCTCTCAAAACAAAGCACAAGTGACCACAAACTAGGGAGGAGAGGTGGATTTTAGGCCAAGCATTCCTCTTCTCTTCCAGACCATGTACAAAATCCACCTTTTTCTCACACAGTTCTTTAATGTGCAAGCATGGTTTGGTCGATGATTTGATTATCTGTTCATTTCTCCTTATATTTGTGCTCATCTGATCTTTGGAAAACCAACTTTTCAGCAGCAAAATAATTCAAACTGGGGAGGAGAAGAGAGGAAAGCATTCACAATATTACTTAATCTTGTTGAGGGTTTAGAGGTTTTACTTCTGGCCAACTTCCCTTGATTGATATCTGCTGCTCCTCTTAGAAACACCCAACTTCCCTCCCTCCTCAATCCCAATGAAATAAAAGACTCTCCTTACCAGCCTTAATGTGAACATCCTGACTCCTGATTTTCCCTGAAGGATTTTCAGCTGTGCAATAGTAAGTGTTATCATGGATTAAGTTATTAAAGCTTGAAGGAGGGAAGGGGAAGATTTGGAGAGTGCCATTGGGGTGGACGTGGCGGATCCCTGGGACATCGTAGATCTCCTCGCCCGTCGCTAGGTACCATCTGAGCGTCACCGGGGGGATCCCCGCTGCTGGACAGGGGACCAGCGTCCCTGTGGTGCTAGCAAACACTACCTCTTGCAGAGATGCATTGACAAAGTAGAGGCTGGCGTGTAGCTCTTCACTGAAAACTGCAAGACAAAAAGAAAATAAATAAATAAATAAATAAATAAAAGAGCAGACGTTGAAAACCCGGCAGCGCGCGGAACGGTTCAAATGTGCCCAGGGAGGGTGATCAAAGCAGCTGGATGATAATGTCAGCTCTGATAAAATTAATAAATAAAAGAATAAAATGTTTCTCGTTTCCAAAGAAAATGCTGTTGAACACAGTAGGTGGTTTGCACCCAAAAGTAAAATGAGAAACGCCTTTTGGTGTACACGGATATGGATCTGCTCATTTCTGTGCTCGCTGAGGCTGAACTCCTGGTACAGCCTGCAAAAATCTGTCAATAATCTGCCTTTATGAAATTTCCAGTGGCTAAATTCCTGCCTGAAACATGAGCAGTTTCTGTTAGCATCCCTAAATTTATTTTTACAATCTTTTCATGGCAAAAATTATTTATAAAGTAATAAAAAGAACAGAGCAAACAGTGAAAAAATCCTATAACTCCTTAATAGTAATATATGTCTATACTTAATATAGATACAGCTTAGTAAATGCTTTCTATCATTTGGTCAGTTCTTTCCAGCAAAGACACTAAATCTAGGTGCCTAAGATAATCTTGGTTCTGCCATCCTTGTGGCTCCATGGAATCCCACTCCCAGCCTTAAAATGAAGATTCTGTATCACTGGAAAGAGTCAATATTAGTCAGAGCACCAGATTAACCACTTCTGCCATGGGCTATTCAGCTCTCACTGGAGGGATTGAAGTCTCCAGGGAGTTTAAAGCTCCCCCAGCATTTCCTCTGAAGTACCTTCCTAACCTCTGTTGGAGAGCTGATAAGCCTAACACACAATTTTTGTTTTCCAATAAGTGGTAGGATATATTCCAATACCACCAATCTGCTTTATATTTGCATATCGTGCTCACATGTAAAAAAACTGGTCAGTTTTGCTTGACACAAACACAGAGACTTGGATGTTTCACTGTATCTTGAATGCAGTAGATTCTGACAGGATTTTCTAAAGCAAGGCTGGTAGGGGTCAGTTTTTGAAAAGGTGACCCCACTGGAGGAGATCTCAGTGACAATGATGAGACAGATTTCAGGGTGGCCTTCATTTGCACAAGATGGTTTCTATTATAATACTGAAAAATCTTGCAATCCCAATGCTAAGCCATGAATTCTCTTGTCTAACTCTGCCACTGCATTTTATGATAGTTTGGAGCACAAAATAGACTATTTTTTCCTTCTCTCTTTTGATATCTTGCAAAAATACAAGGTGGGAGGGTGTTCATTCTAAATATCATCAGGAGAGATTCAAAAGAAAGCAAAACTGGAAATTAAAAAAAGAGAGACACCCTCTCCAACAGGGAAAGATGCCTGGCATGCAGGAGACAGATAAATGAGTGCACAGAGAAGGCTGAAAGGCACTTGGAGGTTGAGAAAGGAGAAATTTCAAATCTGGAGCTGAGCTCCTGCATTTAGATGAGGCAGGTGCCAGCACAGAATAAAGTCCCCTGCAAGGAAATTCTACCTAGAGGGTGCAATCCCAAGAGGAACACAAGCATCTGGAAAGCAAAAATAGACACAATAGGACTAAAGCACAAGAAGAAGCTGAATCCTCATTCAGAAGGAGTGAATAAAATGGTGCCACTTTTACATAATCACATTTCTAATTATAGTTGTACTTTGAAGCAGAGAACAGTATTGTTGGTAACATAATAGAGAGCTGAGAAAAAAAAAAAAAACAATTTAGCATTGTTCATCTGCTGTACAAGCTTTTCTCTACAAATACAAATGAAACAATCAACAGGGCATTTAAATTTCCATTGGCCAACAAGACATGCACGTAGAAGTAATAAACACAGTTCACATTTGCCAGCTTTTATTATGCTGTGCTGCTTCTTAGCAGATATCCAAGCAAATGCAGTAGATTTCCTGGCCAAGAACAAAGAGGTAAATACCAAATTATGAATGCCATAAATATAGAGAATATCAGGAACTCTGTTTGACACTTCCACAGAATCTAACTTCCCAATCAAACACAGCACAGCTGAAGTAGAGACTCACACTAGCAGCACATAACAATGAATTTTTCCAGCTGCTTTGTATCCTCTGTAGAAGCTTTCACTACTCTTGACAAACTTTGCATCCATCAGCCAGTACAATAGTGCTTCATTTTAAACCAGCATCTGCTAAGCATTCATCCTAATGGCAGCCACAAGCACACCAAGATCCCTGGAAAACAATCACAATGCACACACTTATCCACAATGCTGACAGCCCAGATGCTTTTTGTGGTGGAATTCACTGTGTGAGCTACGTTGGACACATCCAATGGCAAAAATGGGATTTCAGAAGCTTTTATTAAAAAGATATTTCTCCTCAACGTTCTGTAGGATGAAAGGGATTAGCTGAATGACAGAACAAGTGATTTATTGAAACCTAATTGAAACTGAGACAAGTCAAAGATGATGTGAAATTAATTATATGTTACTTAATGATAGAATATGATCCAGCTAAACACTGTATTTTTCACAAAGCAGAAGCAACTCAGACAAAGAGTTGCAAGGCAGAGTGGTAAGGGAAGCTGATGAAAGTTGTGGAAATAAAACAGCAACGAGAAATATCTGAAGAATGAAAACAAACAGAAAAAAGGCAATCATAGAAGAGAAAATAATATCCAAGACAGAATTGAAAACTCTTGCAGCTGAGTGACTGCACTTAGCATGGACAGAGATCACATCATTTCACAGTGTAAGGGAAGAAAAGGCAAAGGTTCTTCTGAATAAGGGTTATTTATTACCAAACCAGTAATTCTTGAGGGAAACAAGAGGAAGGCTGCACCTCAGCAGTGCTCAGGTGCCCCAGCTGGAATGAAAAGGTGACAAACAACCTGCACCTGCAAGCACTTTGGGGCAAGAAGGCAGAGATTTGTGTCCTGGGATGTGTGGTTAAAGGAGAATATCAGGAGTTTATCAGCTCAAAGGACAAGAAGCACTTCTGGAGTCTAAGGCTCAAAAGATGCCAGGATCTCACTCCTACAAGAATGGGGAGAGAGGTGTGGGGGAAGGAAAAATAGAGGGGAGAGAGGGAGGGAGATGGGAGGTGGATAAATGGCTTGCAAGTTCAGTCAACATTCCTTACTCTCAGTACTTGAAGCAATAAGAGGAACTGACAAAGCATTATAGCCAAGGAGGTTTCTTCTGATTTTCAGGGGAGACAACACTGCTGTGCATAGCAAAGTGCTGAACACATCAGCCAGATGCAAAATTTCTGTTGGCATTTGAGAGATCTCTTTTCAGCTAAGCTGGTTCTTTACAAGCAGGTGTGCAGGGCTGTGAGCTGATGTCCCTCAGGCTGGGCAGTGAAACCAGGATGGACACACAGCTATGCAGATTTAGGCTGGGTGGGACATTTCCAGCACCTGCAGCTGCTGGCACAGCTAAGAATGGAGTTTTTTTGTTTTGTCAGAGGTGGCCTTTTCCCTCCTCAGGCAGGTCACTCCTCCAGGTCTGCAGCTCCTACATGTGTGCATGCTGAGAGCTTGGTCTTCTGCAAGGACCTAGCCAATAGCTCTTGTGATATTCCTGCCTATGAGGGATCTGTCCAGGCTTCACAAGGCAAACCAGGCTGAAATTGCTGTTCCTCAATCCCCCTTTTTGCAGAAAGGGGTGTCACTAAGGTGTGAGAGAGAAGATCATACATTTAAATTACAGCATTGCATCCAGCTTGGGATCTGTTGACAAGAAGGGGTCAGCACCAACAAAGAGATGAGAGAAGAAATGAAAAAGTAAACCATGAAACCTTTGGCCCCTTCAGGTTGCTTCACCTGCAAGAACCTTTACCCTAAAGATGCCAAAAGTGAAAACTTTCCTGGAACAAAAGAAAATTTTCTATCTGTTCAACTCAGTGCCAGAATGCAATGCTGAGCCTTGGTGTTGTACGTAATTTCTTTTCATCATGTGCTCCTTCATATTTTGGTAAGTTTAAATAACATTTCTGTGATTTTGAAGTTGGTTTTTTGAGCCCCATATTCTTCCAAACCCACATTCTGCAATTGGCCATTGGAAGACCAAATTTTCTCTTCACCACTTGAAAGAGCTGAAATACTTATGGTTGAGAGACCAGTCAGCACACTCAAAAATATGAATGAAGTGTCTCTGAAATTAATTGATACTTATATTTAATTCACACACTGTATCCTTTTCAAGGACTAAATGCTGTTCCTGTAATGTCTTTGCAAGTGGAAAGTTTGGTCTTAAATTAATAACAGTTTAAAACTAAGGGAAAAATTAGTTCTCATCCATTTGATTAATCAAATCCAGCATGAAATATTTATATAGATAAATTAAAAGATATGAATCAAAGTGAAAGTCTGGACCCAAGAGACCACTGAGATTATTTATATAAAATAAAAATCAAAACAGAAAAGATAAATTATGTAATTAAGCAGTTGACTGCACTCCTGCACCACAGCAGGTTTGTAGAAACAGCCTGGACTGTGTTGCAGTGGAACTTCAGGTTTGCCACAGCTTTGGACATCAATGTTCCCTCTCTTTTTCTCCTCAGTGAGGTTGTGATTGAGGAACTGGGCAACAATCAAGTATTTCCTTCAGATTCATTGGATTGTATAAGGTGCCACCTTAAAATGTAATAATTTCCCACTTTATATACAGCTGCCTAAACACAAGAAACAAATCCAAGAAGTATAATAAAACATAATAAATACAGAAATTAACACAGGAGAAACATAATAAATGTATAATAAACATAGAAGCAAATCCAAAGAGTATAATAAAAACAGCAGAAGGAAAAACAGAAAAGGGAAAGGAAAGAAAGGACAGTATTTAATAAAGTCTAAGGTCCTAGTGCTGAGCTTGGAATGGCAGACACCTGGAACTGCTTTTTACCATGATGGCACAACACATTCCAGAAAAAGCTGACATTTGGAAAAATTTTTGCAAAAAGATGCAAATCAGCATGAGACACATTCCCTTAAGAAGTTTAAGGACTAAGAACCTGAGTATTCTTATCAGCTCATCAAGGTCTCACCAAAGTTTAAGAAAAACAATAAAACATCAATATCCTGGATGCCTTCTGGAAGAAGCCTTTTCCTGAAAGACCTCAGCCATCCTTCCTTGGGTAGGGGAGCAGCTTTTGAGCCTTTTCCACAGGCAATGCAGGAAAAGCCCTGGGCTCAGCTGAGACCCTGCCTCGATGGGCAAATCACTCCTTCCCTTTTCCACCATCCCCAGCAGACAGAGAGGGATCAGAACCACTTTTTGAACATCTCATTTAACTGGAGAAGTTCAGCACAGGTGCCCCAGCATTTTTAGCTTCTGGGTGGATGTTTGCTGTCCACATTTATGGACTTGTACTGTGAGTTCAGCCTGTCTGGCTCAGGCATGAGCCTAAAAGCATCACAGGCTTTGCCTGTCCTTACAGCAGCAATTCCTAAATGCATCTCCAGGATGCAGAAAATTCAAAAACAGGGTGGGGTTTTTTTGTTGATTTTCTTTTGTTTTGGTGGGGGAGGTGGTGGCATTAAAAGATGTAATAGAATCAGAGCAATAAAAGGAGAAAGGTCACAGAATATCCTGAGCTGGAAGGGACCCACAAGGATCATCAAGTCCAGCTGCTGGCCCTGCACAGGATCATCCCCAGATGTTCCCTTTCATCCCCAGAACAGGACAGGGAAAGGATTAAATAAAAGAGATTATTTAGCAAAATGGAAGAAAAAGGTAACAAGACAGGTGGAAGTCAGAAGGATGTTAAGACTCAGGGAACTCCCCAGGATTTCACAACTCTTGAAAAATCTGCTCTCAGCCAGACTGCTCCTTTCTCACTGGCCTGAAATCAGAGTAAAACCAGGCAAGAAAACATCATTGTGACCACAGCCATTATGGCTGTGAGGTAGAGACCTAGAGAGAACAAAAGATCCAATTACAGCAAAACAATTGAAAAAAAAATTAAAGTGAGAATTTAAGCCTCATTTTTCAACGGTCAGCAAAAAATATTGAAATCCTCCCTAACAGGGGAAAACAAAATATTGATTTTTCACTGTAAGTACAAATATCTTGGAAGAAAATTTAATGGAATTAATCTAAAAAGCAGTCAAAAAAACCCATTCAAACCAACTTTTATGGGAAAATGGCTGAAGCCATCTAAACAATAAATTATATTTAAGGAAACTGAATTACCAGGATCATACTACAGGTTAATTAGCCCATTGACATCCAAACAACACAGTATGCTAAGATAATGTTTTTTGCATAAACACACACACACACAGAACTGATAAATGAAACATTTCTGAATGCACTGCTGTGCTTTACAAACCAGTAGTAGAAACATTACAAATGCAATCACAAATATGCTGATTACTCAGTGCAGAATGGAGTGAGAGTCTGGGTGGGTGGGAGGGTGCAATTCTAGTGAGCTGTGTCATTATTTAGGATGATTTTTAATTTTTTTTTCAAGATTCTATACTGAATCACCATGACTGAGATTTAAAAAAGAGAGATTTAAAAAAAAAAAGGAGCCTAAATTGGCCTTTTTTCCTCCAATGCATCTCCTCTTGATGAACTAAAAAAAGCCCTTATTTGAAAAGAATCAAAACCTGATTAGACACTTACAAACAAGAATGTTATTATCACTACTCAATTATCCAGTAACAGGCTATGCAAAGTGACCTAGAGAAATTACTGCAGCTATTGTGGAAAGATCAGAGTGATGAGGCATTACAATAATCCATCTGTGATCGTGTCTCCCTCTAGGGGTTTTATCTAATGACTAACACACAAGGTTGATAAATATTATACATTTTATTAGAGCAAGGGTAAAGCAAATGCACTTTTACAACTTTGGCTTTGATTCTGGCTTTGGGCAGGGATTTTTCTGCTCCTCTAAATTGATGGGGATGGAACATTCTTCATTGTTTGAGGGGAAGGAGGGTAAAACACAGCTCACACAAGGAATAAGTTTCAGGAGGCAAAATAAGTAACTTCAAGAACAGGAGAACAGCACTGGATAAAAATGCTCTGACCAGAATCCAAATTAAGTCTTATTAAAAAGGAATTAATAAAATGAAGAAGAGTGAAAGCAGCCCTGAAGATGAATTATGACAGAATGCTAAAATCAAAATTAAATCAATTGCCCAAAATTATCTGATATTGCAAATATAATTAGCAAAGAGATGCAGATATTAAACTAATACAATTACAAAAACACCAATTAAGCACCACCACCCACAACAGTTTTAAGTCAAGTCAACAAAGGAGAGCACAATTCTTCCCACAGTATAAAATCTCAAAATGCAGAACTATTTCCATGTTGTGTCTTGTGTAAGGATAGTATTTTAGGGCTCAACAATATAAATTTGCCATGTGTCCACCAAAAAAAACAACAAAAAATGATGCTTTTGCAAATTGCTGCTCTGATTCAATGTGCCAGTGCTCAGCCTTTTATTCCAAAGGGTTTCTTGTTTGAATCAGTTTCAAAATCAGAACCACTAATGAGGATAATTAAGTATGCAGTTGGTTTTGCCCACAAATAATAATCACTAAGGAAATAAAGCACTCAGTGTTACATTATCATTCTCAGAGGACAGAAACTTCCATTAAATCAAAGCAGCCTTCCACAATTAAAAGAAAAGGTCCTCAGGTGAAACCATAAAAAGAAGCAGAACTCACAAGGCAGGGAGAGAAGTCTGGGTTTTGGTGGAGTGCACAAAGGCAGAGTGGCAAATGCAATAGGTGCAAGTGATGGGAGCTTTTAATTAGCTAAAAA
Source organism: Oenanthe melanoleuca (assembly GCF_029582105.1). Taxonomy (NCBI): domain Eukaryota; kingdom Metazoa; phylum Chordata; class Aves; order Passeriformes; family Muscicapidae; genus Oenanthe; species Oenanthe melanoleuca. Next base: position 108,003,765 of record NC_079333.1, on the reverse strand, counting down.
GGAATAATATGTGGTTTAAAAAATACCACAAAACCCCCCCAAAAAAACAAAACAAAACAAAATAAAACAAAAAACAAAAAAACAAACAAACAAACAAACAAAAAAAAAAAAAAAAAAAAAAAAAAAACAAAACAAAACAAAACAAAAAAAAAAAACCCAGATAATTGTTAATCTATGGGCCAAAAATATGCATCTCTGCCTCTTGAACCCAAAAAAAACCAATTCCACTCATTCTTATCATAAGGAACACACTGCAAGGACACCCAAAGCAATAGGACAGAAATAAAAGAAGAGCCTCAGATTTCTTTTTCTCTTAAAAATATTTTATGAGCAAGAGAAATAAAGATAATGAGATGTGTCTCAGGTCTTTGAAAAATGGAATTAATCCATATTTGTATAGATTTTATTTTAACTGGTTTATAAAATTATCACTTTTTCCACAAGCAGAGCCATTATTTTCAATGACTTATTGGCTGAGATTTAACAGGTTTCAATCTGGGGCTTGTCTTCAAAATGCTGCAGTTGACCTAATGCCTCTGAGAGAGTCCTGATCACACAACTCCACATCCTAATGGGACAACAGACTTCTACAAATAAGCAGCAAAGCCAAGCATACTTTTTATTAGACCTGTCCAGGAAAGAGACAAAAAAGAAAAATCTCTTCCATACAAAAATGACATCAAATCAAAATTTTCTGTGAAAATAATTGTCAGGATGCTTCACAAAATTCCATGAGGGTTTGTTTCAGAGAAGAGCAATACATTTTGAGTCTCACAGTCTGGTGGCTTCTCTGTCACCTTTCCCACATCCCAGCTGAAGCCAGAGCCTGAAAAATCTTTCATTTGGATGCAGGGAACAGCCAGGACACCCTGCTGGGACAGGACCTTGGCCTTTCTCTGCTCATGGTGAGTGAACCCTACTGCCAGGGTGAGCCTCAGCAGAGCACACAATCCTGCCAACCACCAGCTAGCAAACTGGAGAAGGAGAAAAAACCCAAAATGTCAAGGGATTTTTAAACCTCAAGCTCTCAGCTCTGTTACTCCACACCATTGTTATTCCCAGTACCTACAAAGTGGCCCACAAAAGATAAATCAGCTAAATGGCTTCAGACTGAAAGAAAGTAGATTTAGATGAGATATTGGGAAGGAATTATTTACTGGGAGGATGGTGAGGACCTGCACAGGGTGCCCAGAGAAGCTGTGGCTGCCCCATCCCAGAAGAGTTCAAAGCCAGGTTGGGTTGGGGAAGGTAAAACAGGAAAGCCCTTGTTACTGAATTACCATGAACACAATAGGGTAGCCCACTGAAGCTAATCCACTCTTAATTAAACAATGCTTTTGGCCAGAGGGCAAGGCCAAAAGACACAAAAGACTGGCCAGCACCCAAAGATTAGATCTTAGAGTTTAGAATTATGCTAATATAAGGATTCCTATAGGCTGCATGTAAATGCTATAAAATTAGTATTTTGTACTAGATTGGTTCTTAGGGATCAGAATATTCATGATGGAAAAGGATTTATTGTATTACAAATGGAAAGTCACTCTCTTTACTCTTCTTCCTCTCTTTACTCTTTGCTCTTCTTTCCTTCTCTTCTTCCACTTCTCCTCTCCTCTCCCTCTTCTATTACCCCAATATTATCCCATTACTCTCTCTCCCTGCCCCTGCTCCTCTTCTTCTTCCTCTCTTTACCTTCTTTACTCTCTACCCTCCCCCTTCTCTCTTTCTTTCCCCCCTTTTATCTCTTTAATCTGCACGTGGCTGTGCCGGGCAGCTCCTAGCAGACTCTCTTATAATAAACTGCAACTGTGGCTTTTAGCATTTACAGAGTGTCTGAGTCCATGCGTCCACCCTGACACAAAGAATCCAGGAGTCTCCCGCAGGACAGCCTTGGAGCAGCCTGGGGCAGTGCAAGGTGAGATGCTCTTCCAGGTCCCCTCCAACCCAAACCCTTCCATGATTCTATAATCCCACTTCTGCCCCCAGGAAACCTGCAGGAGCTCTCACTGGTAATGATGGCAACTTCAACAGGCTCCTCATCTACAGCCAAATGTTGTCACAGCTGAAAACTGGCTGCCTGAAACATTTCTGTAAATCCAAAACAGGGCTGAGCACACAACACAGAAAGCTCTGCTCCAAAACTATGAGAGAAGGGGAGAGGAAAACAGAGGGGGAGGTCTGGATGATGCCTGTATCATCCCACTCCTTCCCCATACTGAGGAAACCTAGGGAAAAACATTTCTCCTGGATACTTTGAGGGAAAACAATATTGTCCCAAGGGATGGGGAAGGATGGAGGTTTGGGGTTTGGCTGAGCCTGCACAGATTCCACACAGACACCATCAGTGAGCTCATCCAACAAGGACAAGCAGGAGGATCTGAAACGTGCTGGCAGCCATCAGTGCTCAAAACACTGAAAGAAATCACACTAACATTGCTAAATACATTGGTGTTGAAAGAAAATGCAGGAAGAATTAGGTGAAAGCTTTGGTGGCACAGAATTTCCAACGCTGACATCCACATTAGGCAGTCCCTGCTAAAGGAAAGTGCAAAACGTGTCCATCATGGGAATAATAAACAGAGCACTTCCTGAAAAAGAGAGTTCTTCCAGAAACTGCTGAAGAGATGAGTAGAACTGAACTCTACTGGATTTCCTCGTTAAGAAATACTGAACAGACACTGTAGTCTTAACAGTCCCAATTCACCACCATCACCACCAGCATATCAAGGACAAAATTTAATATTAGTCTGATGCATTTTTTGCATCAAACTTCAGATAATATTGGGGTATAAGAGCATTTCCACTCTGCAAGTGTTAAGTTTACTGTCCCCCACTTCCCCACCATGATTCTTCTTTCATGACAAAGTTAGCTGCAAGTGATTTATTTAACAAGTCCTTACTCTCCAAACCTGCAGACAAGGAAGAGATGAGGATACATGAAAATGCAGGAATGGAAGAAATTCCCAAGTCATAGGCAAGAAAATATACACCCTGAATATTAATCTGTAGGGGGAGGACATGTGGGATCTAGAAATGTAACAAGCTGGATTAGAAATCCCTCCAGACCACAGATGCACCTGGATTTGGATTTCCTCATCTGGTGAGGGTTCTCAAGCCCCTGCAGAACACACAGCACGTCTCAAACATTTTGCTGCCCTAATGCTGCTTTGCATCCATGCTGGATTTTTTCCACCCGTGGGGACAAGCCCTCAGTGTGAGTGAATTCCTTCTGACAGCTTGCCTGTGCTGTCAGCCAGGGCTGGCTGGGGCTGAGTCACAGCAGCACAGCAAGGGCAGCTCCCCCCGTGCTCCAAACCCAGCCCCAGCAGAGGAGGGGAGAGGGCACAGCTGCCTGTGCATCCCCCTTGCTCAGGGGATGGCTCTCAATGAACACCCAAAAAAAAAAAAAAAAAAAAAAGAGGGTGTTGAGGTTTATCTTCCTTTTTTCAGGATTAAATGCTTGAGATGGTATTTCTTGCTCAGACTCATATGTTTATTAGTTCTTCTCTATACTACAAACTGTGAGCTCTACAGCACTCCAAGCTAACAAACTAAAAATGGAGCTCTATCTCTTTCTCTACAAGGCCTCTTAAGGGTAAATTCTCCAATTAAGAAAAGCCACCTAAATTATTTTTACCTTTAACCCAATAATCAACCATCCATGGCCCACAATGTGGAATTCTCTACCCATTTGCAAAATATCACCCAAACCCATGATGAAGAAGGTGAAGAAGAAGGATGAACCTCCACCATAAAACCTCCTAAAATCCCTAAAATCTTGCTTTATATATATATTGCTAAAACCTTATACTCTAAATTTTCCACCCTGTGATATCACACACTTCTATTCAAACTACACACCCATGATCCCAGTTCTATCATTCCATTTTGGAAGCTTCTCCACAGCCTCAGGTCAAAGGCAGAGTTCTCCTGGGGGTCAGTGCCTGTCAGCACAGAAAGTCTGAAATTCTCAATGACCAGAGTTCCAATGAGAGGGAGGAAAAGAAGGAGAAACTCTGAAAACCCACACAGCAATTTCTTCTGTTCAGCACAAACATCCAGCACTAACAGAACTGACAATCTCAGTGCTTTAGAGCAAACAGAAGTTGTTTATAGTTACTATTGTAATAATGAAATTGCTGATAGGCTCTGAAAGTGATTTGTCTCTATTAATCATGAAAATAAACCCAGGACTAACAGAGACAGAGAGTAACACACCACAACAAAAGAAGATAGAATAGAATATTACAACATGATGTAAATGCACATAGAATATAAGGACATGCAGTGACAGAACAAGAAAAGGCCTTTAGCTGAAAGAGATCAGGGTTAGGTTAAATATTGGGAAGAAATTCTTCCCTGGGAGGGTGGTGAGCCCCTGGTACAGAATTCCCAGAGCAGCTGTGGCTGCCCCTGGATCCCTGCAATGTTCAGTTCCAGGCTGGACACTGGGGCTGGAGCAGCCTGGGACAGTGGGAGGTGTCCCTGCCATGGCTGGGGTGGAATGAGATGAGCTTTTAGTTCCCTTCCAGCCCAAACCATTCTATGATTCCATTCTGTAATAAAAAAGATAAACAGCATTTTCATTTGGTTACTGCTCACATTTTTTCCTAAACTGCTTCCAAGATCACCATGATGTACTGATTTTTGTTTACACCTCACTAAATTAAAGGAAAGGAAAATGCCCTGGCATTTATGGCTATTTTTATAGAAGACTAGAGCTATGACAAGCTACTGCAATCTTAATTAAAAAGAATACCAAAAAAGCAAGATTTTTCACTCTACCTATCACTTGAAGGGGAAAGGAAAAGAGGATAAAGAAGAGAAAAAGGGTAGGTGAAAAACAAGTCTTCAGGATTTAATTTTGCTTCCTAACAAAACCAAATAAACAACTTATGGAATGAATATTACCTCAACAATTGCTATCTGATACTCTCTCTGTCATGAGTTTACTCTGTAATTAATGTAACACAGCATATAAAGAAAAAAGTATGTTAACATTATTATAAAATAGACACAATCCATGAGGAATTTCTTTTCCTCAATAGGGGGGACAAGATCTCAGGAATTTGGGTTGGGCTGGAGGAGGAAAGGTTTTAATAAGAAGAAATTAAATGTATCTCAAATAAATTGAAACAACACCATCACTCAATATTAATATCACATCTAAAATGGAGGGGAGACACTACAAATGTAAAAATAAGTTATCCAAGGGTATTTTAGCATTCTGAATGATCAGAAGGTAACACTCCATGTGGAAATGCCACATTTAGCATGGTAATCAGCTGAGGAATAAAAATACAAATGGAAATATTATGAAGATGGTACAGAATGAGTATACAGCACAGATTTACATATTATATACTCTTATACTCTATATACTGAAATTTGAACACTTAACTACCAGTGCCAACCTGGGCTTGGGCTTTTCCTCCGTTTTCCACTAGTTTTTTTTAAAAATAACCTATCAGTTTTTTCACTGAAGTGCAAGGAAAATGAAGTCCTAGCAGCATCCTGCAGCCAAGGAAGGTATTTCTGACCACACTGGTGTCAGTTCAGCCTAAACGAACCTGTTCCCTTCCAGTTTTCCTTGGGAACATTTTACAGAGACCAAGCCTCAAGAGTAACTGCACAAACTCCTTTATTTTGTTATCACTTTTGGGAGAAGGATGACAACATTCAACATAAATCTTACTGAAAGGAGAAAAGAATTCTTCAGTGTTCAGTTTCTTTAAGAATATAAATCACTTTTTTTTTTTTTAATAACAGTAGAATAGGGTGTTATTCCAAATGTCCAAGTACCCATCACCTGGGCTCCAAGAGTGGCTGATAAAGGATTTTTAGGGAAGGTCTGTCACAATCCTTTCCTGATGGTGACAGCTAATTTTAAGCCCAGTATCACACAAATAACTAGAATTACCTTTGCTATTTGCAGTGCTCTGCACTCATTTTCTTCCCCAATTGCCATTTTATTCCCCATTATTGCATGATCTTTGCAGCTCTACCTCTGTGCATTTTGGGGTCTCTTGAATAGTGTTCCATCAGAAGATTTTAATATTTATAACCTTCCTCAGTTCATTTGTGTCAGCCAAGCCATGAACCAGCACAGATCACTGACAGGGTTTTCTCTCCAGCAGGAAAATCAATTATATGTTTCCTATTTCTTTCCTGGCCTATCATTAATCTACATGAGGACCTCTCTTACCCCATGGCATCTTTCTTCCACACTGCCTGATATGACATTTTGATGAACTTGTTTTAAAGAGCTGGTTATGTTATACTGACTCCATTCTCCTTGCCCACCTGCTTTGATTCCCTCAAAGAAAAAAATCTGTAATAATTTTCCTTTTCTAAGTCTGTCAGATTTCTTTCCCCAGTGCATTGCATTTATTTTTGTGCTCTAAAAACTTTTTTCTTTAATGCCTGATAACTTATAATTCTCTACCTTAATCCTTTAAGACAAGAAAAACCTGAGACATTAAGTACCCAAAATAAAATAGCAAGAATACATCTGAAGTCTGGATTTTTCAGAAGTTAAAAAAGTTATTTTAAATTTATTTTCAGTTCCTTGATTGAGAATGCTTTGTCCCAGATGCCCATTTTCAAACACTTAGGTTATTTGGGAATTTTCTAGGTTCACTAGCTTTCACCTTTACTTTTTTTTTTGTCCAAGACTGCAGGATTTAATATGTTTTTTCTTCAAGATTTCAGCCCTGGAAGACAAATTCTCACCAATTACATGAGAACTTCTTGCCAATTACCCCCAGACTTGTCAAATCCCCCTACCTTTAAGTTTGAAACCATCTGTTTGCTTGTTCTGTTTTGGTTTGTATCACATCCAACTTACCTTTAAATATTTCCTTTTCCTCCTGTAAGTCTTACTCCTTCTCAACACTACTTTTTTTTTTTTTTTTTAAACTCAGTTTTTGGGGCTGGGCAGATGATAAAGCATCCTGCAAGAAAAGGCTGAGTGGAGAGATCCTAAAATTCAATGTTTTATTGAAACAATCTGTTTCAAGCAAGTCTTTCTCTATTATTTCCTGTGTTGCTGGTACCTCTTGGAATGTTCCAGCTGCATCTCCTGTGCCAGACCAAGGCAAAATCACCTTCCCTGGAGGCTCCAAACCACAGCATCCACCTTTCACCTCTCATCTTCATCAGCCAACTCTACCAAGCTGAAAATACACCTTTTTCATTCATCAGTCACATTAAACCATAATATTTAAGGCTTAATACAATCACTGCATTTGGCAAAATAGTTTCTCCCACACACACTTCTCCTCCTAATCAGAGCTAATTAATTATGTGCATCATACAAATTGACAGCCAGGTAGATTCTGAAGCAGTTTAAAGTGTAAATAATGATGAGATAAAAGGGATCTTTTGAGCAAAATCAAAGTATCAAGTAGTCATTATGTGTAATCACTATTACAATTTAATGACATTTGTGCTAGAATAGGAATATGAACAGGAATTAAAGTGTCTCATATATATTATTACTTTTTTTTTTTTTTTAACTCTTTATTGGTTCCATATGGTTACTGAAACATCAGCCTTTGCTTGAGTCTTTAGCAGGTGATTCTGCTGCCAAAAGAGAATCCAAGTGAGACATAAGGAGGTCATGCTGTGTGTGGCAAATATTCTAATTTTATCTTTTTAATCTTGCTTTATGGGTTAAATATCAATATTAACCTGGAAAGCCATGATTGCACACAATCTCATCATGCACACAAATCTATACCTAAGACACAGAAGTAGCCTCAAAATAGATGTGACAGTGACACACAGACCTGACTAAAGGGGTAAAGGGGAGGCAGAGGAAGGAGGAATAAGATTCCTTTTCTCTTATTAACCTGATAAGCAGCAAATCATGAAAGAGCAGAATCTAGAGAGAAAAAATTCTACCTGCTTTTAAATTTCCTATGTATTTGTAAATACTTTCCTTTTATGACCAGTTCAAAGGGTAACTACAGGAGTCAGTTTTGTCCACCATCAGGACAGCAGGTTTGCAAACATCCTTGTCTTGCACAGGTTTCTTGATAGAAGTGTTTCTATATCTAACATTTCTCAGGGGATCAAGTCCTGGATATGGCCTTACTAATATTTCTATGCATCATTGAAAATGTAGCACAAGAACAAAATAAATAAAAGAGAAGGCCAGGAGTACTCAGTGACAAAAAAAAAATACTGACCTCCAAATGTTATTTCACCCAAAAGTTTATATGAAAGGGACAGGACACAAAGGACACACTAATCAAATAAAAGACCTTATGTAATCTGCAGAAATATCAGATTGTGCAGCAGCACCAGTTGAGTTCAGGGCACAGACTGATACCAAGGTATCCCTAGGGCCTGTTTGCATTTCCTAAAACAGAACTTGATGGAGCAGAGAAATTTTGGGGGTTTATCCAACAATATTTTTTCATCTCTCCATTTCTTCCTTTCTTCACTCAGATTTTAAAGAAAGGCAGCTGGCTTTATTGATCAGGATCACCTTGAGCTATTTCCGTTCATGAACTGAAAAGAAAAACCCAATAAGATGAGCTGATTGGTAAAATCCCTCTTGGTTTGTTGTAAGATTTCTGGCTTTAAATGAAATAATTTTTAAAAATATGCCACCCAACCAAACCATCCCATCCCTTATATAATTCACATCTAGATTTGTCCCTTTAAACATTGACACTTTAAACATTTTGGGTTGTTTTATTATTCTACAGTGAAAACAAATACTTGGTTTGAGCCTGTGCCTATTTTTAATGGCCTGTTTTAACTCTCCCATTGATCTGTTGTCATGTTTAATCAAGACAACAACAAAAAAAAAAAAAAAGAATAGCAAGCAGAGTAAGCTTCAAGTACTGCACATTTAATTACATCAAGGATTCGTTGGGGAGGAAGGGCATAAATTGACCTTTGTATCAGTTTTCATGAGCTTAGGTGTTCTTTTTAGACTCCCAGAATATCAGCCCTGAAAATGGGAAAATAAAGCAGTTCTGTGTTTGAATTAAACAAAAGGCCAGCCTAAGGAACAGTCTGCAGAAGAAGCACAGATATTTTTAGGTTTTTCTAGTCCATCACTCAGCAGCACAGCACCTCCCCATCCTGAACAAGGTGCACACAAGTTTCAGAGCTGTTTCTCACACAGTTTAAAGAACAATGCCCCAGCAGTGAGATGGATCCCACTGTGCAGACACTGTGTGTGTACCTGGGTGGGGAGAGAATGGGGCCAAGGGAACCTCACTGGGATCACAGAGCCAAGGGGAAAGATGGGGAGAGAATTTTTACAAGGGATGGGGTGACAGAACGAGGGGAAATGGCTTCAAACTCAGAGTGATTAGATTAGATTAGATATAGGGGAAAAAAATGTTCTCTGTGAGGGTGGGCAGGGGCTGGGATGGAATTCCCAGAGCAGCTGTGGCTGCCCCTGGATCCCTGGAATGTTCAGTTCCAGGTTGGACACTGGGGCTGGAGCAGCCTGGGACAGTGGGAGGTGTCCCTGCCATGGCTGGGGTGGCACTGGGTGGGCTTTGAGGTTCCTTCCAATCCAAATGTAGTGGTTTTGATGAAAATGTGCAAAACCAGCACACCAAACCATCCTGTGATTCCATGATACAGAAACCTGATGCTTTCATTGCTCAGCTGATAAAACAGGTTCAACACAGGATTTTAAACAGCCTTAAGTTCTAAGGTCATTCTCCTCCTTAAGAAGACTGGAAATAACTTCTTTCTTCCATAATCCTTGGGATCTTTCTTCTGTGCATATGACTCACTAATAAACAAATGCAATTGATCAGGTGGGAAAAGAGGGAAGCAAATTACACAAATCACAAGCACTAAACTAAGCTGAGTCTTTCAAATGTTAAAAGCATAATTAGTTTCTCTCTCTTAAAATACACAAAATATCAGATGAGTCTTAGAACTGCTTTGGGGATGGTGAGTCCCATTTTGTATTTCCCAGCAGCCTATGCTCAGATGATATCATGTGTCTCAATCTGAAATGTTAAATTTGGAGAACAGATCTTACATGCAAGTACCTAAAGTAGATCACAAAGAAAATAGCCCAGATTTCCCAGGGAGGCCTGTGCAAGCAGAAACAGCTCTCTACATTTTCTCTGTTTGGTTGATATCTAAGTACAGTTTTACAGTATACAATATTGGTATTATTTGTAGATTAAATTTGGATTTAGCAAAACACAAGTAACACTCATGAGAAAAAAAAAAAAGAGTTTATGGGGATTCCAGAATATTAAGAAACCAGCAGATTCAGTAACTACATTCTGACTTCTGAAAACCTTATGTCTGATAATTTTCATTAGAATTAGTGAGATGATTCATTAACATTTCAAGTACAAGAACAAGATAAGATAAATAAATATATGAAACAGCCCTAATCTCAATTGGTTTGCTGTAGACCTCATTATTAAACAGAAAACATATGTTTACAGAATATTTTTTATAAAGTATTTACAGTTACAGTATTTATTACAATTGCAAATGCATGTTGTAGTCCCATAAGGGGATGAAAACCTACTCAGACATCATAACTGCCTGCAGTGGGGACCAGAAACTTCCCTCACAAGAGGCAGTCTGAGAGAAGCCAGCTAAGAGGAGAAAATACTCAGCAGCAGCACTGTTGTCAGGTCTACATGAAGTATCTGGGGCTGGTGTAAAGGAGGGGAATGGAAGCAGATGGGCAAAAACTGTATGAATTATATAATTATTTACTGGAAGGACTAAGGCTGCAAACTCCACTGGGGACACTGCCCCTCTGCCAGGGACATGCACCTCTGCTCTGCAACCACTGAGCCATTCTGCCAGCACAAAAACAGCTTTAAAATCTGCTTTGCAATGCCTGCACTGAGTCACTGCCTAATTTCAGGGGCAGCTTTGCTGCAGATCAGTCCCTGCTTGGCCATCACCCCCATCCCACCTGTGCTGGCAGGAGCCAAGTGACAAAGAGCACCACAGGCTGGGCACCCTCAGGAGTTTAAAGGTGTCTGAGAGATGATGGGACACAAAACTCCAATTTCCTGCCTGAAGCAGGACTCAGGGCTTGCCCACACTGCCAGGGAACCTGGAGGTTCCTTTGTGGGCCCTGTGAGCAGAGGAAACACAAACACTGCTGGTTGAAAACCAGGCAAGAGCACTCCATGAGCGAGGCTTGTCAGGATGCACACAAAGAGTGGCAGGAAAAGAGGGAGAAGTCAAGAGTTCTGAAGCACACTTTCAGTTTTCAGCTTTTGAAGGCCCAGTAAATATCACAATAATGCAAATGCAGCATTACCTGCTTGATGTATTCCAGACTGGAGCTCAGATTCCTTTGTGATTTTACAATGTAGAGTCAGCCTAAACTAACAATTTTCACACAAAAGCATTGTTGCTTTGAAGAAATATCTAATGCTTTTAAGAGAGACACGATTGTTTAAAAAAAAAACAACTTATTTTTTACAAATAGATCATTCTTACAGGATGTGCATTGTCTACATGGAGCATGCACTTTAATTTATACACAGCTGACACTAAAATGCCTTGTTATTGTTGAATTCCCTTCCTGAGTACACATAAACACCCACTTCTTCCTGGTCTTAACATTTCACTGAAAAGAACTTCCTCACTCCTCTTTGGCATAATGAAGAGAAAAGGCTTTGAAATCAAATGAGGGGAAGAAAATAATAAGGCTACACACATTAGGCTTTTACTAACTTTAACAGCAGTTAGGCACAGAAATGATCTGCTCAGGGAGGGAACTGAGGGACTGTCATTAGACCTGTTAAGAATATATCAGTGCAAAACTCAAGGGACTATCACAAGGTGGAAGGTGGGGGGGACAGAAAAATTAAAAAAAAAAAAAGGGCAAAATTTAAAATAAAAGGGTAAAATAAAAACCCAGCATGCACTTCTTGGTCTAATTAAAGGACCAACCAAATGATCCAGGAGATGGAGAACAGAATCCAGGCCAACTAAAATATAAAGCAGCAGTTTTATCAGGCTATAGGAAAGAAACAAAATAAAAAGCCTAAGCTACTGTTTCTTAAAACACTGAAGCTCATTGGTGTTAAAGACAGAATGCAGCAGCTATTTTTATGTTTCTAAATGCCCTTAATACATTTTCTAGTGGTTCATGTTTTGCCAGTATGCTTCTCGTGCACTGTACTTCAAGTGACTCCACTCAAATAATAAGGTCTTTGAACTGACCTTGTGAAAGTCTTCCCTTGGAAAGGTACAGATAGAAATGAACTTTAAAGGTCAGCCTTAGAGGGGAGAGAAAAAAGATCTGGTTTCCAGGCTGCAGCTTGTATGTGCAGGTAAGGGGTGGCTGCTTTGCTTGCAAATGAGAACTGCAAGATGGAAGCAGACTGATTTTCATATTAGTTCAGGAAATCAAAACTAAAAATTGTAATAGACTGCTTATCCCTTTGTCACAAAAAGACTTAGGGCATGACCTACTGGCAGTGCACTTTGTAGCCCAATCAGCCATTTGGAGGTTTAATGAGAGGACACAAAAACTCCTCCTCTCCCAAGAGCTGCATCCTGCCCTGCACAGCATCACTCCAGCAGACACCTGAGGCACCATGCCCAGCTTTTCCACAGTCAGAAGGGATCATTCCCACAGTCCAGGAAAGGTTTGTAGAGCAGACACACAGCTCTTCTCCTGCTGTGAGCAGGGCAGGGATACAGGTGCCTTTCCTTTCCTTTCACTTTCCTTTTCCTTTCATTTTCCCTTTCCCTTTTCCTTTCCTTTCCTTTCCTTTCCTTTCCTTTCCTTTCCTTTCCTTTCCTTTCCTTTCCTTTCCTTTCCTTTCCTTTCCTTTCCTTTCCTTTCCTTTCCTTTCCTTTCCTTTCCTTTCCTTTCCTTTCCTTTCCTTTCCTTTCCTTTCCTTTCCTTTCCTTTCCTTTCCTTTCCTTTCCTTTCCTTTCCTTTCCTTTCCTTTCCTTTCCTTTCCTTTCCTTTCCTTTCCTTTCCTTTCCTTTCCTTTCCCTTTCCCTTTCCCTTTCCCAGCACACGGGGAAAGGAGGGAAATCTGTGGCTCTCCACAACTTCCCCATCCAGCACCACATCCGTCCTCCTCTCAAATGTCATTGGCCCAATTGAGGAGAAAAATAATTAGTTTCACTCTACTTCCTGCTAATTACAGAGTGCATAATCTGCCAAACGATGCACAGGCTCGTGCTGGCTGTGGCCTGCTGCCTCCCTGCTATGGCAGCGAATGGCTCACAGTGACAGCTGGCAAACCAGCCTCTGGGAATAAAGCATTTTAGCACTTCATAAATTTCTAACAAGGTTTCAAATTGCTTCAGTTTCCCTCCTCTCAGCTCTGTCAGCCTAGCAAAGGAGTTGAGGGGGGGACGGAAAGCGGGTCTGGGGGGGGGGTGAGCACTAATTAAATCCGCAGCAGAAAAGTACAACTTGTAAGATAGTTCATTATTTTTAATAAGCAGCAATTAGACCCCAACTCCGAGGAAAGTTGGATGATTCCTGGGATGTGCTGGCAGCAGGGAAAGCAGAAATACATCCTTCTGCCTCAAATTCTCAACGTAGGAACAAGTAAAGCACTTTCAAGTGCAGCTGCATGACGTGATAAAACTTAATGGAAGGTGACACAAAATGCACTGAAAATTCAGAGGGAACATGCAGCATAGTTGGCATTAATGTTAAGGTTTCATATCACCATTCAGATAACAAATGGTTTCCAAATCCCCCCATGAAGCTGCCATCAGGATAAAAAGCTGTCTTATCATTATTACTATTGATTAGACAACATACCACATTACACTGAATCTGACATCCTGACCACAGGAATGTGCCTAGAATAAAAATAATAGGATGCAAACAGCCATTGATCATATTTATAGCAGGCTCTCTCACAGGTGTAAGTCAGCAGCTCTCCATTCCATATGAACAGACAAAACACAGAGACATATTTAGAGGCCAAATGTGCCAGAAAAATCAAGTGTTTGTCCTTTAACATTACAGAAGTGTTGTAAAACATGGAGATTTTGCACAGGATTATAGGAAAGGGTTAAGTAGAAATAGGTACTTGGTGAAAGCAGAATAAATGTGTTTAATAGGAAATAAACAGCACAGTAGAATAATAGTATCACATTGTTAAGCTACACTCCTTTTGCCAAAGCTGACCCCTCACTTTTTGCAAGTCAGAAGTCAGCAGAGCCATCACCAGTCCAAGTTCACCTTTACCTAAATTCTCCTACAGGGGGCTAAGGTCACAAAAACCCAATTTCTGGGTCAGTCCAAAGTGGTTTTTTTATCCTGGAGCACAGGCTGCTCCTAATCCCTGCTCTCATTACACACCCATAGGCTTAAGTAACCTGCATTACATAATTGGAGGGACACTGTCCTGATAACTTCCTGCAGCAGCACCGAGGACACACGGCCAACAAAAATGAGCAGCACACATCACCTCACCATCAGAGCAAATTAAACAGCAGGACAAATGTGTAATGGGCAATATTTTATGTAGCATGGCTGGAACAACAATATAATTGTGTCACCCTCCTGCTTGATCCTCCCAGGACAAGCCAGAATCTCCTTCAGACCAGCCCGAACACAGAGGGGTGACCCGAGCCTGTGCTGCCACAGCAAGTTTGACTTTCATCTTTGACAGGCAGCAAGCTGAGCAGGTTAATGGGTCTGGCCAGGAGCTGCCTGGCTGCTGGTGCTGCCTGCATGTGAATTCTGTCCCCCACAGAATTCTGCCTCCCCACCTGCACCCCTCTCCACCCCTTTATCCTGCTCTCCCAGAATGGCTGGGCTGGCACTGGCAGGATGCTCTGAGCTGGCCAGAGGACATGTGGCACCTGAGCTCCCAGGGCAGTGAGATCAGGGCGCTGTCCCAGCTCAGCTTCTGTTTCTAAACTGAATTTCTCACCAGGTGTGGAAGTAGCAGTGCAGGGATGCAAGGTGAGCAATGCCAGCACCTGCTACAGGTCAGTCTGAGAGCAGCTCTTGCACCCACGCAAAGGAAACAAAGATTTAAGGTCCTGGTGGGTTTTATGTGGAAATCCCAGTTGCTCTGCTGGTCCTGGCTTAGCTCTACTTGTCCTGTGCCCCACCCTGCCAGAGGTTCCTCTTCACTGCATAATGTTCTACTCCATCTGGTTTTTATTGCCCATAATAATCTTTTAATTCCTTGACCTTTCCTTAACCCAAATTTTCCAGATCCCAAATCTAATTTCTTACAAATTATTAGCTTAAAAAAATCAGAGTGCATCCCCATCAAGAATACTGACATACATACTGAAGAATACATCAAGGTCTCACTGCCAGCTGCTGAAAGCCCAGCAATCCCTTCTTCAGCATGCAGATTCAGGCAGCAAGTTAGCATTTGTAAAGAATCTTTCAAAGTTTTGCAAAACTATAAAAGAAAAAGACCAAACACAGACAAAAAATCCTTTTTGTTGTATTTCTCACTAAGTGAAATGCAAATTTTTTAATTTCATATCAGCATTTCTTAAAAGTTATTAAAATAAATATGGAACAGAGCATGTTTTAATTTGATTAAGTCCACGTATGGAATGCCCCTTCTGAGTGGTACATTTGCCTCATCACCTTGAATTTACACCTTCCAGGTTTTGGTTAAATGATAAGGAGCAAAAATGTTTAAGCCCAGGTGAGCCATTGGTGGCCTCCATAAATCTGCATACCTTGGGCTTTCACCATGCCATCAAATATTAATAAGTGTTTTTAGGCTGTTCCAACTGCAGAGACAGCAATTTAAAAGTGTAAAGCCACTAAAAGATCTTCATTTAAAAACCTTTTTTTCCAAATCTTTTATTCCACATGAAATCTTGTGGCTGGGATTGAAATACTGTACACCTAAAGCAGAGAACTGGACAAACTAAAAAATAAGTGTTTTATTCAAAACTCCACGGGCAATCCCAATAAAGTCCAGGCCCAGAGATGAACATGGCAGATGTGGAGTGACAGAAATGTGACTACCACTGAAAAGGGCATGTATATAGGTCAACCAGGATATCAGATACCACCATAAATACTCATAAAGATAAAAAACCCCATCTGCTCCCAATTCCATTTACATAGAGATGTTAGAAGAGATGTTAGATACCTGGCTGTGATTTACAGAATATTATTACACCATTTTCCTGCTGTGTTATCAAAGTGAGATAAGTGTTACATTATGAAATAATGAGCATATGTTATGCCTAATACCTTAATAGAGAGATTCACTGACCTTTGAATGTCAAAATTAACAGCAAAATTAACCAAAAATTCTGCTTCAGTTCAATGCAGGGTGTGGACAAAAACTGCTGAAAATACAAAGCACCAGAAAAAAAATCCAACAGTGACTTGTCTTGAAAAAATATTACAACTTTTGATACTCATTTAAGTAGGATTTCAACTTTTTTTCCCTGTTGTTAATGCTCAGTGCTAACAATATTTTAGGGTACTGCATTTTACCCTGATGAACACATACATTAAGGAGTGATTTTAAAGGAGATATTAACATAACATTTACTGCTATTTAAAAGTGAAGTGGTGACACAAAAGAGCAGGAGAAGGATGAGGGCACATTTCCAAGATGTAAAATGATCTTAGCAGGACAGCTTTGGAGTGATAATTTTATGACATCATTTTAAGACATCATTTTTCATCTCTAAGATTATTTCCACAGAATCCTGCAGCATCTGTGCCCTTTAGGGGATGCAAGGAGAAGGCAGAGAGGCTGCTGCTGGTTCTCTCAGTGTACAAAAATGGTGAAAATGCAACTACAGAACAGCAGAGGGCTGATAAGGGGACTGAGGAAGATGTAAAACTGGGAATATTTTAGGGTAAAAAATCAGCCACTACCTTAACACGCACTGATGAACTTCTTATGTGATTCGAGTGTCAGATAATACAGTGATACAGGCAGATTTTCCACCCTATTTCCTCAGGTTATATATTCATTCCTGCACCAAAAAAGGTGAGCCCCAGTGCCAGGGGAGGCACTGGAATCCTCACAAATGCATTGACACTTCCCTTTCCAAGCCACAACAGAATAGCTGCATTCTACTGCTAAATGAAATGAGTGTTTTTCCTTGCATTTTGAAACAGCTGATTTTAAAGGGATTGTTTCACACACAAAAGAGTTGATTCTTCCAAAAGGTGTGATTGGAAGAAAGTAGAAGAGAGCAGCGTTTTACCAAAGAATCTTCATGTATGTTTCAATATCAAATTTAACAAAATTAAATTAAGTGTCAAAAAGGTGCCAGACAAATCCCACACGGAACTCAAATAAAATGCTCAATGATTCATTTTTTTTACTCTGTGAGACTCCTTGGAAGAAAATGCATCTAATTTTGTTCAATTATGTTTGTATCTGATTTCTAGTGCACAGAAGTTAATGGAAAGATATAAATACTGTCCTCCTCCAAGCATAATTATATCAGAGAGGTGCACACTGAGGGAGCAGCAGAAATATTTAAGTTGAAGCATAACCCTGGTAGAAGAACAAAGCTGGATGTGAAAATATTTAGGGTGGGAAATTAGAAGGCTGGTTTAAAAGCAAAACAAATCAAGTTGTCTCCATACCACTAAGAGGTCGTCTTACTTCTCCATACACAAAACATGGTTTTGAGAAAAATAAAAAACAAACCTCAAATACATCATGGGGATGGAAGTTATGGCAATGATTGGGAGCTTGGGTATAAACAAAATCTCCAGTGCCACCAGGCAATCAAGATTTTGATTAAATGATGCTTGGACTACACTGAACAGATAAGGTGAGAAAATAAAAAGGTGAAATGTAGTTGTTAACAATTTTTCCAAATTGTTGGAATTTTCACATCTATTTATTCTTATTCCTATCTGCATCTCCCCAGCTGCCCAAATCTTCTTCCAATTCTTATTTTAGCCATTACATTTAATTTTGCTATAGAAAAGATCTTGTCCTAGACTCTGGCCTGTACACCCTCCTAAGAATCTTTTTTTTCCTGGTTTGTTTTTTTTTTTTTTTTTTTTTTGTGTGTGTGGTTTTTTATTTGTTTGTTTGCTTGGGTTTTTTGTTGTTTATTTTTGGTTTTTATTGGGGTTGTTTTGTTTGTTAGTTTTGTTTTTGAGGTTTTTTTGCATTTTAATTTTGAACTTGCTGGTTGGGAATAAAAAAGAAATTCACAAGACCATTTTCTGATTTCTGTTCTAATCTGTCAGTCTACCCCAGTATAACTAGAACCATTGTTTCTCTTCAAGGCTGCTGGAAGATCCCCCTGTGAAATTTAGCAAGATCACAGTGCTCCTGGCTAACAGAAAAATTTCAATACAGAGATGCACATTACGAGTTTCTACCACATTTTGAACATATTCCACTTGGAGCCTTGCCATATTAGGACTACTTGACTAGATTTGCAAGAATGATGAGCTTTAGTTTGTGTAAATCAGCAGCTGAAGCTCATTTTCAAATAGAGCTAATCAGAAATTATTACTGAACCCAAAAGTGAAGAGGCCAGCTCTGTAACTGTGGGGCTCACTAGGGTTGCAAACGAATTCATCAAAGTTCAACTACCTGATTTTATATGTTCTTCAATGAAGAATTATTTTTCCTTATTTTACTTCATTAAAAAAAAAAAAAGTTAAAGGAATTTTTAGAGGGAAAAAAATGATTCCCCAGCCACTTTATCAGGTAATAGAACCACAACCACAGTGCAGCCTGTTGGCACAGGGACCCCTGAACAGAAGGCCTGGGGTGTTGCTACCTCTCAAGAGAAGCTTCTGCAGCTTTTCATGCACGAGCCAGGAACAGGGGCTAAGACAACTGTCAGGGAACAAAAAAGCAGCTGTTGAACTACATAAATCATGGAATTATTTAGGCTGGAAAAGCCCTCCCAGCCCGTGCAGTCCCAGCTGTGCCCATCCCCACCTTGTCCCCAGCCCAGAGCTCTGAGTGCCACCTCCAGGTGCCACCTGCAGGGATGGGCACTGCAAACCTCCCTGGGCAGTTCCAACCCCTGAGCTCCCTTTCCATGGGGAAATTCCTGCTGCTGTCACCCTGAGCCTGCCCTGCCCAGCCTGAGGCCGTTCCCTCTCCTCCTGTCCCTGTTCCTGGAGCAGAGCCCGATCCCCTCCCTGCCCCTCCTGTCAGGGAGTTGTGCAGAGCCACAAGGTCCCCCCTGAGCCTCCTTTTCTCCAGCCTGAGCCCCTTCCCAGCTCCCTCAGCCCCTTCCCCAGCTCTGTCCCTGCCCTGGACACCTCCAGCCCCTCCAGGGCTCTCCTGCAGGAGCCACAGCTGGACACAGCCCTCGAGGGGCTCTCAGTGCCAGCACAGAGGGACAATCCCTGCCCTGCTCACACCACTCTAATGGGTAATTACCACAAGTGACATGTGCATTATGATCCTCAGAACAAAATATCTGTGTCATTAACACATGATCCATGAGTCTGAAATACAGCCTTGGGAAAATGCTAAAATCTCAAACCTCCAAATATACCCCTGGAATTAAAAGCCTTGACTGATCAGGTATGAATATAAAGAAGCCTAAGAGCAAAGAGCTTTCTCTGTAGCCCTTCTCCTCTACTACACCTTTAGCCTCAATTTAATTCCAAAACCTTGTTTTCCCCCCACCATCCTCTCTCTGATTCTTCTATTAGGCTAAAAATTGGACTTTCCAGATCAGCATGTTAAATGTACTTTGAATGAGGAAAGGGGGAAAAAAAAATCTCAATGCTTTTCCATCAAATGCTTCATCAGAAATGCACACTCACAAGCTCTTCTCAGGAAATTCAGAACAGAAAAAGGTGGAAGAAGCTTATCAAATCATTAAATATAAATGTGCACAGTTGACCTGTTGGGTATCAGGACTTCCATGTATCATGAAGAGAAAATAGAAAAACGGAATTCAAATGGAAACTGGAATATTTAAATTTTTTTCTTGAAGCCTTTGGTTTCTTAGAGTTACAGCAAAATAACCATAAAATTATTTTAATAGTAATGAAACTCCTCAGTACTCAAAAAGGTCTCTGTTTTAGGGTCATGGAGGACAGAACCAGTGGCTGAGGAATTCACTCTTACTGATAAAAAACACCAGCAGAAGAAAAGCTAACATCAATTACTCTGGTGTTCAAATTTTCCCTCAAGGACATGTCTGCATGCTCATTCCTCACTGCCCTGAAGACAGCTGAACACCTAATTCCATCCTGCTTTCCTAGGTATCAAAGTTATCATAAAATCACAAAATGGGCTTGAAAAGGATCTTAAAGATCATAAAATTCCAATGCCACAGGCAGGGGCACCTTCCTCTGTGCCAGGCAACCTCACAGTCAAGAATTTTTTTCCTAATATCCCATCTTGTTGCATTTTGGCCATAGGAGTGGTGAAAAAGATAATGCAACATAATTCTTCGTGCAATGGAGGAGCAAAAGAGAGAGAGAGCTTTATTTAAAGAAACACCACAGTTATACAGGGTAGTTTGTGCAAAACAGAACAGAAAAGGCTCATTGGTCCAAGAAGGCAACACCTCTTTGAAAACATGCTTTCTGCAAAACATCATGTAGGACACGTCTTCAGCAGGTGTTTAATCATTGTTATCATTTCTTGTCCTTGAGCAGCCTGAGAAACCCAAGGCTTCAAAGCTGCTTTTCCCCTGGTTCCAGCAGTATCCAACACCACCATCTAACCCTACTCTCTGGCAGAGTGAAGCCATTCCCCCTTGTCCTTGGGAATTGTCTCTCTCTTCATCTTTCTTGTTGGCTCCACCAAGCACTGCAAGGACACGAGGAGGTCACCCCAAAGCTTCTCCTCTCCAGGCTGAACAATATCCCTGATACCAGGGATTTCCCCAACCTTGGTGCAGCACCAGCTCTTGGTCTGCTGCTCTTGAGAGGTTAGACAGTTAAAGGAATAAAGTAGGGATTTACTAAAAGGCATTCAAAGGATTCACCTTGAGCAGTACAAGAGCCTGGCCATGGCTACAACCACAATGGACCCTGGGGCATGAGTTTTCACATTTTTATAAGCTTTGGTTCATTTCCATGTTGGGGTTCATTGTCCAATCCCAGCTTCAGGCTCTGCAGTCCCACCCTCCCAGATTCTCTCCTCCATTCTCTCTGTTTGCACTTTTTGGGGCTGAAGCTGCAGCAGGTCCTTGGTTCTGGGGCTGGACAAGGATTGTTTTGTGTGACTGAGCTGGAGGAGAACTTGTAGCACTATATAAAGTTCAGAGTTATATCCTAATACAGTACTGAATCTGAAAAATATGAAAGCTAAAACTTAAGGCAAGTGGCCTAATCAAATCTCCTCATTTCCTTACACCTTCCTGTTCAATAACAGTCACCAGATGCTGCTCTGATTCCATCTCTGCCGATTTTGACATTATACCAGTCAAGTTCTAACAAAAATCCCCATTTCACACCACATCCAATGTGTTTCCCTTGCAGCCATCAGCAGATGTAAGCATATATGTACTTTGCATATACAATTTTGAACAGGAAAATTGCATAGCGGAAACTGAAACAAAACAGGAGACTATTAACTGGAAGCAAAAGCAGTAATTTGAAGCAATTAGGACATATTTTGTGCTTCAGATGAGAGCCATCAGCATACAGCTACTATATATACACATCTTTAAACTTGAGGAAAACACAGAGACATAAAGACACAACTATGGAGAAATAAATGTAGAACCCTTGAAATTTTCAGAACCAAGACAGAAGAGTAGAGGGGGTGAAAAATCAGCAACAGGGATATCAGGATCATGAATTATTTTTTATACTGATAGACCACAAATACACTTTTCAAGGTTGAAGATCTTTCAGTAGGGCAGAGCTTGAGAATGTTTGGGGCAATATTTGAGGTGGTGTCCCTGAGCAGAGAGGAAGAGAACCTGCTAATTCCATGTGTTCCCTGTTCCCACTCCATTCATCACAGCTGAGTCCAACATAAATAGTTTCACAAGGTCAAAAATAAATGGGAAAACCCATTATCAGTAATACCAAGGAGCCAGTTAGGGCCAGAGGAGAGGAATGAATCATCTTTCCTTACTCTTGAGGAAATGGGATATTATAATTAATGGGGAGAAACTGCATCCATTTCATGCATATAACATGAATTCTAAGGGAGCCAAGACATTTTTGACAAATTGGACATTGCACACAACATACTTATTAATTCATAAATTAAAAATATATTCTGTTACCCTATCAAAGGAAATTTTGCTTGTTTCTGTCTCTCTCAGCAATCTTTTTCCTTTTTCTTTTTAATCTCCCAAGTTGCCAAGAGAAAAGAAAAAAGAAAGCTCACATTTTTGAAAGAAAATCATAAAGATCATAAAGGAGTTCACATCCATCTTGAACCATCATGCTTCTCTGCATTTCAGATTGAGTTGAAGTTTCTAATTGAAATGATTTTTTCATGAGTTAAACTATAAAGAAGAAATAAGTGATACATTTAAATTATTTATCCATCTTATTTATAATTAATTAGGTTTTTCTCTGTGCACAGCCGGGCTATGCCAGAGCGTTTGATTTTTAAAAACTCCTCTATCATCAGGCAACAATGGATGACTGCTTTTCTCGTGTCACTTTTGTTTTAGTTTGCTCCAGAGATTCAGACAGCTCCTGTTCACTCCTTGGCTGGCTTTAATGCATTAACCCTCTCAAGACACAAGGACAGCAAGGACCTTTCCAGGGAGAGGTGCCCAGACCACACCTGGATGAGCTGCTGGAGGTGTAGAGGTGAGGGGAGAAAGGTTGGGATCAATCCCAGTTAAACCCAGGTCTTTCTTCCTCATTTCCACTGAAGGAAAAGAGGAAAAATTGTAGCTGAGTGAACAGCCACCAAGGGCACTTCTGGTTTTGAGCAAGACAAGCAAGTTCTTTCCTTCATCTAAAAAAAAAAAAGAAAGTAAACTGCTTACAAGCATGGGAGGTAAGAAATTCTGAAGGAAAACAGGAATAAGATGTCCCATGTCATTTTTATGCCACTGCTGCTGGGGTGGCTCCATCCCACTGTGCAGGCAATGGGAGAAGAGCAGAACCTCCCCCATGGCACAGATGGACCAGGGCAGGCAGCACTGGGAGCAGCTCCTCACCCCTGCACCAAACCACCCTCACCACACCCTAAGGCACCACAATTTTTATCAATGTTTATCCCAGCTGGAAATAAATAGGGAGAAAGGTTGGGGGTGTTTTGCACATTGGTGTTGAGTGAATAAGTGACAGGAGGAGGAGTGTAAGCCCTCTCAGAGTGGTGTCTTGAAAAATAAAAAATGTAAAAAAAAAATCAAGATTTCAAAGTTTCCTTTTGTCTCTGCTTAAAATTATAAGCTTTAAAATGATTAGCTTTAAAATCTGAAGTAGAAAAGAAAAGATTTAAGATTTCTTCCCTGGTCTCAAGAGTCAGAAACATCCCTCTTATTAAAGAAAGGCTGACAGGCATATGCCATCACAGGGCTCCACACAGAGGTGGGCCTTTTCAAGGAAAAAGAAATTATTTTGCTGTGCAATAAAATCCAAGGCAACTTAAAAAAGATTTGATGGGTTTTTTTCCTAAGAGACAAAATGTGCTGCACTTAAAAGACAAGGAAAATGTTTAAAAAAAAAAAAAACTTAGGACTTGATAATGTTCACAAATGTACTCTTTTTAATGAAGATTTAAGAAATTGCTAAAGCTTACTTTCTCCCAAGGAACCTGGTGACAGTGCAACAAAAGCTGCATTTCTCCTGTATAAACCACAAAACTCAGAATGAGAAAGCACAAAACTCTGCAAAGGCAGTCAGATCTCAGCATGCAGTAACACCCTGGCTCTAACAGATATTTTATATTTTCTAACACTTACAATACCCTGCCTCAATTTTGCAACTAAGAAACAATGAGACTTTAAATGAAGAATAATGGAAAGGTGCAGTGAAATCTGCACCACTGAATTGCCAGGACTGAGCTGCTTCATCCCAAATCTGAGCTGATGGAGAAAGTGGCAGCACCCCTGTGCTGGAAGGTTTCCTTCACAGCCCCAGAGAGCACGTGGGGCTCTGGAGCACAGAGATTTATGTGGAAAACAGGGAAAACAGGGTTCAGTTTTTGTTGGATCCCAGAAACCTGGGGTTTTGAGCTTTCTGTGCTTTCTGGCACTGACTCCCTGGAGAACTCTGCTTATGACCTGAGGCCTTGGAGAAGCTTCCAAATTTGAGTGATGGAGTTAAAATCACAGGTGGGTAGTTAAATAGAAGTGTGTGATTTTACATGGTGAAGGGCTTTAAATTTAGGGTTTTATAATATAGTAATAGGTATGGGACAAGATGGAGGATTTTGGGTGGTGCCTCTTTCAGTGCTCATCTTCCTTCTTCTTCATGATTTCAGGTAGTAGTTTCTGGTTGGATAGTTAGTGCCACACTGAGGGTCATGAGAAGTTAGTTTTTGGGTTAAAAGTATAAATAATATACGTGTTAATTCTCTATTGGACTGTTTAGCTTTAAGAGATCTTGTAGCAGCTGGATCTTTCTCCATTTTGCTCACTTTTAGCTGGTGGCTGGAAGTGCTGCTGAACTTTCTGTATTTTTGATAAAATTTAATAAACAACCAAGCCCGAACACAAGAAAATCCATTTCCATCGTGTATTTTTTAATCCTGGCTCTGAGTGAAGGCAGAAGAGGCTCCAGACAAGCCACTAATTAAGTGGTGCAAAACACCACCACTGTTACAAGTTTTTGGGGCCCAGCCACAGCAAACAGCCACGATAACCTGAGCACTCCTGTGCCACCCTCTGACCCCTCCAGCCACTCTGCCCCATGAAAAACTTGCTCCTCTGCACACACAGGTGGTGCATTGGCTCTGTGAGACCTGTCCTCACCCCTGCCACATCTGAGATGGAATTATGTAGGGAGGAAAAACCTTCTAAGCTAACTAACCTTATTAGTGGTTGTCTTAATTTTTCCCCTGCCTTCAGTCAGAGTCAGGATTGAAGCACAAGAGATGGATTGTTGTGTTTGAACTCAGTTGTTTATTAATTCTTATCTGTGGTATAGTGAGCATCACAGCACTTCTAGCTAACAAGCTAAAAGTGACAAAATGGAGCTGGATTTCACTTGCCACAAGGTCTTCTAAGGCCCAACTATCCAATTAAAAGCTAAGATCTTTATTATTTATACTTTTGACCCAATGACCAAACACTTGTGACCCACACTGCAGTCTAACCAAAAACTATTACCTGAAACCAAGAAGAAGAACCAAGAAGGAAGAAGAGCCAATGCCCTAGAACCTCCATCTTGTCCCATACCTATTACTATATTCTAAAACCCCAAATTCCAAACCTTTCACCATGTGATATTATACACTTCTATTCTAGCTTCACACCAGAGATTCTATCACTCAATTTTGGAAACTTTCTCCAAGGCCCCAAGTCAAAAGCAGTGTCAGGGTGCTAAAGGTCAGCAGCCAAAACAAACATAAATTGAAGGACAATTAAAACTGATCTCTTCAGTTTTCTCTACTTCAGTTTCTCTTCATCTTTTCTCTACTGGTACATCCAGCTCAGAAACATGAGGAACTCTGTGAGACACAACTAAATGTGAACCCAAGGTCCATCCTACCATAGGATTTTTGCATTCTTGAAATGCAAGAACATTTCCATTCTCCCCCAAAATAAATATGGTTTCCAGCCCTTCCATGCAAAGCTGCTATATTGCACTGTTTATTTCTAACAGGAAAGTTATATAGGATTGCATGTGGTTCTTCCTCCCCCTAGGGGGGCTCTATTTCACCTTTTGATTTAATTTTGTTTGATGTTTCCCTCACCATTTTAGGAATGTTTTCAAAGCATACAATCTCCTATTGAATCTCACTCTTAAAATAAAGGCTTATTATGGTTGATGATTTATGTAAGCCAAGAATAGTTTTACAAGTCCTCATGCAAATAAGACTTGAAGCAAAAAACCCCAGAGGGATTCCCATGCCCTCAGGTACTACAATGTTTTAATTTGGTTGGTTACACAAACCCTACCTTCCCAAAACCCATTTTTGTTTTTCTTTGTCAGAAGCACACACTTTCTTGTTGCCTGGCCTAAGGGCTTCTTTTGTTAGTTTGTTTAGTTAAAAAGCTGTGGGTTTGGCAGCCTGCCTGGTGATGCTGCTGTGGGGATTTCAAGTGCTCTCCTATCACTTGCAGGTTTTTTTGTTGTCACAGATTTAGGGTTTGACAATCCCATGTTCTACCAACAGCTCCAGGAGACACCCTCAGACATTGAGCAGGACCCCAAGCTGGAAGAGAAGACTTTTGCTTCCTCTCCAGCAAATCCCTGGCAAGTGGCTCTATATGGAAGATTTATTTTTATATAGATTTATAGGTGATACAGGTGATCCTGTGGTTATAAAGGGACATCTCAAGGTGAGCAGCCACTTGTGACAGAGATAAAAATAAAAAATTTTTAAAAGAAAAATTAAAAAAAGAAAGAAAAAGAAAAATTTAAAAAAATGGAGGGCAAGATGGAAGAAAGGAAAATAATAAGTTTTCTTGTGATCTTGGCACTTGACTTCAACCTGAACCATGTTACACCCCTCAGCTTTTAAAATACACTTGTGAATACAAATAGCCTAAAATAACACTGTGCACCTGAGCAGCCCCTTTGAGCCCCCCTAAAAAGCACCTTTCAAGGTCCATCTTTGAAACTCCACTTGCACCTGATCAAAAAGTGCATTAACTGCTGCAGCAAGACCACGAGGTGCCCAAAGCCAGCCCTAGCCCAGAGAATTGCTGTTGCAATCCTGATGAATGATGAAACAGATAATAGCATTGACTAATAGAACAGTGTAAATAACACGAGAAAGAAGAATTTAATTTTTCACTCTGTTACGCAAGATTTATTTCACCTACCGAGTTGACTTTTTAAAAGACTTGGTGATGATGTTGTGGAATTGAATCACTGTGGCTGAATATTGGCCTCAGACCCTCACAGAGCAAATCTCCCAGTCAAAAAAAATGAGAGAATTTAAGAGGGAGCAGGGCAGGGGTTGAAGGCAACATCATTTTTGTCGGATGAGTAAGACTTAATGGCGTCATTAACTTTTTTTACTGAAAAAGATTTGCAGAACATGGCCCAGTTCTACTAAGAAATCACCTGTAAGAAGGAAGGGAAAGCTCCCTCTAGTCTGTCTGGATACTTCCACCAGAGAAATTCAGAGTAAAACACCCCTTGTTGCTTATTTGGTTGTTGGGGGGTTGCTCTGTTTTTCTAATTCAATCACACAGTTGAGCTGCAGTCCAAACAGATACAGATGGGACCACAACTGGCAGGTTTGAATTCTTACTGATTTTAAAGTGCTGAAAGAAAAAAGAAGATGCTTCATACCAGCTCAAAATCTGGGCTTGCAAGGAGGAGAGGAAAGTGTCAGGGGAAGATGGGAAAGAACTCCCTCCACTCTTCCAGAAAAGCCAGGATCTATTCAGATCCTTGCCCCCAGGTATATCTAAAATACCACAGCACTCCAACCAGTCTTCTTCCTTACTTTTACTTAAGAGAATCCATTGTTTTAAAGTGCAGCAACACAGAATCACAGAATGTTTTGGTTTGGAAAGGACCTTAAAGCCACTCCAGTCCCATGGGCAGGGACACCTTCCACCAGGCTGCTCAGAGCTCCATCCAAACTGGTCTTAAAACACATTTTTAACACCAGAGACAACTTCCCAGCTGTCCTCCTTTTGTAGGATGCACCCACAAAGTCATACAAGCTACAGCCTGGGTGAAAATAACAAATAAAGATGCAGAGCAGTGACTTTCTATCACACAACAACAACTTCAGGCTCCTGGAGTCACTCTCAGAAGGAATTAATTGTAGCATTTTACAGGCTCCAAAAAAAAATATCACACATCCCTCATCCACCTCATCATTTGATGATGCTGCCTCTACAAATCAGGCAATCTGCATTAAAAACATTAAACTATTTAGATGTATAAAATGAAGCCTATTTTTCCACTGATAAATACATTTAGCTCATCAACGTTAATGGGAGCTCGAGGCAACATAATTACAGAACACATATAATTTGAATTAGCTGCTGTGAATCAAAAGTACAGTTTAGTTTTACCCTGTCTTCCTCTCTTCTCTGCAGCCATCCATATACACCTTTTGGCACATTTTAAGACTGCAAAGCTGCAAAAAAAAATTTAACTGATATAAAGTTAAACATGCTTTCTTTTGTTTTTAAAGTATACACACATCAGCTAGTTACACTGCACTTTGTTTTTTTAAAGGACATGAATACTTCAAATCTTCTTTAACTCTTTCAACACAGATTGTGTTCTCAAGTCTTATCCAAGTTCATGATGGAGCGTTCCTAATTCTAAAAACTACTTTTCTCCATTTCCACTGATTCACAAAGAAAATTTTCATCTTGCCTGCTTTTTATCTCACTCAGTATCTGCAAATTCCACATGAGTGTCCTCTAACTTAATCTTCAATTCCTTTTTTCTCCAGGGAAGAGGAAAGAGATCAAAAGAAAGGAAGTGCAAGGAAAGCAAGGAAGAAAAATTCTTTTGATAAAAAATAGAGCTCATGATAAGTCTATGCTTTAAAGGACAACATCAAGTTTTGTTGCAAGTGTACATGTCCCCAAGTTAAAACTTTAATTATAATAACTGTCAGGTCTATTGTAATTGTTTACAACATCTGACAAACAAGAAAAATTCATAAGTAATAAATAAGAGACAGGTTGCCCCACCCTTGGATCCAGAGCAGAGAACCTCAAGACTCTCACATAAGTAAACAAAACATGAGGATTAGCCTCTTCTTTTTCTGTGGAAAAACCCACTCCATCAACAAAGAGATTAGGAACTCTCTTAGAAAATATCAGCTTCTCCTCCACTTTGTCACAGCATTTGTCTGCTTAAGTAGGGCATGCAGCTATTTTACACTCTGAAAAACAGCTTTTACCCCCCACCTTTATCTCCCCATGCTAAAAATGTTTTGATTTGGCAGACTGGACATGATCAGGTGTGTTTGGCCAAGGCACATGTCCTGTACTCACCTTTTGATTCAAATAAACCACAGAGCTGGGTTTTTGTCAGTGGCTACAAGATGTTGCTGCTGAATTAATGCTATTGAACACCCAAACCCATTAACTGCAGAGATGATGAGTGAGAAAAGGGGGTGAATTACTGTACCAGACACTACAAAGGGATACCCAGCTTCTGCAAAGAGTTTATAAACCTCAATATATGCCACTGGCTTCAGCCTTGACAGACCACCAAGAGCAAGTCAACCATGAATTCTCTCATTGTCAAATTTAATAGAATCTCAGCAAAGGGAAAATCCTCATTCCGTGCTGCAAACATTCAAAGTCACAGCCTGCTGCTCCTTTCTTAATTATGTACAAACCTATTTAAGCACTTCCACTCAGAATGCCATTTTTGTCTGACTAAAACTTTAGGAAGTATTTTTAAAATGGAGGGAGAGAGTTCTCAGTCAGGAATTAATAGCAACTGGAGGCTTTATTTTACACAAGTTTCTAACTAAATAAAAAGGGGCATAAATTTTTTAAATTATTTCCTCACTATTTTTTTTTCCTTAAAGGCAAATTCTGACTATTTTTGTTTAATTGTAAAGAATCAGATTGAGTCTTTCATGCCTCTTCTCTTCAAGTCATGCATTCCCATTCTCTGCTCAGTAGAGGCAGATTCTGAAACAAAGACATTAATCATAATGTAATCAAGAATTCATTAGAACTTACTTTTTTAATTCCTGGTAAGAAAAGAAAAAGAAAAAGAAAAAAAAAAGAAAAAGAAAAAGAAAAAGAAAAAGAAAAAGAAAAAGAAAAAGAAAAAGAAAAAGAAAAAGAAAAAGAAAAAGAAAAAGAAAAAGAAAAAGAAAAAGAAAAAGAAAAAGAAAAAGAAAACACACACAAAGGAAAAAAAAAAAAAAAAAAAAGCAATCTGTAGAATAACCACAAGAAATCTTACTCCATTTTTGTCATGAAAAAGTCCAGTTGGCCACATTGAGAAAGTTTTAAGGGTTAAAAAAAAGGAATGTGAGTCAGGGTATGTCATTCAATCTTTGACCACTACCTGCAGCTCTCTCTGTTGCCAGCCTGAATATCAAACACAAATAGCAGCTGAACATCCCTCGTTAAAATTCAGCCTGAATACTGTATTTTTTAGTAAACATTTCTACTAAATCTTCTAGCAACAATACAGGTTACCCAGCACTAGAAACATTCTGTGCCTCATTATGCATTTTAACTTTCTCCTCTTCTTTTCTCTTTTGATGCACAGAGAAAAAAAAAAACCTTGTGCAGGCTTATCCTTATTTAGGTTTACTACACAAAACCACTGCATTTTTACAGAGCCATGATGCCATAAAATATTTATAAGGACAAACAAAACCAGCAGAGATCTTTGCAAAACCATTTAACACCACCAGCTTTCTCCAATTCCTGCAGAAGGTGACTGAAAGAATCTTGTTGGTTCAGTAGGAGGGAGACCAAACTAACAAGGCACATGTGCTGAACATGCTCAGATTGGAGTCAGCAGCACAACAACACAACCTCACTTTCTTCTCAAGAGATGCCTGAAAGGTTTGTCTGAGCAGCAGGGGCACAGTGGAGAGTTTCTTCATAATGCCAAAATTCCCTTTGATTCTGCTGGCAGCACCTGAGAATAACAAGGATTTAAGTTTTGTGTGGGATACATTCAGAAAGCTCAGGCTTAGCAAAGTGTGTCAGAATGGAGCAGCCCTGGGTAGAAATTGCTGAATGGTGACAAACAACATTCCTGATAGAAGGGAAGGTGCAAGAGAACCCATCCTGGAGATGTCAGGTGTTTTGGACTGAGGTAAGGAGAGCTGGAAAAGGACTTTTCACAGGGGCATGGAGTGACAGGGTGAGGGGGAATGGCCTGGAGCTGAAGGAAGGAAAGGTTAGTTGGGATATTAGGAAAAAACTGTTCCCTGGGAGGGTGGGCAGGTACTGGCACAGAATTCCCAGAGCAGCTGTGGCTGCCCCTGGATCCCTGGAATGTTCAGTTCCAGGTTGAACACTGGGGCTGGAGCAGCCTGGGACAGTGGGAGGTGTCCCTGCCCATCCCAAACCATTCAGTGATTCCGAGCAGAGGCTTCTGCTCTCTGCCCTGGCGGTAGAGAAGGGAACACACAAGGAACTTTTTTCTACATCTTTACAGAAGATTGACCAGGCAGGGAGATAAATGGTAGGATTTCATATCCCAAATCTACAGCAGAGCAGCAGCACCAAGGCACAACAAACACCAAAGGTCTTGTTACTATCTCATTGAATTTGGGCTATATAGGGTGAGGGGAAATAGGCAATTATCATTCTGTAACCACAACGTTGGAAAAACATGAGAGGGGAATAGTAAATACAGGGAAAAAAAAAAAAAAAAAAGAACAAATCAATTCATTTTATAATCTCCTGGCAAAACCCACAAACCCCAGCCACAGGTTTCAGCTTGGAGGCAGAAACTGGAGCCAATGTGGAGAGCAGAGCATGTATAGAGGTAGAAGAGATCTTTGTGGGGTTTTGTTTTTTGGGGTTTTTTTTCTCCTTTTAAAAAAGCAGGGTGCAACTACCAGGCAATGATTCTGGATATATGGATGGGGGGGCAGAAATCCCACAGATTTCAGGCTTTCCTGATCAGCATCTCAGGAAACAAATGTGGTTGCCAATTGTCTGTGGATCACCACCAGTATCACCTTTAATATCCACAATGACACTGTAATTTCATTGCCCCAACACTGAAATATGAAATATTGGATTCTACTTGCCTCCTGGGGAAGCACAGTATTTTTATTTTCTCCCCCTCTCTCAAATCCCTTGCCTGCTGTGACTCCTTAAAAATCTATTCAGATTTTCTCTCTCACCCTTAATTTTTACAGGATGCAGCCTATGCAAGCTCTGTGACTATTTACAAAATAGGTTTTATTGAAGAAATGAATGCACAGTTCTCCCCTTTGTTCCTCTTGTACCTGTGCAGAACCTAAATATCAAACTGATTTCAAGGGAACAGGAAATATTTACTTGGTGGAGAGAGGCAAGATGAAAAAGCAGCTCTGGAACTGAATGTATTGTATCCCATCAGCTTTTCAATCAGCCTCACCACCAATTTATTTTGCAGTTATGTGCTTGTCTGGGTGGGAAAATCAAGGTAAAGAAAGCAAGTTCTGAGCATCAGCAGTAATTTGCAGGTGGCTTCAAAGGGCAGGGTCAAACATTCCCATGTTTAAGACAGCAACACCCACATTCTACCATTTTTAGTTTTTTAAACATGAGGTTTTTACCCAGTTTCACAGGAGGACACCTTTTAAAAAAAGGTGACTTTCCCTTGATGACTACCTGTCAGCTAATTATTAGTGTGCCTCTAAGTTTGCCCATCCTCTCATTTCCAAGTACTGCAATTCCTTGGAAACAGAATATGACATCACAGGAAGGTTTTGCAGCAGCTCTCCCTGGATGTCCATTTGTATTAGTTTCATCATCCATAACAAGTGTTTAAAAAGCAGAAAAACAACCATGATGCATAATGCATTGTGTCATGATGCATAATAATAATAATTAAAACCCCTCCCCCAGCTCCTGAGGTTTAAAAATCTTTCCAAGTAAGCATTTCAGCAGAAAGGCTTTGACAAAAATGCCATTTAGGGACGTTCACATTTACAGCCCTGCAATTTGTCATCATTTATATTAGCAAGAAGGTTTAAAATAAAAACAACAACAATGAAAGGAAGATAATATAATACAATTTTGTACTTGATGAATCTCCTGTTGACTAAAAACCCCTATGCCTGGCAGTCAGAAAAGTTATTAACCTGCCAAATTACAGATGGAATTGGTGTATTTTTTTCCCCCAGAATTCTTTAAGCAGAAGAATATAGAGAATCCCATATTCAAGTATTAGCAAAGGTTACTTGCCTCTGGAATATTGATTAGCACAACCCTTGTGGGAATTATTTCACTTTTCCAAAGCAAATTAAAGATCTGAAAAGCAATTCTCAACTTAACTTCAAATGCAGTTATTTAAAAATGGATGATTAACGCAATTACTGCCTGGCACAGAGAGCACAGCTTTCCAGAGGCAGCCAGCAGAATTCACAGCCAAGCTGAAATCAGATTACCTTGAAAGAGCTCCCTTGATCCAGGCAAGAAAAAAATAAAAATTGATACCTGGGAGCTTATTTCTCACCTGAATAACACATTTCTCCTTCTGCATTGCAGCTGGCTCTGTGTGTGCACTCCAGCTCAGGTTTTCTGTGTTTTCCACACTAAAATACACAGGAGGGATTGATTTATTTGCATCCCACGACTCGTTCTCCAATCACCCCCAAGGTTTCTGAAGTGCCTGCTGAACAGTGCAAACACTGCTTAAAATGAGCATTTCTGCAGGCTATTTTCTTTAGCAACGATTCACTCAACTGCAAATTAATTTGGTTTTTCTTTTGGACTTTCATGTAGGAACCAGCAGCATGGAGTGCACCTATTGTGTTCCTGAGCATGGGATATTCCCATTTTTTGAGGAACTCATGAAAACCAAGGATTTTTCTGCCACTGCACCTGAAAAAAAGGTAAAAAAGCAGGGATTTGAGCTCAAGTCTTCTATGCTAATGCTAAACCACATAACTCTGTTTCTCTGCCTCGTTCTGGAACCATTAAGATCAACCACACTTTCAAAACCCTGGCAGAAATATTTCTATTGAAACTTTATGTCAATTGCTGCTGAGTTTTAAAACACCAATACATCCTTCTGCTAAAATAAGGATTTGATAACACCAGTTATACACATTTCAGAGGTAATTATTTTAGTCCTTTTTTTTTATTATTCCTATTTCAGGTTCTAAGAATATGGCAGTTTTAAATCTTTAGCAGAGAGCATAAGTGATAATGAGCTGTAAATCCACAGAACTAAAATGTTGCTGGGAGCACTACTTATGACTTGTCAATCAGCATGTCTAAAAGTATATCAGGAGTCTAGAAAGTGATGGGATTTTTCTTCCATCACATACATTAAACCCCAGACTATGAACACAAAATTGAAGATGTTTATATGCTTGGGGTTTTTTGATAGTTATAGGAAAGGGTCATATAACAACATTTTTATTTATTGACCAATGCAATAGCTCAGTGATCACTTTTTCTTTCTTTCCTGAATAAAGAGAAGAGCAGGCTAGCAAATGTGAGCAGTTATTTAATCCTATATTATGTAGTGTTTCATGTTCCAATAAATTTACTGATGAATTGGGAAGATGTGTAAAGGCAAATATAATTGTCAGCCAGATCCAAAAGCAATGAGCTACAAACAGGAGCAAGCAAATCTTACATGTACTAGAATATTTAGGAATTTCTGTAAGTCTATAACATGAAGTTTCTTTATTAATGTTTATTACTTAGGAAAGTCTACCAGAAGCTGGAATGCTGCTTCAGTTTTATTCCCTGGCTTCTGGAGCACCACAACTCTGTCTATGATGTGGAACAAACTGTGAATTGTCCATTTCAGACAGAAAGAATTTTGAACTATGACAAGTCAGCAGTGAAAATTCAAATATAAAGAGGACTTGATAAGATTTCCAACTGCAGTCACTGCTTAGTGGAGGGGGGAAAAAAAATTTATAAAGGGAGGTTTTATTCCAGAAGCACAATTGCATGTCCACCAGGTGTTAATATTTCCCACAGCCACCATCCAGAAAGGAGTCCCACCTTCTGTACTTAGAGTTCATTAGTTGTGGCTCTAACACTCCTATCCTGGAATAATCCCAAAATATCATTTATGCACAAAAAATTGTAGACTAGGTCACCACCCACTGCTCAGACCCAACACAAACAGAACATCTCTGATATTCCTGAAAGGCAAGGACAGAGAAAACAGGAATAACAGAATCTTTTAGGGGGAAATTCCTCATGTGGTTTAAGGTCAAATTGTGCAGGGTTTGAGGGCTAAAGCAGCCACTTTTAACCAGTTCTAATAAACTGGGTCTCATAAATGAGAGGATGAAAATGGTCTGGGTACTCTGACAAGGAAAAATAATTCAAGATACACCTTTTCCACTCTTTTGCTTATTCCCCACTGCTTGATGTGTCTTGTCCCTTGAGAACCTCAGTCCTGAAAGGACAGGTTTTCTCCAACATTTGCACATTTATGGCAGAGCACAACTAATTAAACATTTTGCCAAGACCTTCACATTTGTTACAGCCTATCAGGATCAAAAGCCATACATGTTAATGGTTTTATAGAAGTGCTCGTTTTCAAATTGCATGCCAGGCTTTGGTTTCTGAGGTTTTATAAAATTATTTGCCTGTGATATCTTCTCAAAAAGTTTATTTGCTAGAGACACCAGTAAAACATAACTGGACCCAACTGCAAGATTGCTGGCTGAGATAATTCAATCACTTCAATTCTCTTTTCTGTGGAAATCTCATTGATCTGATCTGTGATCTCTTCCTTTGCCAGAAAGCATTTTTGTGAATCTTCTTTCTAAACATTCTCCCACATACACACCCCAAGCTGATGAAAGCACAGGCAGAACTTGAAAGGAATATTGACTTTGTAGAAGCACATTTATTATCATTAAGTCCATTTTTTCCAGGAGGGAATAAGATCCACTCCAGGTGTATGAATCCAAACTTCTTTCTGGCAGAGCTAAAGAAAAATTTCTCATGCAATTTTAGTCATCTCTGAGGATGAATATTTACATTTCTGGTGTGACTGAGGAAGGACAGAAAAGGGAGCAGTAGGAGAAAAATAAGTTAAAACACAGGTAAATTACTCTCCTCATTTTCAAACCAATTATTTGGGACTGGCAAGTGCTGTGAGATGGCACCAGAGACAGCCCTGGGCAGGAGAAGGGAGGCAGCAGGAAGAAGCAGCTTTTCCTCTGAGGTGAGATCTGGTGCTGCACTAGATCTTAATGCAAGAAGAAAAGGCAAAATACACAAAAATTTCAATTTTCCTGCCCTCCAGCCAAGAAAACCTTCCAGAGATGAAGTGTATACAGTAGCTAAATAGTTTGGATTCACTAATTCCACTTTGAAAATCAAGCATATGGGTTATCCAATGATTCAATGATTTTTGTTGGGTTTTTTTCCCTTCTCCCCAGACAATCTTATTTCTGCTCTGTTTAGTTGTTGTTTCTAGGCATTACTAATTGTCATTCATGGCAAACATAGTCAGCTGCTCACAGACCCAATTCCAAGAGGAAGCTGCAGGCTTTTTTTTTTTTTTTTTTTAAGAGAAAAATATCCAGGTTAGTGCCAGAGGATCATTTCCTCATTCTAACAACCTCCTCTACCTCTTTTTCTCTTGAGATATACAGAAAATAGACATTGCAAACAGCAGAGGACTGGGACACCTGAAAGACACAGGGATTAGGAGACAGCTGAAAATATTTTTCAGTGTCCAACATGTAAATTCTGATTTCTGGGGGAAAAAAAGGAAAAATTATCTATGGTACAAACTAGATACAGGCAGATTGGAGAGTGGGGAAACCTTGGGGTGAGGGTGTCCCCAGAATCAAAGACATTAAAAAGGGAAGGGGCTGCCCCAGCTTGTGAACCTCTTCTCTTTTCCCCACTATCAGCTGAAATTGTGTGCAGCCCTGACCACATCCTCCCTTTAAAGCAGTACACTCAGATTGTAATCAAACCACCCAGCCAGCCCCAAATCCACTGAGAAAGTGTGAAGGTCATGGAGAGAGGCAGAGCAAGGTTCACACCCATTAAAACCAGCCAGGGAAAAGTGACTGTCCCCAGAAAGGGCAATGGGTGTGCCAGGCAGAACAGCAGCACTCTGGCAAACCTGCTGGTGCTCAGGGGGAAAACAATATGAAAATGCTCAATGCTACACTGAAAAAGGAAGAAGAAGTCCATCAGATTTCTGTGCAAGCCTCAGGAGACTTGGACTGAGGTCAGAGCTGCATGTCAGCCACGTGTCCCTCCTCTCTTCAAAATTCATCTCTATCTGCTCACAGCTGCCTGAAGGTGGGAAGCCAGACTAGTTATAGGTATATTGAGCTCAGATTCAGTACCATTTAGGAAGAGTTTTATGCTTAAAACAGCAGCAGGTCATGCTGTGCACCTGGATGTTGAAATCCTACCAACAGCTGCCAGCTTTTACATGCAGAACCCACAGGACAGCACGACTGAGGCACGTGGCACCAGAGGCACTAAGAGTGTGCTGGGGATTTTTTGGACACAGGAGATGTGGATAGGTTGCCCCTTCCCTCTGAGCTTGGATTTGCCTCTCCAATGCAAATCAGCACTGACCTCTGCTGCTGGACTATTGGAATGTGTTCTTCCCAGGGAGGGAGCAAGGGCAATGCAGTGACACAGAGATGGCATTTTCCAAAGGGTTTTCATGCTGCTCACCATGAATCCCTCTGCTTCCAGAGGCTCAAAGCTCTAAGGATATTTATATCCACCCAAAAGAGCACTTGTCAGGCGGGTAGGGGATGTGTTCCCACTACACAGACAGGGAGGAGAGCTAGAGACTTCAATGGAATAGCTTGGAGTGCCCCATTCAGAACAGTCATTTTACCCACTTGGATATCTTTCCCCTACTCCAAGATCACCTTTGCAAAGATGATTTCTGCTTGGAAGACCACGCAGAGAATGCTAAATAAACAAAATAAAACAACAACAAAAGCAGGCACACAATTATCTCCCATGGAATTCTTACTGCACTTCCCACACATGCTTTAGTGTATTTTGCAGAAATGTCCTCAGGTCACAAGCTTAAGTAGCTTACCCAAGGCCAGGCAGAGTCTGAGGACCTGTCCACATGGGGATACTCAGGAAATGAATCTGAAATTAAACTTTTAAAAAGAATGAGCTAAGCAGCATCCTAAGCTAGCACTTTCATTTAGAATTAGAGCCTTAATTCAGCTTAGCCTAATTCTTTCAGTTCTAAAATGAGGATGGTGACACAAGCCTACTTGCAGATCTATTTATCTGGATGGTTGAAGGTATTACTGCCTGCAGCTACTCATCACTGCCTCCCAGATGGAGAATTGCACCCCACAAACCCTGACAGCAGAGGGGTTCACAGGACTGCCCCAGCTGCAATAAAAAATGGGGTTTGCATCACCCCACGTGGGATCAGGGGCAATTCCCCCTCCCAAACACATAGCAGGAGACAGCCATAGGTTTTAATTTCTTAAATCTGCCCAGATGTTGGCAGAGCAAACATCTGCCCACAATGTGTTTGGAGGGAGTAGAACTGAGGCAAACCGGGGGGAAGACTCCCAAGGTGGGTCTCTGGCAAAGGATGAGGCTGAATTCATTGGCAGGATTAGATTTTCTTAAATCATGAGATCTCAGTATTCCATCACTGCCACACAACTGCACTTTGACAGAATGGAGGTGCTTTTGGCCTCTGTGGTTTAAATAACAAAAAAACTCATCTACCCCACATTGGTTTATAGCTGGCAATGGATTGTAGCATGCCAGTCACTTCACAGGTAAAATTTTTTTCCTAGACAGTCTGAAAGGAGTAAAATAAGATGTTAAAGGAGCTCTATGAATCTCTGACAGCTTTTCAGGTAAGCAAAGGGCAGGAGAGGGAAGAGAAAACATCCTTTGCATCCCTATTCCCTTGCTCTACCTTCCCACACCTGGGGTACAAAATAGCAAAATCCCCCTAGACAGGTCTTGGCAACCCTGTGCTCAATCTGTTTCACACTTCCCCTGAGATAAATTCAGGAGAGGGAGAGAGGGAAGAGGGAGGGAGGCTGTTCCATGATAGTGTTTTCTGCACTGTAGGATGGAAACAAACCAAGGGATTTAAATTTAACATCCTCCCTCTAAACTCCAGCCACTCATTACTATCAGACTCTGACAGAGGAAGACACTGGTGCCTACCTCCATACAAACAGAGAAGCCAGTTAACATATTCAGCTAAGTGACACCCAGAAATATTTAGTATTGAAAGCCAAAGCACCTATGGTTTAAAAATTTTTAATATTATTATTGGGTTTTTTTTTGTTTTTCTCCAGTCACGTGAAATTAGATGACCTAAAAATGCAGGACCCCAAAGACAAAGAAAGCAATGCTGCAGCTGAGCATTAATCCCTCAGCAGCACCAAGGTTATAATTTCAGTGTGTTCTTCATTCTACACCTTTGCTGGGGATTACCTCCCAGAGAGGGCACACAAAAATAAACTGGGGGGAAAGAAGGGCAAAGCAGGTAGTGGGAGTAAAACAACCTTCTCTCTCTACCCTACTCTCACTAAGACAAAATTTGTTCTACAAAGAAGAGAATCTCTGGACCAAAATACATCTTGGCTTTGAAAAGGAGGGAATTTTTTTGGGAAAATACCACTCAGAATGCAAACAGATTGAGGATTTAGCTGTACCCTAGTTTTTTGCCTTGGTAAGTTATGAGCTATGAACGGGACATGGGATGAGTATAAAAATAAAATAAAAATTTAAAAATAAAATAAAAAGCTTGGAACCCTTTTCCCCCCTCTGTCATTTTTTGGAATCCCTCACAACATACAGAACCTACTTATTTCTGGTTCTGTGCAGAGGAGGGAAACAAAAAGCCCTTTCCCCTGCATCCCAGCATTAAAAGGAAGCCTAGTGGGTTTAATACAGAAAATCCATTAGGCACGGGGAAGGCAGCAGCCTCCTATCAAGCTGCAAACAGGAATGCTTAAGCACAAGGCATTCAGGCGGTGGAAATGCATTCAGAGCGTTTAGCACGTAGGATTAATCGAATTATAATTTAATCATCTGATCAAACACTAATTAGCATAATCACTTGAGGGGAAAAGCTGCCAGAGGAACAGAGGAAGAAACACCTTGGGCACCCAGCACATTTTAATGACGCGAGATCGTGCACAGATAAATTTTTTTTTTTTTCTCCCCCCTAATCAAACACAACAGAGATTGAGGATTGTGGTGCTGAAGAAGCAGTTTGAAGCAGTCCTGGATCACACACAGTTCTCCAGTGTGAAAGATGCTGGAGCAGGGTCTGCAAGCTTCAGTTTATTCAGATTTAAGAGCTGTAAAAGCACCGGAGCTCTCCTGCTTTGCCTTGTGGAGACACACTTCAGCCCACTGTGCTTCCATTACAATCATCCCTCACTCTTTCCCCCTGAGTCTCCCACATGAATGTTTAACTATGGATCACTTAGATGACCTTCAGGGATACAGCAAAGCATTAGCATCCTTTTACAAACTGCATTTGAAATAATTAGTCTAAATCAGCTGGGTTGCTTTGGCTCGGGGCGGGTGAGAATGGAAAAGCAAGAGATATTAAAGCAGCTTTGCTGTGTAATGCTGTCTGGCTCTCCTGGCAAAATCATACCAGTTTGGTAAGGCAGAAATTTGGACAGACCAGGAAAATCACCCCTGGTGTTTACCCAATCAAATGACACTTGTTAGGATGAGATATATGGACAGGAGGAAGCCTGGAAGGATTTATGGAAAGGAGGAAGGGGAGAAGCAGGACTTGGACAGGGAAAAGGATCTTCAGAGGTGTCTCTTGTTTGATTTTTCACACAAAATAACACAGCTGAATTACTCTGAATAAGTGTTTAGGTTTTCAAGTGGATAATTCTTCTGGACATTAAAAACATCCAAATGCAATGAACTGCAACATTCATAGAGAAGATCATAAAATCACTGAGATTAGAAGAGACCTCAGAGATCATTGAATCCAATCACTAGTCCACAATTAACCCATGTGCTAACAAGATTGGGCTTGGGAAAAGTTTCCTCCAATGTTATGTAAGGGAACAAAATGATGAGCTGCTTACCTACATTTTAAAGGCACCAGATCACACAGGCTCAAGCGTGAGCTAATTTAAATTGATTGTATCCCTCTTACAGAGCTATTACCAATAATCCTTTCAGCTCCACAACGAGTGTACATTAATAAAATGAGGTAAGCAGATACAGCACAGGACGAATTTACCTCAGGGTTTGCCCATATATTGGACACCCTCCTATGTGCAATCAATATTCAGAGCCTGGAAACTCTCAAGAAAGCAGGAAGCAGCTCTCCTTTGCAGGTGATGATGCCAGAAAACCTCCAAGCAACAGCTGTATATCCCTTTAAAGCATTGTCACACTTTCAACAAATGACTGATAGATGAGCTAATAAAAAATCCACGTGGAATGGTTTGGGTTGGAAGGGACCTCAAAGATCATCCAGCCCCAATGCCCCTGCCATGGGCACCTTCCACTAGACCAGCTTGTTCAGGTTGCCCAATTATAAAGAAATAAATAGTTTCTCACTGACATGAAGGTAAAACCACCATCCTGCACACACTCCTGACTCAGACCCTATAGCATCACACATGGAGCACACTTAATTAAAAAATGAAAGTAGTTCCATTCAGATTTAAAGGTTATGGGGTCTAAAATATGTTACTCGTTTACACCTAGCTTTAAATTCCTGTTTGTTTCTTTCCAAGCAACACCTTAAAAGCAATCTCAGGCGATTCTGTATCTCTTCCCAAAAGCTGCAACGTGGCAAAATGGGAGGGGGGGAACACAGAGCTGGTAACATTCCCTGAGACTGCACCATGATCAGAGACAGGCTGGAACACAGCAACCATCTCCCCCAAATCACCCCTAAATCTCTCTTCCCTTCCTGCCCTCTGCAAGGTCCTGGCCAAGGGAGAGCATCCCCGGCTGCAATCACAGCTCAACTCCCCCATCCCAGCCCACAGGGGCACCAGCACTGGGCCATGCCATGGTGCCTTCATTTTCAACTTGGAAGCTGTTTCATACCTGCTACTTGTTTTGTGTAACATCTTCTGAGCACCAGGCCAGCTGCACACGCCTTAGGAAATAGCAGAGCTGAGATGATCAGCCAACCTTAACCCCTCCCCAATTATTCCAATTATTTCAATTCCCCACACCAGAAAGAGCAGAAACAGTGTGGGGATGGAGAGCAACTGCAGTGCATGGTGAGCAAACAAGGCTGCTATCCTTGAGCACAGACAAGACAGAAACTCCATTTACTGACACCAAAAGTTCTCAGAACCTCTTGAAATTAAGTAGCAGGCAGACTACTATTATTCAGGAAAACATTTTTTAAAAAAAAAACTCATTAAGTCCTTTTGAAATTACTAAGGCCCAGCATTCTTCTCTTCTATGGAAACACATTTTGAGATGTGGCAGAAATGCTGTAATTGCTTTTACCCACTAGGGACTGACTTTTGGACTTGATAAATATGCACTGAACTGCTGCAGCTGGAGTGTCTTCAGACAGGAATTTCTTTTGCTCTGCATTGCCTTCACGTGTGCCACTGGTTGGACATTCCAAAAGGCCTCCAGCTCCATCACCAGTAGGACAAGCACAGTTTGAGCACTTGCAGTCACATCTTTGAAGCCACCCTGCTCCTCCAGCATGAACACAAAGGATAAGGGCAAAACTGGTGAAGAGCAGAGGATTTTTGGGCAAGATTTTTACTCTGGACTAGGATAGAAAAGCTAAAACCTAATCCTTTCTTTCTTCCCCTGACAAAAAAATTAAATATAAACATTCCCTAGTCCAGGCTGTGGCTGTTGGGTCTTCCTCAGGATTTGCTAGGCAAGCAGCTCTATTGGTTACAAAAAGATGTTCACTCAAAGAGTGGGGAATTGGGGACCTGCTTCTCTCCAGCCAGCAGAATTCCAGGATTCCCACCCTGAGAGGAGCAAGGCTGGAGGGTCAGGCACAGGCTCTGCCCCAAACCTGACAGATCCCAACAGCTGAACAGCAAACTGTCCCTGCCAGGGCTCTCTGAAAGCCTGACAGCTCAGCCTCTCTTCCCCAGGATTAATTATCTCCCTCCTGCCCAATAAAGGAGCTCAGCTCCTTCCTGCTTTGCTCAGACAAGGAACTTGCCCTTCCTACCCTACAGCCACACTGACATTCCTAAAATTGCTGTCCACCCTTGACCTCCTCCACTCCCCCAAATCCATCCGCCTCAGGGGAAGAGGCAAAATAAATATAAATAACTAGGAAAGATGTGGAGAGAAGACAGGTAGTAGGGCTCAAACTAAGCCTGCAGAAGAGATTAAATAACAGGAGTGGATAAGAATGAAATAAAAATCTGAGTGCAGGCAGTGAAGGACAAGAGCAGCTGGGATTTTGAGCTCTCTGTCCCTTGGCACACAGGATCCATGGGGAGCACCAGCTTCCTCTGGCACAGACCAGTAGCCAAAACAGGGCACTGGGTAGTCCCAAAGCCACTTTCTATTGTGGCTCACAGGGGAACAGGCTCAGCTTTGCCTTTCCCAAACTGAAGCCAAGATCTCAGGGTCCTTCACCAGAACCTGTCCAGCTCAGAGATTGCCCTCCTGCTGTCCCACAGGGATTCCTGCCTGGGAATTCTCTCCCTCTCCCC
Organism: Oenanthe melanoleuca; assembly: GCF_029582105.1. Taxonomy (NCBI): domain Eukaryota; kingdom Metazoa; phylum Chordata; class Aves; order Passeriformes; family Muscicapidae; genus Oenanthe; species Oenanthe melanoleuca. The sequence goes on along the minus strand of NC_079333.1, from coordinate 107,960,494 downwards.
ACCACACCTCACATCACTGTCTGGATACCTGTGCAGTTCCAGCACTCCCTTTACCCTCCCCATTAAAAGTTACCCATCCCTCCCTCTCCACTAAGCATTCATTCTGCATTTTACAGATATATATTTACAAAAAGTTGAGAACAAAAGCCCCAGCCACAGCTGACACAACAAAACCATGGTAATCAGCACCTATCCTTGTTCCATAGTGAAATGAACCTCACCCTCTGTGCTTGAAATGATGAAAATCTGATTTCTAGAGCCCCACAACAGGGCAGTGGAAAGGTTGTCATTGTGGAAGAGAAACCCTGAGGTCACACAACAAAACTACAAAGACACAGAGGAAAGTTCCCTAAATAAATACAGCTAAAAGCATAAAGAAGTGTAATGCAAATATTACTCTAGACATTTGAAAATCACTTAACTATGCAAAAAACTCTCTACCTTGGATGTCTGCAAACATAACTGGAGAACAACTGTTCCACTGACAGCTTCCCAAATTACTTCCTTCATATCATGACACAGCAAACACTTTGCTTTGTACTTCACAACTGCAGTTGCAACATAAATTATGGCTGACTTGTCTAGAAATAATATGTGAACTTTTAAAGCTTATAAACTGCCCCACAGAAAAGACACTCAATGAGAGGAAAAAATTCATGTGGACAATGTGTGGTGTAGATGTGGGACCATTTTGCTCTTTAAGCTGAGATCCACCTAAAGCCTATTTTGCTTGAATGACATTTTTTTCTGGCAAGATCCCATTCCAGGGACATCTGAATCTGCTTTTCATAACAGAAAGGACTTTGTCAAGGACTTGTTCTGTCCTTAGCTCAAGCCAGGAGCGTTCTAACAGCTTGTCACATGCTCACCTCATCATTATCAAGAGACTGACTTTGTGCACTCACAGTATTTTCCTGAGTCAGGGCCAAAATTCCTAATAAAACTCACAGAGAAAACCCCAAAGACTTCAGAAGGTAATACCACAAAAACAAACAAACAAACCCCAAACCACAATGATTTCTGATAGAAAAAACAATTGCATAAGAGAATTTAACAGAAGCCAGAACTTGCACTGGGAAAAAATGGAGCAAGTAGATTTGGGAGCACTCAGATCCTACCATGAGATCTGTGGGGTGCAGTGTAACAACAACACATGGATTCCTCCAGCCCTGCACATTCCAGCATCCCAAAAACTCTTCCCAGCTAAAACAGAAGATGGCTTAAGCAAAAGCCACAGTTGAAAGACTGACATTTGTTATTTGAACTCCCCACTGACTACTAAACCTCTAGAAAACTTTACTGAGCAAGCTGCTATCATGGAGATAAAGAGCAGAGCAGGGAACAAGCTCTTCCACAAACTCCTGAATTCCATGGCACCCAAAAACCTGGAGCCACTGGGGGCTGCCCCTCAGTAGTGCTGAGAGAAGAACACCCCGAGCCTGCAGGCTCAGCACGAGCCACTCAATTTGCAAAACCACACGAGAGGATTTCACGCCAACAGATATTTATATAGACACAGCAACCCTACAGTCTTATCTATAGAATCTCTGTGAGTAGATTATGTAGATAGGCAACTATTTGCAGCTACAGTGCAGTGTAATTTTATTCTAGCTGCACTGAAATAGTCCCGGTCATTTCAAGAATATGCTTCTGGTATTCTTAAAACGCTGGAGGGCTCCCCAAAGTTACTCCAAAAATTTAGATGGCAAAAAGTTGCCGAGAATAATTTTTAGCCTAGTGCAAAATGTAAATCTTAAGCCACAAATCTCCTGCATGGGATTACAGTGTAATTAATTGGAAGGAAATAGCATCAAGCTCACTTGGACAGCAAAGCAAATTTTCCATACGCTGTCGTTTTTAAGCAATTACAAACCATGCAGAGTTACATATGTAAATGTGCAGAAATGTGTGCTTATTTTAAAATCTCAGAAGGATCTGCATCCCTGACAAATTACACTGAGAGCCACACGAGCAGGATCTCCAAGGGAGGCACCAGGCAAGAAATTCCTCAGGTGATCCCTGTCCTTTGTCCCTGCCACGTGGATGTGGAGCAGAGATCTATTTTCAGCCTTGCTCTTGGGCTGCCCCATGGCCCAGACTCCTGCATTTCCAAGGGCTCTGTCCTTCTGGAAGCTTCAGCAGGAGCACATCAGTGCTCCCTCATTGTCCCCTCCCTCAGTGCTGAGGGAGCTCCAGGCAGGCTGGAGTTTAGGATGGAGGTGACTCCTTCTCAGAGCCTTTGCATTTAAAAATGGCTTTCTATAAATAGGATTGCTGGCTCACTCTTAAGTCTTACTCCCTGCCTTCTGAGTAAAAATAGCTTAAATAGGGATGCTGGGAAGACTTGCTAATCTCTGTCTGCCTGTCTGTCCATCCACTTGCCTTTCTTTCCTTCCTCAAAACTGCCCACTCCACTGGGAAAGGTATTTTTTGACATACCCTACTTTTTTTTTTTTTCTTTTTCTGATGAGTAACCAAATGCTCTGGTGGGAAAAAAAATAGTACTTGTGAGATAATATGAATTTTTTTTTGTGAATGGCAGTATCCAAAGACAAGAAATGACAAGAAAAGCTCCCAGTGCCAAAAAGTGCCTGAAGAATCAGTGGCTTACTCTTGAAGATGTTCTCTTCAGTGCTCTAAAATATTGAGCTGTGAAAGGCTTTTATTATTAAATACCTCCCATTTTGTGCTGTTTTCTTTTTGAAAACACCAATTGTTTGATGAAATGTTTCTAAGGGGCAGGGAGGTGCAGACTGAGAAGATAAAGCTTCTTTTGAAGAATTGTAATTGCAGATCTTAATTTCATTGATTTCGTAACAGTTTAAGTGAAAAGAAAGTGAAGAGTAAATAAGATTAGGAAATAACTCAAAATAGATTGTGAAACAAGTAATTTGACTGCAGACCCTACACATTCACCTTGAAACAATTAAGTATTGTGATGTATGTTGCAGACCTATGTTATTTATATGGATTTTTGTAGTATATTTAGAGTTTCAATGACTCAAAATAAATAACACTTTAAAAATGTCAAAAAAATGTACCTTAGGATAAAAGATTAATATCATGCTTAACTCCCATCTTCATTTTTTCAAGTAGAAGATGGAATTAGTCCTTCCTACTGCAAAACTGAAAACCTCCAAGACCAAGAGATTGATAAATGGCACATGCCAAATAAAATCAAAGGCTAAATGAGTGGTATGTTCAAACAGGCGTTGATTCTGACCACATCTCAACTTTTTAATTAGAGCAAACTTTGTGGAGGAAACAAAGAAGTCCATATATTTTGCTCCTTAGTGCATTGCCCTGATTTCCCACCCCACCCCCAGAAAGATGGTTCATTTTTTTGCTTTCTGCTTTTTTTGGTCACTCAAATTGTTTATTAAATAAGTAGGGGAGATTATTTCCCCATTCCAAACATCCCCTCACCTGAGAGGGCAGCAAATTTGTTTAGTCTCTTATTCAGGCAAAAACACAAAAAGTGAGGCCCAACCTGAGCTCAGCTCAGAGACTTGGATATCTCATGAGTTGGAGGAACTTTCTGGATGAGCTAATCACCAAAACCCATGAGATTTTCCCAAATAATTCAAATTAGCAGTATGTTATGTGACAAAAGTCTACTCAAGAACAACAAAAAAAAAATTCATATCAACTCCTAAACTTCTCCAGATGCAGCAACTCTGAGGAAATTCCACTGAAACACGTCCCAAATCCTGCTTTTATTTCAGGGCTCCTCACTTCAAGAGAGACCTGGAATGGAGCTGGGGAAGGGGCTGGAGCCCCAGGAGGGGCTGAGGGAGCTGGAAAGGGGCTCAACCTGGAGAAAAGGAGGCTCAGGGGGCATCTCCTCACTCTAAAACTCCATGAGAGGAGGGTGGAGCTAGGTGGGGGTCAGGGTCTTTTCACTGTGGAACAAGGGACAGGATAAGAGGAAATGGCCTCAAGTTGCACCAGATACATTTAGATTTGATATTACGAAAAATTTCTTCATGGGAAGGGTTTTCCAGCCTTGGAACAGTCACCCTCCCTGTAATTTAAAGGACCTGCAGATGTGGCACTTGGGGACAGGGTCTGGTGCTGGGGGAACAGCTGGGCTCAAAGGTCTTTTCCAACCTAAACAATTCTGTGCTTGTATGAACTCCTAGTGAAGAGCTGTGAATAAAACAATAAGAAAGCCCTATTTAAGATGGCTTTGAGGTTTCTTTTTGCAACCAGCAGCAATCAGCTTCCCTTTGAACCACTCCCAAAACCACCTTCAGTGTCACACACAGCTGCTGCTACGGGAAGAAGATGCAGCATCCACCAGCTTTTAGTGACCCTTGATAGAAAACACAGGAAAATGCCTCTCTCAGCTGTCTGTGTGTGCTCCCACAGCTTAGCAAGACAGATTCTGTGGTTTGCTGCCCACTAGTGTCCTGTGGCTCCAGCTCCAGCACAGCCACTGCCCACACCACGGGAGGAGATCCCCCAGCACCCGGGGGAGCAGCACACCCTGAGCACAGGAGAACACACACCTTTTGAAACAGGTAGGGACATCCCCATGTCCTCTGACTGCCCAGCAAGAAGAGTGTTCCTCCCCTTGGCATTTGGTGATTAATTAATAGCTATTCATAGCTCGGGTAACACCGGATTAAAAACGCCCTGAGCTGAGCTGAGCTGTGCCATCCACACGCAAGCACCCAGCTGAATGCTTCCTGCACATCCATGCAGCTTCCCAAGGTGAGGATGTGCTTACACAATTCCCCACAAGCTCTGCAGGTACCTCAGTGTGTTCCTACAAAGAGAGCAGCTTGCTCTTTTGCTCGGGTGTTGCATCCCCAGCACTGAGAATCACCCTTTGCTTTGGGGAGTCTCAGCACCACCGTCACTCTGGCTCCTCATCCTCCAGCTTAGCCCCTGCTCCCAGCTCGGTGTGATCCTTCTCCACCCTTCCAAAACGCTGCTGAAACCCATATTGATAGATACACAGCAGGCAGAGGGTTCGAACAGGGAATCATTTTAATGGAAATGTATTTTTAGTGTCATCTGTGCTGTATTGGTGCCTCCCGATGCTCGATTGATTTCAGCAGAGCATCTATGGGCAACGGGCATGTAAGAAATGCAGCCAGAGAGAAGCCTGGAAATGGGTTCAGCATGTCCACAGCAGAGACTGAGTGATACTGAAACATCCTCATTTCTGACAGCAGCACCTGAACCAGCCTGATCACAGTCATTACCAAAAAACAGGCAGGATTCTGAAGGAGGCCGTTCTCCCCTCACAGCCTCCCTTGCTTTCTCTCACTGTAATTAGTGGAATGCCCCATTACTAATTATGACCAGGCTACAGCAGACTTCTGCTGCTCATCTGGAATACTCAGGCAGAGTAACAGGGAAGGTGGTGCAGGTAGAGTAATCCTGAAAGGCAACTCCAAAGCCTTGCTCGGGATTAGAACTGCATGACTCAGGCTTTCAAGGTAGTGAATTCAGCTGCAGAGCTCCCACTGATGTCTATATCATCCCACGCACTTTCCAGGGCTGCAGTGCATTTATGGTTAATAGTTACCTGTATTCTAAAGGAACACAGCAACAAGAGTTTCAAACCCTCACAAAATATATAAACTTTAACCAGGTATTTGGGGAGGTTTTTGTTTCAGGCTTCAGAAATACTAATTGGATGGAAGAGCATGTCAGTATTTTATTGTCCCCAGAAGGAAGCTATTTCACAAACATAAAGCTTTCCCAGTGACACTGCTCATATCTAATTTGACAAAACGTGTTTGTGCTGAGTGACTTTAGGGAAATATGGGGGCCAACCTTGTTATTGTCATTCAGATGGTTTCCATTATCTCCAACAGAAATTAAACCCAAGACTACAACTGCAGAGTTAAACCTATGGGTTTATTTTTAACCTATTTCCTATTTCTCCCCACAGAAATATTGTTTTAAAAAAATAAATTAAAAAAAAAATCAAAACCAACACAAAGATGAACAACTTTACATATTTGAAAATCAGAATGAGATGTAACAAATGGAAAACCACTCATACCTATGCTGGTGTTTTAAGCAAACATGGTGTGGTTCCATAAGGGGTTAGAAAAGGCAATGGCAGAAGCCAAGCAGAAACCTGTCCCCCCCACCAGATACACTCATGAAAGAGCCCTGACTGTCACACAATGGAGTTCAGATGGAGGTATAGACAGAATAATGAAAATAAATGTGTACGTGACATATCTATTTATAATGCAGTCATTTCCTTCAGAGAGATACATATCTGATATGACACTGCATTAAAATCTGAAGTCCTTTAAAAATATGATTCTCCGACTCTTTGACTCTGATAAAATGGTCCTAATAAGTCCTAATAAGTGTTGCCAATGAATAAAACCATCTCATCCAGTCTTAACATGAAGGTAGGTGCCATTTTCTTCAAAGATTTCCCCTAAAAACAGCCTAAAATCTGCATTTTGACATCAAGTACGATGCCAAAAACAAACAGACTTTTTAAGTTGCAAAGAATCGTTGAACCACCCACTACGTATTTTCACAATGCTTTCATCTTGGAATATTGCTATTCACAAAAACATTTAATTTTAGTCCCCCTGGAGTCACAAATGTACAGATTTTGCTGTGTGGCAGCACAGAATCCATGCGGATGCATCCATCATGTACACATTACACTCTTCAGTCTTTGGGAGACAAATTCAGGTTTGACTGGGATCCAGAAGCACATGGAAACTGAAAGTGAAATTACTGCTGACTTCATAGATCAAGGAATAAATGGAAGTGATTTTCAGGTACTTCAACCTCATAAAGCAATAATTAGTCTGTTCTTCAAAAAACCCTTGCGAGGAGGACTAACTAGGTTAGAATACAAAATTTATAGCATCAGAAGAGTAGAAAAAAAAATCTGCTTTCTTTTTTGCTTTTTTTTTTTTTTTTTTCTTTTTTAAAATAAGATTTCTGGAGAGAAACAGGGTTCATTTCTATGCAAATCTAGTTTTAAATGAATAGCACTGGTCAGAGCACACTTCCAGGCTGATCCTTTCTGTCCTTTTAACAACAAATCTCTCCCTCCAAGGTATCTGGCTGGAGAGGACAGAGAGAAAGGCACAGTGCTGCTGCCTGTCAAAATTAAATAAATAAATAGATAGATAGATAATTTCTTAATGTAAAAACTTGTTGCAGTTTCCTTACTGCCAAAAGAAATGCAAAAAATTTCCAAGTTTTCACTTTGGGGGATTTCAATTCTTTCGTATTCTGAGGCACGCAGAAGACAAAAATGTTTTTAAGGTCGCTCTAAGCCCACACATTTAAGATTCACCTCCTGATTTCTGCCCTCCCCAGCGCTTCACACTGGACCAGCCATGCTTGTCAATGCATTTTTTCATCCAGTGTCTACTTAAGAAGATGTGAAGGCACCCTCATCCAGCATTCATCCCTCACCCTCTGCCAGAGGTTCAATTATTTCCATCCTTCAGGAAAACCTCACACTTTGCCCTGTGCTCCTCTCTCATTCATTCCACACAAGAAACCTTTTCCCTGTTCTACCTGCTTTGCCTATTTCGAGAATTGTGTGTTTAATCTGATTTATCTGGCAGGGTGAAAAGCATTACAGGCAATTTTACGTTCTGGGATTGGACGAGGCACTGCAATAGAAGAGCTGCTACCCCAGAATAATTTGTTTTCTGTCCTTAAAACTGCAATGCTAAACGTGCATTTTTAATAAAACCTAAGCAATTTAAGCAGATTTTTACACATGTCATGGTTTTCAATCACATATATCTAAATGTTCCAAAATACCCCCAACCCACTATTGAAAACGCAGAGAAACTGCAATAAATGTTTGTCAGTCAAAGAGTTGGCAGAAGGAAAAAAAAAAAAAATTAAAGAATAACAGATTTACCCTTATTCTATCCCAAATCTAATTTCCACTTCCTAACTTTATAATTGACTAAAAGTCTTCAACCTTTTCAGATGATGTAATGCTTATCCGTGCATATTTTTACATAAATGAGTGAGGAGGAAAAAAAAACAATTCAGAGCAGGTACCTTCACGAAGAAATGATGAAAGTGAAATAAATTTAAAATACTACTTCTTAAATATATGTAAAAACGTAAGGTGAAAGCAGAGGGCGAATTAAAAATAAATAAAAAATGCGAAAGGAAGCAATATCTCAATGCGACCGCTTAGGATGAAAGCCCTTCAAATTATCCCCGTGCGCTCTGACGGATTTCTACGGCACTTGGCAAAAAAATTCTGTACTTTTCCAGCTGAGAAAGAAAGAAAAAGCGCCTCTCTGCCTGCTCGCCTCCGCGAGCAGCGTCTCATTCCGAAGGAGGCAGGCACGGAGGTTGCGGGCTGTCACTTTGCGAGGTGAGCGACTTTCAGCGATCGCGGCGCTCCCGCTCCTCGCCCTTCTCCCCGCGACAAAAGCCACCACCGCGACCCGCTCCCCTTCCCGGCCGGCAGGATGAGGGATGGGGAAGGGGAAGGGATGCCCGCGGCGGGGCTCACCATGCGAGATGCTGTGGAGCAAGGCGACGGCCAACATCCACATGCCCCCGCCGCTCGCCCGCTCCCCGCTCCGGGCTCGCCCTCGCCCGCCGCGCCCACGGCCGGGCCGGAGCTGGCAGGCAGCGCGCACCGGGTCCGGCCCGCCTCGCCTGGCTCGGCTGGTGGCTGCTCGGAGCCTGCGGGGCCGCTCGTCCGCCCAGCGAGCGCTCAGCCCCGCCTGCAGCCCCGCGGCTCCGCCGACACTCGCCCGGCGCTCGGGCGGGGGAAGAGGCGGCCGGCGGCGGGGGCGGGGGGCGGGAGCGCGGCGGGGCCCAGGTGTGTCCTTGGCTCGGGGAGGCGCCCGCAGGGCGGCGGGGGCAGGGCCACAGGTGACAAAATCCTCCGCCGCGGCCACACCAGCATCCCCGGCAGCAGCGGCGGCCGGCCCCGAGCCGCGGCGAGCCGGCTCCTCGCACGCCTCCTCCTCTTCTTCTTCCTCCTCCTCCTCCTCCTCCTGATGCTGATGCTCCTGCTGCTCCTCACACGGCTCCCCTCGGCGGGCACATCTTCCTCCCTCTCCTCGCCCTGCTCCCCTCTCCGGCGGCTCGGAGCCCGCTGCTCACCTCCCCCGGCTCCCGCAGCCCTCCGCAGTCTTAAAGCACCACCGGGTCCGCACAGTGGAAAAAGCCAAGACCAATAGAAGAAGGCAGCAGAATTCCCTGCCTCTCAATAGTTGGCTGAACTGCGGCCGTTTGGCATCAGCCGAGTTGTATATGACTAATGTGTTGACAAGTCGTGTGGGGGGACTGGAGGAGGGGGCCCTTCTAGAAGGTCACAGCCCAGACAGGCGAGTGCATCAAATAATTGACTGGGATTCTGAAGGAAAATACATACACACGTACACACACACATCTTGCAGTGCTTACACAGGTCCAGATACTGTTTGGCCTTTCATCTGCCTCTCTTTCTGTGGTGAGACGTTTCTTTCCCCCTGTAGTGAAAGAGTAAATTACAGTCTCTTCAACTAAAAGCAATTTCTGCGCCTATTCTTTCTTCACATCTGTGTTGTGAAGGTTGGTCTGAAAAGGAATAAAAGAGAAAAGGGGGGAAAATATTAAATGAAGACTGCTAAAAAAATCAATATTGTGAAATACATAACAGCATTAGGGCAACTCTGGATTTAAGCTGTAAGATGAAAAGCAAACACAACAAAGCAATAAGGAATCTCAACCTGCAGAATCCCCCGTGTATTACCAACAGCATGACTTCACATTTGGGGACGATATTTCTGTAAGAAAATGCTTTATGCCAGCATTATCACCAGACTTTGCCCTGCTGCCAACACCCTGCCTTGTGCACTGCAATGAAATCCAAGAAAGGACGTCCCCCAGAAAGACACTGGGATGGACATCTGCAGGGAGCTCAGCAGCAGCAGAACTGGGCAGGGAAGGAGATCTGTCAGATGTTTCTGAAGGCACAGAGGACAGATCAGAACACATCCCTGGAACATTGTATAAGGCCCTTCTTTCTAATTCTGGAGAAAACCAAACTGAGGGATGGTGAAAGACATGAGGAGAGAGCTCAGTTCCCTGCATCCCATTTGGGCTGGGCTATCAGCCAGGAGAGACTGAAGCCTTGAAGGGAAAGCAGGAGACATGAGACCAATACTGGGCAGGGAGTCACGGCTGCATTTAAGAAAAAAAGATGTGGGCAACCAGGGAAGCTCCTAGGGAAAATAGAATCTGATGCTGTTAAACAAAGATTAAAGAGAGAAATGCAAGTGTCTTGGAGGAGAAGAAAAAAAAAATAAAATAAATTAAAAAAAAAAAAAAAAAAAAAAGAAAAAGAAAGAAATTTGGTTTTATTGGGAGTGGAGTTCTGTTAAAAATAACAATACTTTTATCTGTTTAGAAGAGAGCTGGTGACTAGCAGAAATGTTTAAGAATAGATTTGAGAGCATTTGGGAGAAGTTCATGACAGATTTGTTCAGGCAGCTCTTTCAGAATTGCTTTGTTTCCTCTTCTGAAGCCCAAAACATGTTTGGGGCTTAAGAGATATAATGTTCTAGACATTCTACAATGACAGAATAAATAAACCTCCTTCTTATACCTTTCTACCTCCTTTACTCATCTACATAACTCTGATAGCCCTTGGCAAATTTCAGCTTCGTGTAGAGCTGTCTCAAACAAGTTTTTGTGCATTTCAGTTCATTTAAAACAACCACAGCAGCTGCAAACTAAAAGAGTAAATCTTAAATTTGTTCTTCATTGGTACCAAAAGGCAAAGGGAACAACTACCAGAGGATATTTAACATTTTTAAGCAGAATCCAACCAACGAGGCAGCAAAATTCTTGTCCTGAATTTTAAGTTTTAAGGAGGGTTTAAAGAGGGGAGGAGGAAGGTAGGATGCAATTTTGCATGAGAGCAAAGTTCACTGGTCTTGCTGCTCAGGGAATGACTTGACTGAAAGCTAAATTCAACAATCTGTCAAAGAAGAAAGAAGACCATACAATAACTTCCACACAAAGTACATTAAATCAGTCAGGATTCTACTTTTCAAGTCTGGAAAATCAAGCATGATCAGGCTTCAGCTGTAATCAAGGCTACTCAAGCTCATGAAGGAGAATCTCCATTTATGATTTTTTGTTGTTGTTTGTTTGATTAAAATATAATGTCTTAGATTAAGTGGCTGGAAATTATTTAGTTCTTCCTAAAAGAAATTCAACAATTTTCCAGCAAAGTATCTCGATTAGACTCTGCATATATATTTTTCAAAAAAAAAATAATAATAATTTTAAAAAAAGCTTTTGAAGTTATTGATTTTGTTGTAAGGATCCAAAATCTTGAAATAGAAAATCTTGAAACAGTCTCAAATTCTCAATCTGGGTTCAGATCATCTACTGGTTGACTGTATGGGGTTGACCATCCTTGTTTTCTGCAGCTACCACACAGCTTGGTGAGGAAGATCTCTTGAAGTTATCACAGACATAGCAACAATTCAGATGAGCTGATCACCCTGAATGCATCTCAGGCAACTTTTCAGCTCACATTGTACTGCAGGGGGCACAGGAGAAGATTTTATATCAGGACCTTGCTGAGCCCTGAAGCATTTGAACCATCTGCTTCCAATGGGATATCCAGAACACCCAACATTTTTCTGACATTTCTGGCCATGCATTTTCCAGTTCTCCCCCAGGCCACCAGCATGAAGAACATGCTGAAACATCACCAGCATGGTCAGTCTGACAACATCCCACCCAGTCATCAGCTTGAAATACACTGAAACCATAGGAAGGGTTAAATGCTGAGGTCTGCAAAGCACCTGCTTCATATTCTCACCTTAAGTGGGTAAATACACAAGGAATGGCCACAGCAGAGCAACACAAGAAAGAGCTGCCTTGTGGAAAGCCTTTGTGAAAATGAAGTAAGGTGAAAATTAAGGATCCATGTGGTTGAATGTTTTCACATCCCCACGTTGGAAGATGATGTATCTGGTGGATGACTCCTATAACCAGTCTTGCAGGGAAATTCATTCTTCAAAGAAAATGATAAAATGGTCTGTCTACAATAAGTCTGCATTGATTGGGACTTTGAAAAAAAAAAAAAACCAAAAGAATCTTCCAAGGAGCAGCAGCTCCTTGTAATTGGTAATTGGTTCTATTCAGATTGTGGATGGTTTCATAGGCTTTGGGCTTTAGGGAACTCAGTCAAATATCTGCCATTGAAGCATTCAGCTATTCAAACAGAGCCCCTCATTGTCATTCAGAATGCAAAAAACTCATTTGCAATTTCAGCTTTGAAAGTGGTTTTAAAAGCACCTGAAGGAAGAAAGAATGGGAGGGAAGTAGAGAGGAAGTGAAGGGAAAACGTGGCGAGAGAGGAAGTTCTCAACAGCCACAAGACCTGGGGAAAAGGAACAATAAAAAATGAACATGCCTGAAATCAGAATCTAAGTGAATGATCAGCCCAGGTTCTGGGGGAAATGACACCTTGGCTCAGTCATTCTCAGTTTCTAAATCATTCTGACTCTCCTTGTTACTGATCTCTTTCCCTGACTGGAGTTTTCTTGACTATTTTCTTGCAGCGTAGAAATTTGAAAGGAAAAGATGAGTTATTATCTTGTAGACTAGGTAAATATAACCATAGAGGGCTATAACTAAGAAAACTCAGTTCTGCATTTAGTCATGATTTTCATTTTCATAATGTTTAGAAATTGTTCAGTTCTACTAAGAAAGGAATTGTAGTCCCATTCAGTTTAAAAATAAAACCTAAGAAAGAAGTATACCTCCCTGAGAAAATAACAATAAAGCAACAAAACATGGAATCACTTAAGAAGCATTTTTTTATTCTTCTTTAATGAAAATGTGCAAAGAATTTGTGAATATTTGGCTGAAATATAGTCCAAAGCATTCGAATCTCGATCTTCTGAAACAAACTGGGAAATATTCTCCATCTTCTCTCTGATTCATATCTGTTTTAAAGGTGACAAGTTTGAACCACTCTTCCCCAAATTTTCAGGTAAACTAAAGCTTTGTCACTGCACCCATAATAAAGGGAGCTAAACTCAAAGAGGGATAAAGGGACCAGGGGTTAAGAAGGGAAGGGGAGCAGAAGCGGGAAAGCTTTTTAGTAGCTTCCATCACTCTGGAAACAGGAGAATCAAAAGCCTTGTGAGAACAGGTTTTCCTCAGAAGACTTCATGCCCGATTTGATACTGGAAAGATCCAGATAAATGTTGAATGCTTGTCAAAACCAATCGCTGAACCTTCTGATATTCACTGGCTACCAAGCTTAATGCTCATATCTATAAGCTCACAGTCAGCCATTTTTTATCAGGGCAGGCTGCAAAAATTAAATATTTTCCATGAGACACTTAAGAAGGGAAAAGGAATTCCTGGTTCTGTAAGTGCCATTAAGAAGATACCAGTTGGAAAGCTCTGTTTGTTACCGTGCATCTGGGAATGCTCAAGACAGAAAAAAAAATCTTAATCATCCACATGCAACTACTTGTGAAAGCATCTGTGCTGCTGATACCTATCTATTCCACCCCAAAAATGCAAGGGGATAACTACAATTTGCTTCATTTGAAGCCATTGACTGCTCCAAGCTGATATTGTGCAGGAATATTGTTATCTGGCAAAAAAATGTGCTCTCTCGCATGACCTGTTCTTACAGTACACACACAATTAGCCATTCAGTCTTGATATGCTCATGAATTAAAGCAGCAGCTTTCAAAACACTCTGGATGGCTTAATGCACACTGAGCTTTAAAGCATAAAATGGGGATTATTTATTTTACCCTGCCTGAAGTTACTCTTTTCTCGTGCAGCTCGTTCCTGGGGTTCCACAGCACCTGGAAGATGTGAACAAGCCAGATTTCCCCATTAGGTGGTTCTGTGAGCACAGGATCAGTGGGAAAATGAATTTCCTCTGGATATGTGGTCAGAAGACTGAAGACCTAAGTCAGATGTCTATGAATTTTTCCCATTTTTTCAACAACTTGGAGTGGGATTAGTCTCTCTCTCTCTCTCCTCTGCCCAGGTGAGTGTTTATACTCTTATATGAATATTAAAGCAATTAATTAATTATATTCTACTTTAACTTGTCAAGCAACTGGATTGAGATTGGACAACAGGTTCAAAAGTTATTAGAGAGAAGAAGGATAGCAGCTGACAAAGATGTTTCTTAGAAATCCATGCTAGAGTAAGGAATGGAAAAATCCAGTCTGTGGGAAGGATTTTAAACCCGTGTATGATTCATTTTTTCTTCAGAGAATACCAGATTTTTCTATTTCAAGCAACATCACCAAAATATAGGGTAGTGATTATTTTTTTGATGCTGTAGACTTCTCTTTGCATTGCAACTTGCAAACAAACAGAGCAGGTAAGATTCTCACTGCTTAAAGGACTGTCAGCTAGAAGAAAAATATTTCCTTTCAGAGGGGAGAAGCCAGGAGAAATATGTTTGGTGGTTTGGTTTTTTTTAATTTTCACATATTCACACAGCCAAGTTTGTTCCTAACATAGGAAATAAGGTAGAGGAGGAGGGTGGCATGTAAAATAAGAAAGGTGGGAACACAGCACACAGCCCTTCAGCCAACTGTCCAGGGTGAAAACACAGGCTTGAGGAAGGGCAGAGAGGCTTCTCTCAGAGCTAAGTGGGTCTCACAAGAGGAAATAGCATAACATGACACCCCAAGCATTATGGCACTGGGGATATCCATTAAAAATCTCCAAATAAAGATGAACTGAGCCCCTTTGTGTGTCTGATGTGTGTGCAAAGACAAGACATTAAAGACCATGGCATCAAACAATTGTAATGCCAAGACAGGATGGAATGGATTACAGACACTGAAATCATAGGAACACCTGTTCCACACTGCACATATCACAAACTTGCAGCATGAAAGGGATGAGTCAAGAGGACTATTTCATTTCTAAATCTGATTTTCCATTATTTGGGTTAGGAGTCAGAGCATTGTAGCAATAGATCTAGAACTCCTCTGGCTTTGGATGCAGGCATGTCTTTATACACAGAATTGTTTCTCATTGAAAAGAAGTGATGAGAAAAAAAGGAAATTTGAAGAAATATCACAGTTTCAACAAGGCTTAAAAAAACTGATGGTGGCTTCAGAGCTCTGCAGACCTCCTTTTAATAATTATTACAGTGTAATCCATTAAGGACTGTAATTATGTGGAGAGAAGTTCTCTCTGGTCCTGAGCCAGATACTGATTTCTATTACCTGCTCTGGATGCCAGTGGCTCACAAGGAGTAGCAACCACATAAACAAAACAAGAATTGAACTATTGGGAGCCAATACCCCCCTGGCCAGAGTCAATACAAGGAAGAGCAGAGTTCCCCATGCCTAGGGCGACGCACAGCATCCTCCACATTTTCATCCTCCTGACTCCCACCTGCTTCCAGCCCCTGAAGAGGAGCTGATGTCTGTGCTTGCAGCCTGCTGGGAGCACGTGTGAGCAGGGCTGTGCCCAAGCCTGGTGCCAAGGAGGGGCTGCAGGGAGCAGCAGGACTGCAGGGCAGCGGTGGAGCAAGGATGCAGGGTTGCCAAGCAACAGCCTGCCAGGGGAGGGGACCAAAATGGGATGAAAACCGTGTGGGGCCACTGCAGCCCTCCCAGCTGCTTTCCCCTGCCTTCCATTGAGCTGTGGGTCTGGATTTCACGAGAAGCTTTGGCCACAGGTGTGTCCAGTCGGCTCCTCCAGGAGGCTGCAGCAGGGAGGACCCCAGGAAATATTTCCTTTGCCAACTTGTTGTCATGGATAATGCAGCAAGGGCAGGAGCAGGCTGCTGCAGGCTCTCCACACAGCCTGCCCCAAGGCTCAGGAGCACAGAGTGAAACCAGACCTGCCCCATTCTCACATCTGTGTCAGGGATGCTCCATCCTTTGCCTCAGAAACACAACCTAGGGGAGATTTTTTCCTTCAGACCATTCTGTGCAACAAGTGCAGCCTTTGTGTTATTTCCATCTAAAGTTCTTGTCTGAGTTCTGTCAGGACATAAACATTTGAGGCATCACAGGAGACCTTCAGGAAGGTTTTAGGCAAGAGCTTAAAAGCTTTTAGCCTTCACCTATTCTGGTGAAGAGGGATCTGTTTGAGAATAAAAATAAAAATAAAAGCTCCTGACAACACACAGGGCTGGACCACAGATGCTGGAAAGAATTTTCTGAAGGCTGACCCCAAGCATCCTTCTGCAAGGACAATCCCCCTCCAACCCAGCCCCTCATGGCCATGCCCCACACCACAGATTTCACCAAAGCTGCTGGTTCCAGCTGTTCCCTGTGCTGCTTCCTGGTGCAACTCAAGGTTTTCAGTTTAACCACAAAAATTACTTATGATCCACCTTCTTCTGTTAACCCTTTCTTGCCTGTCCAATGACTTTAGAGCCATTAGCACCAACAAACTGTGTGCTTACACACCACTGCACAAATAATTTTGACTTCATATCTTATTTACAGAAAAAGGAAACAAAAGTTTGTGGAGAAAACTACATTTATATTTACTTTTAAGTACATAAGTTTTACCAATGGAAATTGTTCATAGATAAGACAGATACATTCTCTGTGCATTTCAAGTCATCCAGGGAAACACAAAATATTATAGAGCAGACACTTATCTTTCTTTTATCCATCTATTTTGGTCTCCTTTAATAGTCAAAATAGAGGAGAAAACACATTTAAGGGATGATTCCTCCCACCTTAAAATGACTGGCCAAGGTAGAACAGAAATCACACCTTGGAAGTCCCCATTCCTCTCTCTCTCCAAGCACTGTGTGCAGAGGCTACAGTGAATTGCACCACAAACACTTCAAATTAAGCGAGATGAGCAATGTCCAGAGCAGCCAACTGTTGCTGAGGTTTCAAATAGCAGCAAGCCCACAGGCAGGATTTGAAGGCAGCTAATGGAGATCTTGTTTTTTGAGGAGGAAATTCTACGAGAGCAGAAAAGCACTTGGCTGTAAGTCTGGCAAACAAGTGGGATTTCATATGCTGGCTGGGGATGGAAAATTACTCCAAGTACTTGGTGGGAGAAGTTTGGTAGGGATGTGCTGTGGAGGACTTCAGCAGCAGAGGAGAATTAGAATTATATGAGAGAGAAACAATGGGATATTCCACCCTGTGGAGGCTTCAGATTAAAATGAAAGCCTGGATAAACAGGAGTGACAGCAATACATTGAACTGGTATTAAAGGAGAAAAATCAAAATTGCCATGTCATCTACATCTGGAGTACTGTGTACCACTTCTGGTCTCCTCAGACCAAGAAAAACTCAGACACACTGGAGTGATCCTAGTGAAGGACCACAAAAATAGTTAAAGAATTGGAGAAGCTGATCCACGAGGAGAGGCTGAGAGAGCTGTGACTATTTAGACTGGAGAAGGCTCAAGAGGATCTTAGCAATGAGTAAAAATAGTGGATGGAATGGTGTAAAGAAGCTGCTTCCTGACTCTTTTTGATGGTATTCAGTGAACAGAAAAAAGGCAAAAGACACAAACAAAAACCAAGCAGCTCAGTTTAAATATATGATTTTATGTATATATGTATATAATTCATTTACTTTTTCAGTGAAGGTAAAAAACACTGGCAGAGGTATCCTACAGGGTGTCCATCCTTGGATTTATTCAAAATTTGACAGGACACAGTCCTGAGCTACCTGCTGTACTAGTTGACCCTGATTTGGGCAAGGCTGGTCTAGACCTGCCAAGATCAGCCTCATGGATCAGTAGTAAAACCACTGATTTCATTCTCCATGGAAAAGCTGATCTGGTCCAACACAGACTGGTGCTATTGATACTCCTTGCTCATTTTCTCAGGGACTGTTTTTTGGGTGTGGTTGGGTTTTTATTTTCAGGAGGTTTTGTTGTTTTTTTGGTTTTTTTTTGGTTTTTTTTGGTTTTTTTTTTTTTTTTTTTTTTTTTGTTTTGGTTTGGTTTTTTTTTTTTTTGTTTTTTTGGTTTTTTTTGTTTTTTTTGTTTTTGTTTTTGTTTTTTGTTTTTTGTTTTTGTTTTTTTTTAAGAGTAGCCACCTGTCAAAAGCAGTCTCTTAACCACCAATATGTATTTTTAGGTAATATGAAAATCATTTTAAAAGCCTACATTCCTAACAGTTGCCACAGTTGGGTTCTCTCTGAGTTGAAGTGCTCATAAAGTTTATTGAGTTAACAGTGTCAATATCATCTGTGCAAGAGAAAAAATGGGCAGATAAAAAAAGAGCTTCCCTGCCTTCCCTGTAAAGGACTGCAGTTTAGTGGAGACTGAAAATAATTTCCTCCATTATTTTGGATAATTCCCCCAAAAGCACAGAGCAGGCAGACCCCTGTGGCACCCAGGGGTGGGGTGCAGGTCACAGCCCTGTGCAGGGAAGGGCTTGGGCACGTGGCACCTGGCACTGAGAGACCATTTGTGCCTCCAGAGCCATCATTCCACACATCCTGCTCCATCCCACGGATCACATCCCTGCTGATTCATCTCTTCCCTGAGCAGGCTGTTTCCCCTCTCCCCACCTCACATTCCTCTCACACAGGATCTCTCCCTGCTCCTTCACTCTCCTGCATATCTGGGTCCTGTCTGTTCCTGCTGTCTCCTTCTTTGAAATGATATGACCACAACACCATGAGCTTAAAGCATTTTTTAGCTGAAGGTTAAGCCAGAAATCTTAAAAAATACACCTGTCTTGCATAGCATCTCCTGTCTTCCCTGCACAGCAATGTGAAAGAATAATTTCAGTCTCCCTGCTATTGTCCAAAACATGGATAGTAAAAAGAAAGCCATGCTTAATTAATTGCAAGTCAATAAATTAATCAAGAAGATATTCTATCAAAACAGGTTTATTTTAAAGAAAAAACTCACAGAATATGCTAGATGCTGAAGCACTGACTTACTGAATTATACTAAGTTGAGGCAGAAGTTTAAAGTTGAGCAGAAAGTTAATTGAAAGTTAAATGCCTCCTTTTTGGAAAAAGCTGAGTTCAGTACATTTAAAACATTCTGATGTATGAGTTAAAAATTTCAATACAGTTTCTTAACTAGCATGTTCAATGACAATAATGATTTTTTCAGAATAAGAAAAACATAGTAATTTATTTTTTTCCATATGAATTTTGGGATTCCTGTTGCTTTAGAACTGAAATTATAGCAGGTTAGCTTTTGCCATTGGACATTGAATTAAACATTTGTTTTTCAGGTAGTTTTAATACACATACAGAGGACTTCACTGTAAGGAGTGATTTTCTAGTTGTTTTTCTGTACTTAGATGTTCTTCCAGACACATAGGAAAAGAAGTTTGGTGATCTCTCTTTAAGTCCCAACAGATAACTATCATAGACCACGGCATAGAGAAATCTCTGCCCTCAGAATTTGCAAAAGTGATCAGCAGCTGTTTCAGGTCATGACTGATGGGAGCTGGCAAAGCTTTGTGGGAAAATGGCAAAATGCCTACATGTACACGTCCAGCTCGAGTGTCACAGACTTTTCACATAAGGAATAACAGATCCCCCTAAAAAACCTTTACAAGGTGAGGGAGGGGTGATGGGGACAGGGAAAGGTGAGATCTCATTTGTCTTCAGTAGTTAATATCAAGAAACGAGTTCTGAGCGAGTCAATACTTGCTAATCATGACACAGAATTCTCCTCTGTGCACTGGAAGTCTGCCCCAATCATTTCTTGTACCCAATGCCCTTCCACGAGTGCAATATGTATTATTGAAACCTATTCATAAATTCAGCTTCTTGGAAGAGATGTTTCTCCAAAGATTAACAGGAAAGTGTTAGAACCAGAAAAAGGTTATAACAGAACCTGCAGGGGGGAAAGAAAAAAAAAATAGATACAGCTGCCACATATAACGTTATCAGAGCATACAGCGCAAACTAGGATCTTCCAAATACCACATATATTAGTTTTCTTTCCTGCAGGGTGGCAAATGGCACAGGGGTGGCTATTTTTGCCGTTTCAGAACACGTCCTTTAGCCAGCTGGGGGGGCAGGGGAGGAAGGTGTCCTCCCCGCCAAGGCTGCTCTGGCGCCCGCAGAAAAATCCGCCCAGCCGCGGGCTGTCCCTCGGCAGGACGAGCGACTCGCAGCGATCCCAGAGCTCACCCTCCCATCTCCCGGCGGCTCCCGGAGCCACCGCCGCCCTGCCGTGCCCGGGGGAGGCAGGGGCAGGGAGGATGCCCGCGGCGGGGCTCGCCGTGCGCGATGCTGTGCGGCAAGGCGGCGGCCAGCATCCACATGTCCCCTCTGCCCCCCGCTGCCGCTGCGGGCCCGGCCCCTCTGCTGGGGGCTGCTCGGAGCCCAGCGAGCGCTCAGGTGTGTCCCGGCTCGGGGAGGCGCCCGCGGGGCCGCAGGTGACAAAATCCTCCCGTGCGGCCACACCAGCATCCCCGGCAGCAGCGGCGGCCGGCTCCGAGCAGCCTCCTCCTCCTCCTCTTCTTCCTCCTCCTCCTGCTGCTCCTCACACGGCTCCCCTCGGCGGGCACATCTTCCTCCCTCTGCCCTGCTCCCCTCTCCGGCTGCTCACCGCAGGGAGCGGCGCTACCCCCGGCCCTCCGCAGCCTGGAAGCGCCTCCGGGTCCGCGGGGAAAGCGAGGGGGAAAGAACCGGGAGGCTGGGAGGTGTGCTGTGCTGTGACAATACCGGTGTGCTGTGACAATTCCGGTGTGCTGTGGTGTGACAATACTGGTGTGCTGCGGTGTGACAATATCGTTTTGCTGTGGTGTGACAACATCATTTTGCTGTGCTGTGGCAATACCGGTGTGTGCACCAGGCATCATCCAGCAGCACGTCCTTGGTGCCACTCCAGAGGGACTTAGAACTCAGCCTCGACTAGGTTTAAGGCAGTGTTTACTTTGTTCCATAGGATTTCTGATCATTTATGTAAAGTTATATGTATTATACGTAATTTATTCTGGCTGTTGAGCTTTCTTGCTTGAGATATCCTTGCCGAGTCGCCAATCTGCCAGTGAATGGAATAACTTGATTTCCCACTCTTGTGTAAATCAGAGGGTGGTGGAGCTCTCTGGAATTTTCTCCTAGATTGGTGACAGTGTGAGATCCAAGCCACAGACCCTAGACCTGGATCCTACAGACATTTAGCTCAACCTCTGCATGAGAGAAGTGAAACATCCTCACTTTAGCTGCTCGCACAGATGAGCAGCAGCTCAAGGTGAAAAGAGGTTAAAAAATATTTTCCCTCAAAGGGAAGTGTAGTCACCCTGACAGGAGAGTGGAAACTGGCATTTAAAGTGGTCACAGAGGTCTTGGGCACTTCATGACTTGCAGAACCACAGAATCATCCAAGTTGGAAGAGACCTCCAAGATCCTCCTGTCCCACCATCAACTCAGCAGCACCATGAAGAGGCTGTATGAAACAAAAGCTGAGGTGGTTTTATGGGGAGCTGAAGAAGGGTCTGTGATAAAGGCATAAAACTCCTCAATAAAACAGCAGCCACAAAAATAAATAATAAAAAGATGAAGGATGTAATACTTGATCGCTTGAATTGATGAATAAGACAAAATAGTAAATGCAAAGTTACCAACGTGTTTAAAACATGGAAATATTGGTTTGATTTTTATACTGGAAAGGCAAAATATCTTCAGGGTTTTGGGATGAGACAGGTCTGTGCACATGGATGGACATAAAGCAAGATCTTGCAGAGAGAGAATATCTACAGTAGAGAACAGACACGTGATGGGGTTATGGGGGAAAAAATGTCAGGCCAGGCTGGTGCTGAGTGAAAGGCAGCAAATTCTGGGTACAGGAGGTGGGAGAAAGAGGGAGGGGTCAGAAACAAAATCCAAAATATGGCTTGGAGCTGCTGTAAGGATGCAAACCTTGGCAGTGACAAGAGGAGGGCAGGAGGGGCAGGAGATTGTCTGGAGTGAATCTGGCCTTGGGAATGGCAGGAAAGATGTTTCTCTAAGTGTTTGTTAGCTGAATGTCTTCTTTCTTCTCAATACCTAAATCAGTAATTAAAAGCTTATTTTCATTGGCTATGAATTAATTAAGTGTAACTCCCTGACTTGAGTCATCTTCTGAGAACTTATTACTGGTTCTACAAATAAGTGCAGGACTTCATAATACCTGCTAAAGAGCTGTTGGGGGAAAAAAAGAAGGAAAGGGGGGGAAAGCAACAATTTTCAAATTAAGGCAAACCGCAAAAACACTGAATTAATTATTTGTGAGATTCTAAACATGGGCTTGGCTTCCTCTCACTTGTTGCATAAATTAAATAGACAAAAATCTCAGCAAGAATTCTGTAGAACCCTGCCATTTTCTTTATTATAGGATGGATAGCAGGTGTTTTGTGCCCAGAAACATTTTTCTTGGTATATTACACATACCCTCCTCAAAAAGACATAATGATCAGTTGTGTGACAAATATTCTCTTGTCGATTTGAAATTATCAAAATGGTTTCTTAAACCAGCAGAGGGGGAAAAAAAGATGATTTTATTGTTGGTTGTTGTATTAAATAATTTTGCCAACAGCTGTTGGCTTCTTGATTCACAGAATCTCGGGATGGGCTGAGTTGGAAGAGACTCATCAGGATCATCAAGTTCAGCTCCTGGCTCTTCACAGGACACCCCAAGAATCCCACCTGTGTCTGAGAGTGTTGTCCAAGTCAGAAATTCTACTGCAAAAGATTTCATAAGGACCAGTGGTGAATGTTTTGGGATGTATCAATGCTAAAACAGGATAATTATGCACAGGATCTTTCCTTTTTTTAATGAAATGAAGGATGTGATCCAGACTCCTCCTCAGAACTCACCTTAGAGCTGCTTCTCCCTCCTCAGAATCCTTGACGACCTTTTGTGCACTCTCACAGCATCCCTGTAAATTTGGGGTGTTTTGTTACTCCTGTGTCAAAGAACTAAAGCCCAGTGAAGCCAAGGGCTAATCCACCAAGAGATTCAGGCACTAAAATTGTCCATACTGCAAAAGCCAAGTTTTAGACAGTCTCATAAAATTGGAACTCACAGCTTCATGTAGTACCCAGTGTCCTGGTGGTTCATGTAGAAGTGTTAGGTCCTGTAAAATGGGATTCAAGGGAAATAAAGAAGTGGAGAGCCACTTTGGGAAACATCTGTAAGAAAAGTGCCCTGACACTCACCCTGCAGTGGCCCAGAGGAACCAGTGTTCTCTCAGGAGAGGAAGAGGAGGAAACAATTGACTTCTGTACTCATTCCATGCCCAGCAGAGAGCTGTGTTCAAATTATCACCTGACAAATATTAAACAAATGATTGATCCCAGTTATCCTGTCTTCTTGTGGCACTTCACTTGCTTAGAAGATTTAACACCCTGCTCCAATGTTTTCTCCAAAATCATCTTTTTCCATACTTTGTTCACACAGACCATTTGTGGCTTAGAAGAGGCCACGTGGTGCCACATTATCCTCATCTCATCTGAGACAAAAAGAGTTGGAGTCCTCCTCCAAAGCAAGCAGGAATGCACTGGGTTATGGATCTCACACTTCCACAGCCTTGGGGTTTGAGTATGGGGTGACAAATGGGGGAAACAGGAGGAACACTTCATCTCCATGCTCCTGTTGGCAGAAGTGCAGACCTACGTGTCCTGGGGAGCCAGATGAGATTTCAAACCTCCAAAATCAGCATCTTCATGCCAAGAGGCAGCTCTAGAGATAGTCCTAAAGTGATACCCTGTGGGAGTCCAGGGTATTTCCCTGACTCCTTTGGGGATGCAAAAACCCCCATGGCAGACCCCTCTGAGACCCCCAAATGGTGCCCAAGAGCTGCAGGGGCTGGATTTAGCTCCTTGGGAGAGTTTGCCAACACTGAGGGAAGAATTGCAGAACATGAAAGCTAGCAGAGTGTAAATTAGAATATTAGAATGTAGAATAAGTAGGTTTTTAGATTGTTTATATTAAGGGCCATGTGGTCAAGATGGAGGAACCTGGGTGTGGTGGGCTTCTTCTTCCTTCTTCTTCACGTCATCCATGTTGGGGAGGCATCCTGGGAACCACAGATTGGATGGGGAAAGAACTGGACATTGTAAAGAGATTGCATGGCATTGGAAAAGGTCTGTAAACATTGTATACGTAGTTTTAGGTATAAAAGATTTGGCACAGCCCGCCTGGGGGCAGTTCTGTGATGGTCGCTCTGCAGAGCGGACCTGTGTCGGGCTGATTGAAACCTTTCAGAAGATAAGATAAATAAATAGCCTTGCAACAACACAAGGTCGTCTCAAGAAGCTTTCTTGCTGGGAACTCCGAGAGAAGCCAGACTCCTGACCACCTGCATGTCCTCTCTGAGGAGGTCTCACGCCTAGAGAGACCCTCGAGGTGGGACAATACCCTGCTGCTGAAAGGTTTTTTGCACAAAAACCTAGAGCAATGTACACAATAACCTGAGAATTTACAGAGACTCTTCCATACCCTCTGATTTTTTAAACAGAATTTTGGATTTCTAATTCACGAAAGCCTCCTTGCAGTTTGTTCTCAAGCCCTTCTGTCGTCTGCCTGGCACTTTCCTTTTTTCTATGAGTATCCAAAGTCATTAAAAATGCAAGTACAACTATATATATCTCTCTAATACTACATATATTGTTATGGAGATAGTTCTAAGAGATAACATTATGAAGGATCTTATGAAAGATCTTATCTTCATGTGAAAGCTTTATTAATACCTCACCAGAGGTAACTGAGGATCAGTTTTGCCCTCTGTAATTAGCTGAAATTACCTCGACCTTCCCTGCAGGCTGGATGAACAACATGCAGAACTGTTATCTCAGTTATTATATTCTGAATCTGTGTGTGTTAAAGAATAAAATGTAGGAGTGGAGAGGAGGGAAAAAGAGAATAGAGAAGGAAGGACAGCCCATACCCAGCTAACTCCTCTCAGCATCTGGGTGTGCTAGAATGTATTTTAGTCTGTCTAGTTGCAATTATTCCACAGGATCCATTCTCACAGAGATTTATGCCACAGTTCCTGGGTTAGTTCCTCTTCAGAGGGATGGGCACATCTGAAACCTGTAACCAGATGGAAAAAAACCTATTTCAGTGGGTGGGCAAGGCTCCTTCCCATCCCAAAATGACTGTATTTTCAGCAGCCATGCTCATGCTCATGCTCAAGTCATTCTTCCCCCTCTTCCCAGAGCATCTGGGTCTGGCCCAATGTGTCTGAGCTCGTGGCAGGTCATGACAGGCTCTCTCCTCACATCCAGGCCAGCTCAAGCTCCAAACAGCCTCATGCTGAGCCCTGACATCCCACATTAGGGAAAAGAAATAGATGCACAGCTAATAAAACGCAGCCTTGTCAACAACTTTTAACTAAACATGAAAAAGGAGCAGGTGTAAATTTTGAAAGACCTGAGTTACAGACTTGAACAGCGAGTGGCAGGTGCACACTCTCAATCAGGGATGCTGATATAATTTCTGCCAAATCTTCCAGTTGTTTTCCTCAGTCTTCATCAGTCAGAGGATCAGCAAGCTGGCATTTTTCCAAGCCCCAAGTTCCAACCAGAGTGCTCATTCCAAGTATCAGAGCTGGATTAGGTAAACATCAAAGGTGGGTGTTTTAAGTAAGCTTAGGGTAGCATGGCCTGGGCTTTTATTTTATCTCACCCTCTCAGCTGCACATTAAACATGCAGAGTGGGGAGGTCACTTCAGACCTGTGGATCCTCCCCTCAGGGCAGGTGAGGAACTGCACAGCATCACTCCCTGGATGTGGTTTTTGGTAGCACTCCCTAACAAAATTATAAAATAATAGGTTGCATCAACTATACAAAAACTGGATCAAGAAATCTAAAAAAACCCCCATGGCCAAACAAAAATCTCCCTCTATCACTTCTACCTGACCACTGCTTTTATACAGAGCTCAGCTTCAGGCTTTACCCAAGCCAAAAATCCAAATGTCCAGTGTCTTTCACGGTGCTGTCACTGACCAGGGAAGGTTTTCTCAGGGCAAGTCAGCATTAGAATTTTTGTCACATGGAACTGCTGCTGAGGTGCTGTTGCTGCTATAAATTAAAAGGCAAAGTTGTCTTTCTGAGTATGCCTCAGCTCCACTTCCTTTTATCGTTCCAGAGAACTCCTGAGGTTTTTAGAGCTGTGTCTTACCACAGTTCACCTGTGGAGAAGAGAAAGAAAGACTCAAAAATAGGGCAAGACATTTTGGACAGGAGACAGTTTCTTGAGCAGATGTTTAAATAATGCTTCCTAAAAAAAGCAGACCTCATTCTCCTGAAATGCAACACTATCTGCATCAACTAAAAGCAGAATTAGAGTGTTTTTAGTGATTCCCAGCCACTGCAAACAGTAGGAGGTACCAATAAGGAAACAGCATGACTGAACTAATTTCCTTTGACATGGCAATAACCCCAAATAAATCTGCTTTCTCTTCAAAGAGGCAAAGCTCAAGACAGCACTGCATTTGGGGAACCTTTCATTGGGGTCAGTTGTTTCATGTTCCAGTGTCATACTGAAAAAATCAGCCTGAAAACTTCTCATAGCAATAGACAGTAATAAAGGGTCGGTGGATTTCTCACTGACTCATGAATCAGCTCTGCCTTTATTAATATTTTTACAGGGATGCTGTTAGTTTTTCAAGGGAATACAAAGGATTTCAGATTACATAAAAGATGTTTCTCCACTGGACATTTTTCTCCACATTTCTTCATGGACAAATTGCTTTTTGCTTTTTTTTTTTTAGCTCCATCTTCCCTCACCACCCTGGCAGTGCCTTGTACCTGAGAGCTCTGTGACAAGCCAGGCTCATTTTCTCTTGGCCCACTGGCTCCAAAGTAAACTTTTCATAGACAGGCATCTCAAACTGATTGGCAAATAATCCAAGTGTTCAAAACCAGAAGTACACACACACAAAAAAAAAACCACTATGGGAAACAAAGCTGTGGGTCAACATCAGATGAATGCTCTCTGTAGGTGACCAGCCAAAATATCTCTGGCAGGAGCCCAGTCAGAGGATAGCTGGCTCAAAATTGTTGTTAAATGACCTCTTTATTGTTTTTGATTGTGCCTGGACATGTCCAGGCAGGAAAGCACCTCCTGGCATGGCTCTGCCCTCTGCCACCCTGTGATGGATGTGAGACCTGCCTCTGACTTGGCTCCTGTGCTGTCACTGCAATTCCACCCCCCAGAGAAATGTTTG
Source organism: Oenanthe melanoleuca (assembly GCF_029582105.1). Taxonomy (NCBI): domain Eukaryota; kingdom Metazoa; phylum Chordata; class Aves; order Passeriformes; family Muscicapidae; genus Oenanthe; species Oenanthe melanoleuca. The sequence continues at coordinate 107,933,387 of NC_079333.1, read as the reverse complement.
AGCAGCTCAGCCCCACCCCAGTGCTATTTACTGACAAGAAAAAGGGGTCTAACTACCAGGCAGAACCACTGGAGTGTCACAGCCCAAAGCTCTCAAGGGGCTGGAGCTGGTGGATCTCACCCACAATTTTATATCTCTGTACATCAGTGACTCCACTTGCAGAGCTGAAGGAGAAAAAAACTTCATTCTTCAGGAAGCAGTGAAGCTCTCCTGAAAGGCCAGAGGGATCCAGGACAGGCTGGCACACACTGGAGAGAGGAAAAGGGAAGGAGACCTGCTGAGACCAGGTGATTGCTCAGGCAGGCAAGGCTTGCTAATGAACATGTCAAGAATGTGCTTGAATTTCAGCTTTGTATGAGCTCAGGGAAAGGTTCCTCTGGGGAATTTGCAGCCTTTGCTTCTGGGAAGCAGGGAAGATGAAATGCATGATCAATAATTCTGGAATTTCACAGTGACATAAAACTTAATGCACAAAACACAGGAATTTCATGGAGTTTACCCCAGAACATGCAACCTGCTCCTGAAAAAGTGACAGCACAGGCTTTGCCACCCTTCCCTTGAAGTACAGGGTGGATTCTTTGGCTTTACCTCATCTGAGATGAAAACAGAGCAGGAGCAGATACACTGGTGACTTGAACCTGTGATACACATGAAAGGAGAATTATCCCCCCATGAGAGATGCCAGCCTTGCCAAAACAGCAAAATCTGATTCCAGCAGCAGGCACAGCCACAGGGATGCACCTCTGAGTGTCCTGCTGTGCAGCACTGCAGAAATGAGTTTGGGCCTGTGACACAGGCACAAAAAGCAGTTAATAAGTAATTACATTAAATAAGTGGGTAAAGTTATCTCAACCAATGCAGATTCTTGGTTGCAAGAGGCCCGTGGGTTTTTAATGTTATTTCTTAGAATTGATGGAAGGTCCTTTCTCCCAGCCTAATTAGGCAAAACTGGGTCTTCATCTCTGCTGCTTTTGGATGGCTCAGAATTGTAGTTGTTCAGATAAGACCCACATCAGGAATATTATTTCAAATCATCACCCAAGACAGAAATTTACTTCAGCAATAACATCCATGGGAAGGGACAGCTCTTTCTTTCTTCTGTTGCCTAATTGGAGCAAAAGAGATTATTAACCCTCCTGGAATTACTGATTTACCAACATTGCCACTGCAGCCTGCTCATTGCTCCAGGTAGAAAGTAATACCTTAAAAATGTATTGGTTAATAAATCAACATCAGATTTTAATATTAATTGTCCCTTTGAAACTGATTCTCAACAAATACCATGGTTAGTGTTGCTTTGCTAACATTTTAATGGGTCATTAACTAAAACCAGCCATTACCTTCTGCTGTTACAGTTTCCATAAGGATTTATTAAGGCAACTTCATGTATTATTAAAAACAAAGTTCATGGCTCTAATGTTCTAAAACTTTGTCTCCCTCAGGCTTCCACTGATTGCTTCAAAGGTAGAAACATTTGCCAAAAAAATAATTGTATCCTTCAGTTCAGACCAATCCTTTAAAACAGTATTTCTTTCTCTTAAAATTGCTTTTTTCCCCCCTGTTCTCCCTTCTCAAGGAGAAAGTGGCTGTGTATAAAATAAATGTGAATGTGTGGAAGTTATAGTTTGTTGGGTTTATATCTGCTAAATCAAAAGGGGATGGACCTGGAATATCAGAAAAGAAGAGCAAGCTTAGAAAGTATGTCTGTAAATTAAATAAATAAAATAATTAATTTTATTCATATTAAATAGATAAATAAAATAAATAATTATTATAATAATGAATATATATATATAAATGGAACCAATAAGGGTAAATTCTTCTTCACAGAATGTGTTATTAAACCATGAAAATCTTCACCCCTAGAAGTCACTAGGGGCAAGGCTTAAGTTCACCACAGAGTTCAAATTTCATGCAGAACTCAGAGATTCTAAGCCTCATTCTCCCATAACTGAAGATAATCTTAAACTTTGCAGTATGAGGCTTAGAATTACCTTAATGACTTCCTGAGGTAATTAATTCCACAGTCTAAGTAACATTTGTAATTATTAGCAGTCAGAGTGACATACTTAAGTAAAAAAAATATATTTACACCTTACTTATGGTCTTCCAGTAGAGCAGGGATGAAATTAAGGTCACTCCATTCTGAGAAGGCTCCTTTATACCTATATTTTCTTGACTTTGTCTCTCTTTTTTTTTTTTTTTTTCACTGGAGAGATATCTGAAAACAGGAGTTTCACACTTACAGCTCATCACATTCCTAGTGTTCTACCAAGAATTTAAAATACTGACAGTTTCCATGTGGTGACATGAAAGAAAAAAAAACACATTTTCTCTGCAGCCTTTAAAATCAGATTGTGTTCTCAATCAGCTCTGTGCCTCTCCATTCCATGCTCTGGAGCACAATTGCTTTGAATTATCCTGGAAAAAAAGTGCCAAGTTGCAGGAAAGACAGGGAAAGGACAAGAGACTTTGCTTTCCCCAGTGCAAGAGCTGAGATTTTGTGGCTGAAATTCACTTTTCACAGAATTTCAATTTCACAGAATTTCAGTGTTGGACAGTGCATTGGGCAGGCTGTTGGCCTCAAGAAGTGTTGAACATTCAGGTTCCTTCAATAATATATCCCTAAAAATCATATTGTCACAAAAAAGGGCAGATTTTATTCCCACTTTATGTCAATCTAAAGAAATCAAGCCATCAAACCAAAACCATTTATGTTACTTAAAAAAAAAAAAAAAAAAAAAAAAATAAACCAAAAAACTGATTTCCAGGCTGCTAAGGATTTAAACCTGGTACTAAATGGTTCAATCCTATATTGTTATCTGTGGATGGGCTGATAATATTTATGAATGCTGAGTTTTCTCCACATGGCTTGGATTTATTTCAGCTCTGTGAGGCAATTCTGTGGAGATTCATCTGCAAGTACTGCAGAGATAATGTCTTAATTTATATCTCTTGGGGGGAAACAGAGAAACACCAGGCTTGTGAAAGAGACCTGATGATAAAACTTCCCAACTTCCCTTTTTTTAAAGAAGTCATCTGTGAAATGTTCTTTTATATTAAAAAAAAAAATGAGTGCTATCCCTAAAACACCTGTTTCCATTGGGTTCCCATGGCTGTAGAGAGATTCATGGAAAACTTCATTTTGTGCCTGATTAGTTCCAACATCTACAGGAAAATCTGCACTGCTTTTTTTGTAATTAGCAACTCCTAGCTAACAGAACGACTGCTTGCTCTCAGAATGTGCTGCACCTTTGGAAACCAAGAATTCATCTGCAAGGAAGTGAAAGCAGGATGTGTGTGACTGCTAAACTTACATGCACCTGCTTTTACATAAGCCAGTGTGTTTCTAGCAGTGAAAATCACAGTCTTTCAGTTCCAAATGAATCGTTTAAATTAGCAGGGCTCCTGTTTCATCATCAGAAATACCTTCCAGTCTCACAAGATGCAGAGATTTCTTTCTCAACAGAGGTGTCTGAAAACGTGAGCTTCAGGATGCTTTCAAAAAAAAGATGAAATTTGCCATCCAGTATATTGTGGAAATAAATTTTAAAAATTGCCTCTGAATGCATTTGCCTGTGTGAAATAATGTCTCACAACAGATGCAGCAAGAGGAGCCAAGATTCACAATATAAAATAGTCCTCAAGTGAACATTTTCTGTATCAAGCTCCACCAGAGGTAGGTCACAGAAACCAACTGCCTTACATCATTAAAAAAAAAAATACAGATAAAAAACCAAAATTATACAAACAGAAAATCCTCATTTCCATTTCCAATGAGAACCCTGAATCTGGAGGCATCTTCTCATTTCCAGTCAGCAATCAGACACTTTTCCTGCTCCCCAGGTCCTGTTCCTCCCTGTGTGACACCACCTGGCTGTACCACTCTCATGCTCTCCTTTCCATGGGAGGAATAAAATCCTGCAGGACTGAAGAAAATCACCCTCAATCTGTTCTCAGGTCCTCACTCTGTAACAATATCTGGATGATGTCATTTATTAATTAGGAAAGGGATAGCCTGCAACTTTTGCTGATTTTTTTCCTAAACATTCCCTTACCTTTCCAAAACACCCTGATGAACTTTATTTCTTGTGCTTACCAACCCTTCTCTGCCTGAAGCACATTGTCTGCTCTGCAACTGAGAATATATTTATTTATTTATTTTTAGTTTTCTCTACTAAGCCAAGTACAACACAGGCCTGCTTCCTAATTAAGGCTCAAACAGTACAATAAATAATTTCAGGAACTCACCTATATACATACATGTCTTTGAATTATGCTAGTAAGGGCAAAATAAAAAGGAATGAGTGATTAATAGGAAACCAAACTTTTCTATATTTACCTATTCATATATGGCTTTGAATTATACTATTAATGGAAAAAAAAAGGGGAATGAGTGATTAATAGGAAACCCAACTCCTCTACATTCACCTATACATATATGGCTCTGAATTATACTTGTAATGACAAAAAAAAAAAGGGAATGAGTGATTTCTAGGAAACCCATCCCTTCTACTTTACTGTTGAGTACCAATCTCTGAGTAACTTAAAGAGGAAGAAAGGAAGGATTAGGAAAAGTCACAAGGCTAAATCATAGCATTCCAAACTATCATTCACCACTAGCTGGATTAGTAAGAACACTAAATCACTTATACCTGTGTGCCTAAAATTAAAAAAAAAAAAAAGAAAAGAAAAGAAAAAAAAGCTCAATTAGCAAAATCACTGCCCCTTTTCAAATGGTGAGGATGTTAGCAGGGGTATTGTGCTTTCATGCATCATCCAAACTATTTTCACACATTAGAGACCTGATTATAAGCAGTGGCCCAATATCACAGTAACTAATCATTTTCTCCCTAATTTATTTACAGCCTGAGGGGAAAGGCCTGTCTCCATGGCCACATGCAGAGAGTTGTGTGTTAATTCCATCCATCCTCTGCTCTGGCCAGGTGTGAGTCAGCTCCAGCCCAAAAGCCATAAAAACCTCAGTAATGAGGGGCAGGTCTTATCACCCTGGGCCAATTAGTGCACTAACAAGGGCAGCTTTGGGTCTGGGTGGAGTTGGGGCTGCCTGGTCAGAGCAGAGCTATGAGAAACACCATTAATGCTGCCAGGACTTGCCAAGTTTGTAGCTAGAATGGGTTCTTTGCATAAAGAAATGTCACCTTGAAAATTGGAATGTCACTGAAAATATGAAATCATGGCAAAATTCAAAAGAGGTTTGGGTTGAAGAGCAAAATCAGCGTGGGCTGCATTAGAAAAATTTGATTTCTTTATAATTATTTTTAATTTTTGGTTGCATTGCTGACAATTTGATGGAGATGATCCTTCCCCCATGCTTGGAGTGGATTCAGCCTGAAGGTCTCTGTTACAAGGGACATGGGCCCACAGAAAGACCTGACCTCAAAGAAAATTAATGGGCTGAAAAATATGAAGAAAGGCTGATAGAGCTGAGACTCCTTAGCCTGGAGGAGAGAGGGTTCAAGGGGAACTCTGGCTGTGTAAAAGCAGCTGACAGGGGGTGAAAGAAGATGCTGTGACCTCAGTGCTGCCAGTGAAAGGGCAAGAGGAAATGGGCACTGAAATACATGCAATTCCACTTAAAACTAAAAATTTAATATTTTTAATTGTAATCAAATTCTGGGAACAATTTTCCCAGAGAAGCTGTTGAGTACTCCATCCATGAGATACTAGAAACTTGTCTGGACATGGTCCTAAGGAAATCTGCTGTAGTTGACCCAGCTTTGAGCAGAGGGACTGGACTCAATCTCAATGAGCCTCAACTATTCCCTGACTCTGTAATTTCTTCAAAATAAAGATAGTTAAAGAAAAATAAAGCTAATTTCTAGAAATAGATCAGTCCTTAGACAAAAGTAGTCCACACCAGAAGTAAATCCATTTTCTGCCAGGACAGGAATGAGGCTGGCAACATCAGCTGCACCTTTTTTCCCCAGTGTGAACAAAGTTTAGCCAGCTCTCACTTCAACATCCAAACTTAGATGGGATGAATTCCAGTGCTTTCCACCAAATCATGACCAGCACTGTGCTAATGAGGTAATTAATATTCCCCTGGCACCCCAATTCCCTCGGGGCTGCCCTTGTGACAGGGTTTGCCATTTGGGGAGTTTGCTCTGCTCAAGCAGAGCCAGGAGCTGATTTTCATCCTGCAGGTCCCCCCAGCAGGTGCTGGGGTGCTCCTTCCTCTGTGATATTACAATGTGAGGTATGAAAAGCTCAGTGGGAAAAAAAAAAAATAATAATCCCAAAAAAACAAAAACTCTGCTGTCAGCTCAGCCTGGTGTTTGAGGACTCGATGTTCTGAAGAGAGAGGAACAGATCCTTGGAGAGATCTCACCTTGCAAGAGTCTTCACAACAAAATCCTGGCTTGACTGTGAGGGGGAAATAGAGGATCACGTTATCCCCCACACCATGAATCACACGGAGCAAATTCCGTGGCAGCCAGAGCAGCATCTCGTGCTTGCATAATCGTATTAAACATTTTCATTCATTTCTGCTTGTTAAAGTAATGTGATGACTTCCTCTAGTTTCAAACATGGCAATGAAAGGAAGCTTTACTTTCCCCAGCCTGCTGTGCTGCCTCACTGCCAAAGGCAACAGCTTTTTAATCCAAAGTAAGAGTTACAAGATGAAACACATTTACCAGCTCAGGAGGAAAAGGAGGGGAAAAAAAAAGAAATGAAAGAGGGAAATGGGCCCTTCTCACCTGCCCATGTATAACCATGTGAGCTAAATTAAAAACACACATTGTCAGCTGGAAACTCATTTGCGTGAAGGATGTTGGCAGGTTTTTGAGAGTGTGTGGGGAGGGCAGGGCTGCAGAGAAGTGTCCCTGTCCCTTCCCCTGGCCTGGGCAGCAGGGCAGGGCTGAGAGCTGAGGAGAGATTTCACTGCAGGGCTCAGGCAGCTCTGATGAAGGCGAGTCCCAGCATTCAAAGCACGGTGTGTGCAGGAGAGAATCTGCTTTGGAGTCCATTTATAACACAGAGCAGGACAGAGCCAGACGTGGAACAGGAGCCTGTGGCTCTCCCCCAGGGACTTGCTGCACAAAGGAGGAGATGCTGGTTTTGAAACCCAAAAGTGGCAGTCATGAAAGTGCAGACACCCTCCCCTCCAGCCCCCTCTGTCATTTCAATGCACAGAGAAATGTGGCAGCAGTTTGCTCCCCACTGCTGCAGCTTTACCTGGAGCACACAGCTCTGCCTTGGGAGTGTTGAGGAATTAAAAGTGAATTGACAATGATCAATATGCCCGAGTTCAGTACCAGCAAAATTAAAGAGATTTTTACCCAGTAACTTCAATGGAAGCAGAACTACTGCCTGGCTAACAGTGCTTTAGCACTTATCCCTTTACCATCAAATGTTAACAATATTTTCAAAGACCTCAGTCATAATTACAGTTTTTAATTCACCTTGCCAGCTCAGTCTCAACAGTGACACAACAATTTCATCCTGTCTCTCCTCACCACTGTGGCAGCACCTGCCTCTTGTCTGTCTCTGGAGCAAACACAACTTGCAGAACTGTTTTTGGACAGTAAAAAGCAGCTTGGCCATTTTCTCACAAGGCACTGCAGTTATTTCTATTTAATCAAGCAGGCAGCCTTCCCTTTCTGGATTTAACTGTGGACATGAGTAAGGGCTGTTCCTCACTTTGTAAAGTTAACATTTTCTGATGCTTTCAGCAGCCTTCAGGAATGGGGAGTTTTGCAGGATCTGGCAGTGGCTGTTCCTGTATCCTGCACCTGCTTCCAGCACATTGTCATACCTGCATTTCCTACAGCTTCTGTTTCTTATGGATCTCTGGCAATGCTCTGCACAGGTCATTTCTCTCTGATAAACATCCTCCACTAGTTTTTTCTTTAGTAGTTTCCCTATCCCTATCCCTGGCCCCTTCTTTTTTTTTTTTTTTTTTTTTTTTCATTCTCCCAGGAAAAAAGGAATCAGAACACATAGATGCCTTTTTTTTCTGGAAGTGTTTTTAGTGTTTTAAAATGGAAGAAAAAGATAATCTCCATTTTTCTGTTTTTCAGCTAATTACCATTCCCTTGCACATGCTGTTCAGACTGTCAATTTGAATTGTTTTCTGTTAATTTGAATTGTTTCCTGTCTATTTGAATTGTTTCCTGTCTATTTGCAAGGCCAATACAGCCAGCAGAGCAAACTCTTAGTTGTAGGCTATATTTAGTGAAGAAGTAGTAATGCTCAGGTTGACTGAGGGTCATTTAAGTAGATGAGGTTTTTCCCAGCGTTTTTCTCTCATTTCCTTTCCCTAAACATGTCTCAAGATGTCTTGAGCTTGTCTCCAGAATGTGTCCTAACTCTTGTAGCTCTCCTCAGCTATTTCATCTAAGATTTAATGGAACATTTGATTAGAAGATAGAACTGAAATAGAGAAAATAATTGTGGTCACACCAGTACTGACTGATGGAAGCACAATTGCCAATAAAGGACTTGAATCCATTTTTTTAGGTTAATTCCCAGCAATGATTTCTTTAACATCGAGTAGGAATAGATGTTGGATTATAGGGAACAGGAATAAATAATCTCTCTGGTCCTTATACTTTCCCAGAGGCTGCAAATAAAATTTACATAGTTTATTTTAATATCATGTATAAAAAATATTTACTATTTCTACATACAGAAAAGACATGCAACAATGTTGTTGTCTCAAAATCAATGTGCAGCTCACATTTTCCTCTAAAAATTGGGAACTTCCATTTGATTTTCCAAAGTACTTTAGGAGAGCTGTACATGAAGTGTTGTGGAAGAGGCAAGTATTACATAGAACTGTTGTTGGTAATACTGAGGTGATATTATATTAATATATTCATGTTATAGAGGGAATGAATATATTAAGAATACATTGCTGGTGGACACCAAAAAGGAGCATTTAAATTTATTTTTTTTAAGGAATTGTCCCAGTTACATGTTTCTCTGCTAGTTCACAGACAAACTTCTCTTTCTCTCCCTGCCATCACATCAGCACCTGCAGGCAGTGCTGGAGTACACCAGGACCAAAGCTGAAAGCTGAAAGCCATTCTGTCCCCAACAATCTGCAGAGCAACTGCAAAATAACTGCAGCCTGCCTTGGAAAGAAGAATGGCAATGCTTCCCCTCTCCCAGAATGTTCCTTCCCACACCATTTCTCTACATTTCCTCATAACACAATAAGATGGTCACAGAAAACGCCAGGATTAATTTGTGGGGGGATGGAAAATGTTATTCTCAGATGTGCAGGATGGTGGTGGTGTTCAGAACAGTTAAGTACAGCCCTGTTATTAGTGAGAAAAAAGCCAAGTTGTGTCTTGCAGCTGCAACTGTTGGAGGATTGATTGTGCAATTAATTACTTCCCAGAAAATTCAAGTCAGTATTTGTGACAGGAATATTTATTGGTAATCACTCAGGAAAAAAGCAGCAATCCACAACTGTCCAACACAGAGATGCCTGGATATTTGGACTTGACTCTTTGTGCTGTGGCACAAGGCAAAGCTGAACAGCTTAAAGCCAGAAACATGCACCCCAGCAAACAGACAAAGAAAAATTGTTCTTTTTTTTCCACATTAAAATTGATACACCAATAACTGCAGAAGTACTTGGCTATTTTTAACTCTGTATTTTCTCCCTTGCTGCTTAGTTTCTTTCCTTTGTCTGCATGCTTGTCTCAGTGAGTAAGATTACACAGGTACACAAATATTTAAAGGATCTGGGCCATCACATTTCATAGGAATAGGAACTAGAGTTGCCACTTTATGGCACAAATTTTGCTGCTTCAGTCTAGAGTGATCAGGCCATGGCTTGACTTCAGGGGGGTTACAGCAGCAGTGAGATTCACAGTTCATTAAAAAAATTTATTTAAGCTCACATGGTTTGTGTGGACAGTAAAAAAGAAATTCAAAGGTGCTTTGTTAAATTGTGGCCTTTTGTAGCCACAAGTGAAAACCTTATAATAAATACACCTTATAGAAGTTTATAATAATAGGTGCAATATGTGGCCTGTCCAATGACCCAAAACAGGTTCAAGATCTGATATGGAGTACTGCAAAACCAAAAGCAGAAACATTTGCAGCTTCAGCTGATGAAGCAGGGCCTCAGACTGAGGTGTTTGACAGCCCCATATTTCCTCTGACAGGACAGCACACAGAATAGAGAATCACAGAATACAAAATCACAGAATTGCAGAATCACAGAATTGCAGAATCACAGAATCAGAGAATTACAGAATCACAGAACTGCAGAATCACAGAATTACAGAATCAAGCACAGGATGGTTGGGGTTGTTAAGGAACCTCTGAACACCACCCAGCCCAACTCCCCTGCCAGTCAGGTTTACCTGGAGCTGACTGCACAAACATTCTGGTTATTCTGCTCTGGCACCCTCAAGATAGTTTTTCCACATTCTCCCATCAGTCAAACAGACAAAAAACTTGCTTGGAGATAAACTGCCAGTCAAATCCCAGAAGATTCCTCAAACACATGACAGTTCCTACTGAGGCTCAGCTATAAAATCAGTCACATCTCTCTGTCAGAGACATTCCAGATCCACCCACACTGATATTTGGAGTTGATCTTGCAGCCACCAGCAGCCAGCAGAGTGAGTTCCCCATTCCCCTTCAGATCAGAGGTGGAAGGCAGGATTTAGGTGGGAGATTAAGGCTGATCCTGCCTATCAAAGCAGGTATTGACAAACATGGTGATTTTTATCTGCTCCCTCCTGAGGCTGCCGTGCATCTGAGGAGCCTGGGAAGAGAAGCCAAAATGGGTTTGCCCTGGGAAGATTTGTATTCCTCCAAGGACTCCAAACAAGCCCAGTATTTCAAGGAGGGAATGAGGGCCATCACACTGAAAGTTAACTAAAAGCTCAGCTGAATGGGAGGCTGGGCTCACACACAGGTTCTGTGCTCAGGGGTTGTAGAACTCACTGATCTGTGAGTTACAAACCCCATTTCCAAGAGACAGTGGTGTAATGACACCACAAAATCACTGCCTGCACTTGGGGCTTCCTTCCTTTCAGATGGCCCAAAGGAGACTCTGAAACCACACCTGAGTCTCCTTTGGAAAGTGTGAAAACCACACCAATGTCCCACCAGATGAAGAGGAAATAATAGTTATTATAAATGGTTCAACCTGTGCTGCATTCCTCACAGTGAAGGTGAGGGAGGTTGGATGTTTTTTGGGCAGCCACCAGTGTGAGTGAGTGGCAGATGGGAAGGATTTCATGGAAAGCAGCTCATGCTCAGGATTTCATGGTCCAGTCTTTCAGCTTGGACAGATTGTACTTGAGCACTGTAAATTGGCATCACTTTACTTACTGTGTGTATTTCAAAAACCATAATCTGCAAAGCACACAGACAAAAGTCAGATCATTGCAGCAGAAGAAACTGCAGAAACAATCACAAGCCAAAAAACCTTGCCCCAGTCCCCAGTCCTGTTCAATTTGGGGTTAAAGCTGGGAGTGTCTCCCAGATCTTAAAATAGTGATTTAACTGTGTGTTCTAAACAAAATATTTCCAGTTTTATTTTACTTAATAAATCAATTCTCAAGAAGGAGTAACTCTTTGTTCTGTAGCACATTGTAAAATAGAAAAGTTCCCAAAACTTTTTTATCATTTTTTATGGGAAGGTTAATTGATCTAGAAACCTGTTTTGTAGTATCTGCCTCCTTCTAAAGCAGCTTCTTTTTATAGTCTCACTTTTTTTCTTATTTTTAACAATATATTTGCACAAACTAAAATACTGATTCTTGAATTAGGCTATCTGAAAGCAGGCAGAGAAAATTTCACTACAAATCTAAGGGGAAAAAAAACCAACCTACAAAACAAAGATATTTGCAAACCAAAACTCTGAGACAATCTGAAAATTAACTCACAGTTACCTGATAATTTACACTTCCATTTTGACATCATCTGAAAATCTCAATTTTCAAGGTATAGGGTTAAGAATAACTGAAGTTTGTCTTATTTTGACTCCCACTGGAGTTCAAGAGTCTGTTTGCATTAGAATTCTGTAAAGTGATGGCAAACTTCAGCAAAACCAACATTGCTGGGTGTAGTGTTCTATTCAGTAGCTGCTTTGCAATGTTTTAGCATTTTATCTGTACTTTTTTTTTTTTCAATTTTATAGAAAAATACTGAAAAACATTTTCATCAGAAGGACATGATTTCACTGAAAGCATGTAAAAGAAAGTACTAACCCAAGGTCAGGAAAAATATGCATTTTTACAAAAAAAAAAGCAGAGCTGTGTTTGTCTGAAAGGGAAAAGTCCACTGAGTCTTCAAGGAAAAAAAAAAAATCAAGAAAAGCCATTGTATTTTTGTTCTGAATACACCAAGAATATTTAGCAATAGGGATGGAAATAGAGATTTTATCAGTGACAGGAAGGCTGCACAGTCTCTCCTCTGTTGCCTGATACACAAATCCATTTTTGATACCTCAAATGCCAACACTCACACAAATACACACATGTTCATATAATTGTAAATACCAGGGAGAAAGGAAATAAAAGACCAGCCAGAAGTGCTTTCCATGACAGCAATTAAACATGACAAAAGAGGAGCAGGACAAAAAAAAGCTCAGAACAAATATTAGGTTAAGAGATTTTATTATCAGACTTTCTACGAGAGATTTTTCTACAATTAAAAACAAGCAAATGTTGAAACACGTTTTGAAATTCAGAAGCAAAAAATCTCTCAAATTGTCACAGGGTGCACTTTTCACCACAGCAAGGTGCATTTCCACCAGAATTCCCCAGGCAGCCAACTGGTTTTTCTGTAAACTTTTGTAAATCCAGAAGACTCCATGGGGAAGTCACTAAATGGAGTCACTGTGGCAGAAAACTCCAGTGATTCAGAGGAAACTCAGACCCAAAAGATGAAAGGTTATGTGTGAAAAACTCTGAGTAATAGGCTGAGCATTCACATGGCAATGCAAACCTCCCCCCAGAAATACATAAAGTGTAAAGAATTTGTATGAAAGCTCACCAAACAAACATTGAGATTTTATTTTTTTTTTTGCTGGTTTTGTAGATAAGCTTGTTTTTAACATCCAAATAATTAATTGATATCCAGGTGTAATATCTGAGATAACAGTGTATTTATTTTTTTCACTTAGTGAAGTCCAGAGATTACAGGCTTTACTAAACAACACCCAAATAATTAAAACATGGTAATTAAATGATGGAAAAGGTAAAAGAAAGAAATTAGAGTAAAAATAGTACTTTTTTTTTTTTCAGTAACTTTACATTATATAATTATTAAAAATTGTTGATTACAATTGTTGATGTCTGCTATGTTTTTTTTTGTTGTTTTTTGAGTTTTCTCCCTGAAAAATAGACATCTTTTTATCTGGCTGATGCACAGTGTGAAAAACACCAACAATGTATAAACCTGTTGGCAAACCAATAGAGAAATAAATCTCATCTCTATCTTGAGACACCATGTGCCTGTTTAAGGATAATTTATTTCTATCCTAGGACCCTGAATGCTGTATTTGCTATTTGAGAGCATTCACTCATGTTATTAATTCCCTTAAATCAAATTTCACAATGGTAGCAAACTCTGAGCTTTTATACATTGTGTGGAATGATTGTCCTTAAGGATCTAAACTCTCAGCAATTTCTCTGTGGGTTCTGAAAAATAATCTTATATGGCAACTAGAGCATACATTGCAAGCAGGTCAGTTTCCTTTAAATATTTATTATGGGATTTTGTCATCATATTTTTTACTTTGAACCACAAAAAATTCTTCCTCCAGTAGCACACTTTATATTCAAATTAACTTTTATTTGTCATTGCCAAGACAACTCCAGTTTAGCAACACCCAAACCATTGAATCTCCCACCTTGGCTGTTTTTTTAACCCTGTAACACTCTCAAAAAGCTGCTTGGGGTCGAGTTCTGTCAAAACAGCATCTGAGGAAGGAAACTCTCCAGAGATCCCCAAAGTTTTTCACCAAGCTTTGACAAACAAAGCCCATTGAGATGCCAGAGCAGTGAGGAGGCTGCATCAGCCACCCCAGAACTCTGCATTAATGTGTTTTTAGTGCTTTTCAAACCTTGCAGCCTCACATCTCAGGAGACAGAAGCTCTCTAGCCAGATATTAACACAGATATTAATGAGCTGCCCCACGTTTGCTCCCCAGCATCCTGCAGAGCAAACCCTGTTCTGGCCAGGAAAATCAACATGTGACAGGTTCCACTTTTCCTGAGTTCATTTTGGGGCTGTGAAACAGAAACCTGGTTCTAACCCAGGGCTGATAATACTGAATTAAACCCTTCTCTCAGTGAGGATACAAGGAAAAATCACATTTCCCTCAAGGGCAGCAAAGTTTGGCCAAAGCTGAGAGTGACTGAAAATCACACCCTGTAGCACTGAGCCTCTCTGGCTCATTCATTGCAAATTCATTGCAGCTTAAAGTTTGAAAAATCAGTATATTTTACATTTTTTTCCTTTATCTAACAGAAGAGTTGATCTTTCTCCTTAGAGGTGATAGCATCACTGCTTCAAGCCCAGCTGCTCAAGCAGCTGAGGAAACATTGTGAAAACCAACAAGAATTCTTAGGTTCAGGGAAAAGGAGTCAACCTTGAAAATAGAGTTTTTAAGCCAGCAAGATTTTATTTGATTTTTTTTTTTTTAATTTACGTTTAAATATCAACACTTTTCAAACGTCTCTTGGGAATACACAATTTCTAGGAAAACATTAATTCCAAAAGCTGCACACAAATCACACCAATTAAAAAAAAAAAAATTAAAAAACCTAAGCAAACAAAACAAAACACACTCAAATTCAGACCAATCCTGACTCCTGCCAGCACCAATTTTTAGCAGTAACAAAGATGCAAGAAGAAAAAATTCTACTTCAGACCACAGAGCTGAGAAGGAAAGTGGCTTCAAGAGTTGCTACAAGTCCTCCTCCAAAAAAATACCCCTGGCTAATTGTTTGGTAGCCATAAAAATATCAAAGTTTATGAGCTGGACACACTTTTTTTTCATTTTCCTTGTCATTCTTGTCTAGTTTTGTGGGTGATCTCCCAGTCAGCTCACAGCATCCAATGTCATAGGAGGACTGAGAAAATATTTGCTCTGTTGGTTTTTTGGTTTTTTTTACTCCTCCCTTCTCTGGGATTTGGTTGCTCTTGGTTCCATGGCATTCCCACCAAAGGAACTGAGTTATTCCCCTTGATTTCCACATGGTAATCAATTAAAATCCACTTGCATTATCAAAATTCAAGCAAGAAGGTTCACCTAGCCCAAAAGATTCCTTCTTTTTTTTTTCTTTTTTGCCCCAAGAAACAGATGTTGCTGGGTCCAGCATAACAATGAATTCCTCCACAAGCAGAGTTTTTATCATTAATATTTTGTGTTCAACAATACCCAGGGAGTCAGTGACCTTGGGTCTGCCTTCATTGGGGTCATTAATGATGTCAGAACATTTCCATTAAGGTGACCCTCATTTCTTCTCCACGTTTGACCAGGTACAGATTTATAAGTTTCCTCCCAAAAGGCCTCAAAAGGAAAAGGAATTCACTTATACACTAAATTTATGTGCTCCTCTAAGCATGCTGGGATTCAGAGCATCTTCCCCCTGTGGACAGGGTGAGAAACTTCAATATCCAGATGCTCCAAAGAGATGTGCAAACAAAGAGGATCCTCAGAAATTCCCCTTCATCCCTGTGCTCTCTCCCCTGCTGATGGAACAGCTCCCAAAAATGTCCTTGGTTTGAGTTTCACTCCCACACCACCTTTATTTTTCTTGAGTAATTTTCAGGGAAGTCTGAAATTCAGGCAGAATAAATTGGATTTTCCCCTCTTCTCATCATGGGCTAGCTGAAAGGGAATTGAAATAATTTTATTAAGAGAATGAATGCTTTTGACACCAGTAATGTTGTAACATTGGCATTTTTTCTCCCCATTCCAAAAAGAAATAGAAAAAGAAAAATATATAGCAGTTGTCCTGCAGAATAAGTTTAGAAAATGTTTTGGGTGAGGTTGATCCATGTGTAATAAAAATAAGACACTAGAATGAGAAGCAATATTAAAAATGAAAGTTTCTTCTATCCTGACTTCTAGAAAAATCAATAGATTTTGCTCAGGGTGCTAAGAAAGGAACCTGCTGAGTTTTTACTCCAGAAATGTGATTTATTGTAATGATTTCTGACAAAGTTTTGGCTTCCAATGAGCAAGAAAACCAACCCATTAGAACACCTTTCACCATCAGTAAATAAGAGCTTGCCTTAAGGTTATTTTGATTTTCTAGAGTCTCAAGCTTTTACTTAAAGACATTTGACATCCAAACACCACTGAATAATGTCCCTGTTCCACAGCAAAATATTCAAAATTATTTAGAGACTGTTGTGGCACAGAGTTTCCCATTAGTTCCATGTAAACCCTCTCTGCTCTTACACATCTTCTTAATGACTCTTCTTGATTAAGAAACAGCTTTAACTCACACCACTTGTAACTCCATTTTATCAAAGAATTCCAGGAAAACTCCCCATTAAACAATTCAAACCAAAAATTTGTGACCAGGTTTTTGTCCTGCTCTTGCCTCAGATTTTGTCTTTGCTGGTTTAATGGCTCAGAACATCTCCATTTGTAATGGAACAGGATTCTGCTGGTCTCTTTCCCCTCACAAGATTTAAAAAGGAAATACAGCCCTGCTTTTGAAGCAGTCATGCAGGCACAGTTAGAAAATTCATTCTCTGTATTCAGAAGGTCAGGATGACATTGAATAACACAAAAGAGTTGTGAAAAAACAAAATCACCAAAATTAGCATATTAGAACTATTTGTCTTCAGGAGAAAAAAAAAGAGTAGCTAAATATTTATTTCCAATATAGCCAAAAAGACATAAAACTGTGGACTTCTAGGGTTCTTCAAGTCCACCTCAGTTTATTTTCTGTGAGCTGACAGCTTCACAAGCTCGTGTGTTAGAGGCAGTGACACACCAGTGACATTTTTGGGGTCTGCTCCTTTACCTTTCTGATGCAGCTTTTCCTCCACCACCTCCTTCCTGCACAAAAGTGAGGCTTGTCTTCTGCTTGGATCCCTTTCACACAAGTAATTTTTCCTCTTGGCTCACAAATTAAATGAGCCAACAGCACAAGAGACAAAAGGATAAATTTTGCTTGCAGTGGGACACAGGTAATACTTGGGGGGGGTTGCATCTACCTTGTAGGTCTAAAACTTGCTGTATCCATGCTCATTGTGGAAAATATTAAATGGCAGAGAAATTATTGTGTGGAAATAGCAGAGTTTTAGGTTGTGCCAGAGTGAAAGGGAAATAATTACAAAAAAGGGGATTTTCCTTTGGGTTCTGGGGTCAGAGAGGTTTTCATTTTGGTCTAACCTAACAAAGGAACAAAGTGAAAACATGAAGTGAGGCAGGGAAAACCTGTCACAGCACTAAATAAATATATTCTGGTGGATTGTCTAGCTGGGAATTGTGGCAGCCTCGATTAAAATTGGAAAGTGCAAAAAAACTTTGCCAGAGAGGCAGCACCAGAGGGAAACTGCAATCTAGATACAAGTGATGGCTTGGCCAGGCACTGAAGAAAACTCTTATCTGAATAGTGATGAATCAGCTGACCATCATTTTCATTTTCCAAATCATAATTGTAGTCCCTTAAGTAAATTCTCTGCTTTGGTAGATAAAAATTTTGGCCCGTTTTAAAGCCAGAAAACTCAGAATTTAAAATCAGCAGTGCCAAAAAGTATTGCTAAAGAGGTTTCATAAAGCTTCATAGAGCTTCCTCAAGTCAGGCAGGTAATACCAAAATTTTGTCCTTCTGCTCACAAGAAGGTTCAGGATATCTTGATTTCTTTGATCTGCAGAGTTATAAACTCAGTTCCTCCTCCAATTTCCTGTGAAGGGCCCATTAAGGTTTTTCCTCTTCTTTCATCCAGGGGAAAGGATGTTCTTCATGAATCTTCTTTCTTGGCAGATTTAGTATATTTTGATATGATCAATTCTCACAGTGTAAAAGAAAAAGTATTAGAGGAAAATGCTTATTTAGTTGCATTGATGAAATTCCCAGAATATTTTATAATGTTCAATAATTGGATATATTGCTAAGGAATATCACCAGCTGCATCAAGCTGATAGGTGCTGTTTGAGGCTTCACTGAGCACAAGATATTTACTGTCTTGAGTCTGGTCAATCTGCAGAATTCTTGGATTAAATTCCAATTTATTTTGAGACTTATCTTCCTGTTTCCTCTTCATTGTAACCAAAATGGATTTCATAAGTATTTGTAGATAATGACATGTATCTCTCTGTGATTATCTCAGTCTTGGGTCTGATAAGGCACACAATTGTTATTGATTATATTCTCTGGTTTTTTTTATGGCATTTTGCATTTCACTGTTGTATGTGACAGCATGATTATATATAATTGATTGATAGTTTCATATTGCTCATTAAGATCTTGATGGGTGGCACAAAACCCAAATTATTTTTGGTTTTTTGGGGTGTATTTTTAATCTTTCTCAACGAGGTACTATTTTGAAAGACTTCTACAATTTTTCTCAATTCCTGTGGCTTATTAAATGTGTACTTTAATTGATTTATTATGGAAATAATTTTTCAGCAAAGTGAATATCAAGCATGACAAAGCAGATTAAATTGCTCATCTCCTATCTTCTACTGTAGTATGAAGGAACAAGGCACAAGATATCCATCTCTTACATCCCTATGTGCAGAAATACAATGACTTCAGGGCCCAGACTTTGCTCTGGGAAAAAATGTTGACTCTTTTTTCCCACTAAATTTATTTAGAGCTGGCATTAAACTTGGGACATTTAAATAAAAGGTTTCATGCCTTCAGTGGGGATCCCAATCATGGCACACTGCTGAGCAATTCTTAATCCAAAAATACATTTAGGGGAGGGAATCAAAGAATTGAAGATGAGCCAAAGACCTCCCTGTGTGACCACAAGTTTGCTGTGTGAATATTTATCACTGTTTCAACCCCAGGTAATTGGGAACAGGTATTCTCTGCTGAAATAAAACAAAATTTTCAGCCTGCTTTCATCCCACTTCCAACCTCAGGCACCTGCTTGAGGTGTCAGGAGAATATTTGCCTGAGGCTCCTGCTAAAGCCAATGACAATAGAGAGAATAAATTGCCAGCTGGAAATACATGTGTGGCTTTGACAATCCTTGACAATCCAGGGTATCTAAACTCCTAATGCCACATCTTCTACATAGTTAAGTGTCTTATTTTGTTGGGAAGGAATCCAGACTCTCAGTCATAAGAAAGGGTGGAAAGAAGGAAATGTCAGTGTCTGATTCATCCAACATCTCCCCACTGTGCAGATCAATCCTTAATTATACTATCTGCTTGAGAACAATTTCTAGTCTTTGCCTCAGGGCAAGTTTCCTAAAAATAAAAATGTATTTCTTTGAGAGGAATGATGAAAGAAAGCAGCCATGATCCTATAGAAGTCATAGATGGTGAGCAGTTTTGATCAATAGAAATTGAAAATACATACAAACATGGCTGGGAATGTCTCTGCTATTTTGATTGCATTTAAGTATTTTTAATCAAAAGCATTTATTCAACATTTTTAGAATATGTTGCTAATTTCCTTATATTCTCTTTATAAGACTTATAAAACCTTATTTCACATGCTATTCTGCAGTCTCCTACATTATAAGAAACTGCAAGTTCTTCTAACCTCAGAAAGGTTAGAAGCATTTGAATGTGCAGAGTGTATTGAAAGTGGATTCATTTTCATTAGTCAGCAATTTTTCAGATTTTGGAGAGCTGAGGCTCCTCTAACATATCTCAGGCTGCAGGAACTGACAGTGTGCCTGACCCTAACCCTGTCCTTCATGGGATGAGCAAGAGCCTGAGAGTACTTTAGAACTCACACCAGGGATTTTGGGCTGTATCCTGATCTTCCCTGCACTGAGCATCTCCACTTAAACCAACTCACACACACAGAGAAAGAGGGGATCTGAACCAGGAAAATCATATTTACTCACAGCCTGGAAAGAAAGTCAGCCTAATGCAGCAGCTCATCATGGAAAGAGAGGAGAATTATCTCCCCTGACACAACTGAATACAAGAATTAGAGCTACAGAAAACACTTGTAATTTGTAAAGCAATGAGTATCAAGGGACTGTGCTTGGGATTTTTCCTGCTGGACTTTGCTGGATTTTTCTGCCTGAGAGACCTTTAAATTTGAGATGCATTTGGGATTCTGCTGGGGAGCAAGGTCATTGCTCAGTTGCTGCTGTCAAAATGTAGTAATGCATTTTATAGTGATAGATTATTGGCCACCCAGCCACAATCATATACCAATAAAACTGTGTGATTTGCTAGGATGCATCATTTGCACCTTTTCCTCTTTCACTTAGCATTATTTTACATTAAAACATATTTTTGTCAGAGACAGGGAATGCAAGTGAACCTGCTAGCTAAGCTCCTCCACAGTCCCTGGACAATAGCCAGGGGACACTTCAGTGAAACCTCCTGCAGTTGGTGGGATAACTCTCTCCTTGCCTCAGGGAACCTCAGCATTAAAGTTATTAAATAAAACAGCAAGTCTGGCAGTTGGCTATGAGAAGCAATTTATACCATTGTAAATGGATTAGTGAAATGTAATTTCTTTTAACGTTTCCGTTTCAATTATTTCAAATAGATGTGCTGTTATAAATGTTAAGGAATTGTTCAAATGTTTCTCACAATGGGAAAAGTAAATATAGGTTAGAGCTCCGCACTCCCAAGTGAATTTTTTGGGTTTCTCTGTTTTCTTTATTTCAAGGCTCTTCACGTATTACTGTAAAATTGCCCATTTGGAGACCGGGAGGAAAAAAAAAATATTTGTGCTCCTGATGAATCAGGGTATTATACTAATCAGGGAAGTATAGATTTGAAATGTCTTGAGGACCAGAGGAATGCCTACGGCTGTTCTTATCCTACATTCTCAGCTGGTATATTTTGACATCAAGAGCCTGGAGCAGCGCATGAGATACCAAGAGAGAGACTCCACCACATCTCTGGATGTGTGAGAGGTGGGGGGAGATCTCTCTTGAAAGTACAGCTCTGTGATTTCCTCTGAGAAGGGTTAATTAACATACATAGCCAGCAGCTCCCAAGCTATCACCGTCTCTTTCGATGATTTCTGCAATATCTCACCTGATCTCTGTTTTTTTCCCTTTCCCCCGTTTTCCCCCCTATTTTTACAGTGCTGCTGCAATTAAGCAATAAGGTCTAACAAGAAAGATGACTACTGGCAGGGGATAATCGTGTCCTTGGGGTGTAATCAAGCACCAAGAAGAAACCAGAGCTTCTCATCCCCCATGGGCGCGATTTCCTCGGGATTGGCCGCGCCCATCGGGAAAGGCCGAGGTACAGCAAATTATTGGCTTTATATTTAACTGTTTTACCCAGGTAAGTGGCCCTGTTGGTTCCCAGCTGCCACATTGTGTGAGAGCAGGCAGAAAAGCAGGGGCTGGTTGCAAGCATCCCCCTCAATGCCCCGCCAGTGCCGCGCACCAGAGCGGGGAATTTTCCACCAGGGATTCAGCCGGGTGCGCAAAGCTCCCGCCTCTCAAAACATCTCTCCACAGCCAGCTGAATTCAACTTGCTGCAGACTTTGAGAGAGGGGGTGGTGAGGGGCAAAAGTAGGGCAGCAAGGAATAAGGGACGAGGCTGTCTCAGTTGAAAGCAGCCGTGGAGGAGCCTGAGGGCTGAGATGGCAGTCATCATCGATTCCAGGGAAGGGAGATGTCAAGGACGGGGAATGTCAAGCAGGGAACAACAATAAGGGTGCTTAGCAGCGCCAAGTCTTCCAAAAACAGCACAAATAGAGCTGCTGGGCTGCTGTGATTGGTCTGTTTGCTGCTTGAGATCACAAGGAAAATGTAAAAAATATGATACATGTACAGTGTACGTCTGTCCTCTCGCTCCTGCCTACACAAAACTAATTAAAAATATTCTCTCCCTCTCTTCCTCTCACATCCCCACCCCCACTGGCATCATCTTGAAATAGTCTTTGCAAACAAAGTTAGATACAGGCAGATGCTCTACATGGAACCAATCTTGTCAATATATAGATAAGCAGCAGCAACACGCTGGCCCTGAACAAATAATCAAATGTTAAAGGAAGAGCTACAAGAAACACGAACACATTCCAGATTTCTGCAGTCTGCAATGCTGTGTGTATTCCTGGAGCATCAACACCTGCCTTTGCAGGGGATAGAGTTGTATGGCACAAAATGTATTTATTCAATGTATTTTTGCACATCATTTACAGCAGCTTCTCAAATGGGCGACAGAATGAATTATGTTTCTGCTGATGCAGCCCCAAATGTGCTGATACTTTCAGGTGTGCACACACACAGGTTTACACACAAACAGGGGCAGAGAACAACTGGAAAACCAGCTCACCACAATATCTGTTGGGTTGGACCACTGAGCCGGCTGCTGAGCCATCAAATAAATGCCAGCACCTCAGGGAAACAGCAAACAACGTTTTTAAAATGCTGAATGTATAGCAAACATTTTCAATGGTTTCAAAATTTAATTTTGCTTCATATTGAACAATTTTTAAATTATCCGTAAGAGAGAAATAAGTGTCAGCACTTGGGTCATTGACCTGTACAGGAATCATATAAACCCTGAAATTCCCTGACCACAGATGAAATTATGCATCTGGGGCTGCAGAAAATGATGATTTTCCAGGCGTGTTTCTAAAGGACGATCAAAATCCCCCTACATGCATATTACAGGAAACCAACAGAACTTCAAATTATGTTTTAATTTTCTGCACTGTCTCTGAAACCATAATACCTATGTTTGAGTCCAACTTCAGTGAAGAAACCCTCCAGGAGATTATTCCCAACTCAGCTGAGGCATTTTGTGACCCTTTCCACCCAGTGATGATCTTTGACATACAGAACATTCCATAACAGAAAAGGTATAATCAATTTAGATATTCCTGATGTACAAGTCTTTTATTTCCTTCAGCTTTCAACGTGTCAAAATACATGATACTTGCAAAGGAGGAAAAAGCACTTTTTTTGTGGAAAGCTCATTTTCAACCTTCCTAAAAGCTGTGATTCTGTTTCACAATAAATATGGCATGATATTCACCCAAAACTTGCATTTACCTGGGACCTCTGTGACATTACTCATTACTGTGCCATTTCTTCTGGCACAGTAGGGAATTTCACTGCAATAAACTGTAACCAAGGAACTTCCTTTTTGCTGCTCCACTGTGCATTTGATTTTCTGCATATTTAGGAAAAGGAAGATATTTCTCTCTGAATAAATTAGTTTTCCTAATAAGGTATTTTTCCACACACATGAAGAAATATTATCCCTATTGCCCACAGTCTTCCAGTTCAAAAGGGAAAAAAAAAAAAGCTGGAAAAGTAGAACACAAGGGAGCACTTGATCACAATGTTTCTTTCAAGCAGTGACCCTTTCTGTAGCTATTACCAGAGATTAGTTTGAGGACTCCTTTTGGCTGGAATAGGACAGGCTTAATAAGCAGATAGTCATATTCCTCAAAGGCTTTTGGCCTCCTGTGTCAGAGCTGGAGTCTGCCTATCAAACTCCCACACCAGATTAGAGGTTAAAACCCCGTCAGCCCACACTGGGGGTGGCCAGCAGGGAGGAGGAAGGTTCCTGGAGCATCCTCTGTCCTCAGAGAGGCAGAGCTGGCTTTGAGAATGGCACTGTCCATAAGGACAAAGGCAGGAAGATGCTGCACTTGGGTTATCACCTTTTGGTAAGAGCTTTGGCAGCTGTTTGTGCCTGGAGCACACCTCAGGGATGTGAGGAGGTGCAGAGTCAAGGGGCACAGCTCTCTGCCAGGGGCAGGGACACCTTCCACTATTCCAGGCTGCACAGAGCTTCATCCTGGCCTTGGACACTTCATGGGGATGGAGCAGCCACAGCTTCCCTGGGCAACCTCTGCCAGGGCCTCACTGCCCTCACAGTAAAGAATTTTTCTAAATATCTGATCTAAACCTACCCTTTTGCTGCTTAAAGCCATTACTCCTTCATCTATCAGCACATGACCTTATAACAGTCCCTGCCCAGCTCTTCTGCAGCCCCTTTCAGGCACTGGAAGATGCTCCAAGGTCTCTCTGGAGCCTTCTCCTCTCCAGGCTGAACACCCCAACTCTCCCAGCCTGGCTTTTTAGGAAAGGTGCTCCACCCTGTGATCACCTTCATGCAGGTCCACATCTGTCCTGTGCTGGTGACACCAGAGCTGGAGGCAGCTCTGCAGGTGGATTTTAATGAGAGCAGGGAGGCAGAGTCTCCTCCCTCACTTCCCACACTGCTGTGGATGCACTGCAGGGTACATTTTAGCTTTCTGGGCTGTGAGTGCACATTACTGGGTCACTTCCTCTTCTGAGACACAAATTCTCTCTACAGAAATAAATATGTAAAATACATATTGGGCTTTTAGTGATGGAGCAGGCTTTCCCTCCTGTTCTTCTCCCCCACATTATTTTTATAGGTATTTGCACATCCCTCTTGCCTCCTTCCAGCTCGTGACACTGCCAGCATGGGGCTCTGACAGATCTTGTTCCCTGTGTCCTGGTTCAGCACAGCCTTGAGCACCTGCACATCTCCCCCTCTGCACGAAGGGTTGGAGGGTTTTGATTCTGGCAGCATCAGGACCCGGGTTCCCAGGGGGTTCTATTAATGTCTCACCCAAGCTCTGACTCCCCATCTGCATAGATGTTCATGTTACCTTGCTGAAACAAAGCAAGGGGAAAGCTCTCAGGGGCTGCCTTGTCTCAAGGCTGTTTGTCTTTTCTGTACAGCTGCAGGCAAGCATCTGTAAAGTTTCAATATTTGCTCTAAAAGAAATGTCTCTCAGCTAGAACTCCATTTCGTGTAGCACTGCTGGTGCAGACAAGATGTACTCTGTAAATAAATAAAAAAGAAAACCCCTTGAGACACTGATGCTACTGGTAACAGAGGTGTTAATTGCCCTTCCTTGGCCTGGTTTCAGGTTACCAGTGTTTCATCTTTGTTATTATCAATATATATTCCTATATAATGAGTTAAACAGCCACCATAAAGTTACCTGGACATAGAGCAGTTGCTATCAGATATACTGGATGTCTTTTTTAACTATTATGTGGTTGTTAGGGATTAAGAAAGCACAGCAAAAGACAGAAATTACCTTGTACCCTACGAAAACACAACCTTAAAGCAACATTAAAGCTAACCCAGCTGTTTGTCCCTATCCCAAAAGAGGGCCACTATTAATATTCTGTTATTTCTAATAGGTGATAGTTTAGTTTGTTGTTCTAGATCTCCACAGACAAAAAAAAAAATTAAAGAAAAACTGCAATTTTTTTTTTTTTAGTGATTCCATTTCTGGGTGTCAACAGAACATTCTGCCCATATCATGCACACCAATGTGAATATTTCTTGTGATTACATAAATGTGCTGTTTCTCACCTTCTCCAGCATGACCATGCACCATTTTACACTTGGCCTTGCTAGACCTGGTTGGCTCCCAGTCTCCTTTTAGCCTCTAGTGTCACTCTTTAAGACATAAATCAGGGATAGCACCAGCTCTGCAAGTACCACTGAAACAGTGTGAGATGCTTCCTGGGAGAGCAATATTTAAGAGATATTTCTATTTTTACCTTTGAGTCCAAATTTGCAAGTCCAAGAGCTGTATGATCAAATCAACAGGAAACCCTAACCTCTTGCACTGCAGCCAACAGAAAACTTGTCTTTACTACAAAAACATAGAGGAAATTAGAGAAACTATTACACAGATGCATAGAAAGGCCCAGCTTTTTTCAGCTCTTTTTAGAGCTTTTTTCAGCTCTAAACTCAGGTGTGGTCAGACAGAACTACAGAGAGGTGAAAAATATTTATTTTCTGCTAATAAATCCCTGAGCAAAATATATTTCATCTCCCACTAGCTAAAAGTAATTGAAACTTGCTGTATTGGTTTGGTTTCCAAAGACTCTTTTCTCATGTAGCTGTTTAAAGTATTGGATTGGGAAGAAGGATTTTAGCCACTTTTAATTGCACAATTAAATTATTTTCAGTTTTTTTATGTGCATCATAATAGCTGCATTTACCATTTTATTGTCATTAGTGTATGAGGACTTTCATTTATCTACTTAGAGGTTTTTGCATAGAACTCCTAGAGGTAAAAGTCAACATCTTGCTGAGTTTGAAAGTTTTCCTTTCCAGCATTTTATTCTTCCATCTCAAGGGCCTGACATTTTTTTAAACTCTTGGCATTCTCTTCAGTAACAAGGTTGAAATTTGAATATGCTACGTCAATTTGGCTTCAGTTTGATGCTTCACTCAGGCTCACAGCCTGGCTGAGGAGAGAGAAAAAAATGGATATGAATGCCAGCCATCTATTGAGATAACTCAGTAAAAATCAGCAGGTCTCAGGCTGTAACTGAGAAGGAGCACTACCCCATAAGTGAGAATGAATCTATTTTGCATGAAATTATAGAAATATAAATTGCCAGTGATATAACAAAGTTATATAAATTTAGCACCAGTCCAAGAGGAATTTAGAGTAATCTCGTGGCAAGGCAGTAACTCACTGCACTTTTAAGGACATGGAATGATTTCGTGGATTGATTTAATAGTTAAAGAAATATTCAGTCCTAAGAGGAAAAGAAAACCATACAAACCTAAGGTTAATGCAGACTGGTCCCAGTGGATGTCTTTTATTCCTTGATGCTGTCTCTGAGGCTTCAAATGTTCCTGTGCTTCTATGCAAATGAGCTGCTTACAAAATCCAACTCTTTCAAGTGTCTTCTAAGTGCTGCTGTCTATGTCGTTTTACAGTAAACACATTTTTGTTGCACAGCAATATGTTTCTCTTAGAAGATGGGTAAATATGCAAAATGTTTCTGTAACTATTTGTCAGATAGTCAAACAGATTTTTTGTCTATCCTCGGGCCCCTTTTATGTTCACTCTCTGTGAACATATGCGACAAGAGCTCTCCCAACACAAACACTTGAAGGAATCAAATTGCAGGCTCTTTTTCTACCAACATTTGCACAAAAAAAAGGAGGAAAAAAAAGAGAAAGAGAAGAAGAGTATATTTTATCATGCAATAGAGTAGAAATACCCTGTGAATTGCAATCAGCTCTGACAATTCCTGATTTTGCAGGAACTTTTAAAGTTTGGTTGGTCCTTGCTCTGCTGCCATTTGATATATAATGATTTCAGGAAGTGAAGTGAGAAATGGAGGCCAAAGTTCTCGTTAATAAGTCAGCAACCAGATGTCAACGGGACCATCTCCCATTTTCCTGGGAGTCACTCCAGATGCAATGTGTGACCAATGACCAGTAGCTCAAACCATAGCCCAGGCAGAGTGAAAATGCTGCTGAGAGAACACAGGGGTGCTGAAGGATTTCTGCTACTGAGGGCATTTGTTCAGAGTCTGGTTCTTTTGCAGCTTCAAAGACTCTGAATTTTCCAGAAACGGAAAATCTTACAGAAATGGAAAATTCAAGTTTCTTGAGCCACAGGCTGCTGTGGGCACACCCAGCTCACCAGGCTTTTTTCAGCCACAGATGACCTGGGGGAAATTGGTATTCACAGAAAAAATTCTTCCTTATGAGGGTGGTGAGGTCCTGGCACAGGGTGCCCAGAGAAGCTGTGGCTTCTCCTGGATCCCTGAAAGTGTCCAAGGCCAGGTTGGACAGGGCTTGGAGCAATCTGGGATAGTGGAAGGTGTCCCAAAGGTGCAGAACAAGATGAGGTTTAAGGTTCTTTCCAACCCAAATCGCTCTGGGATTCTATGATTTTATTGCAAGTCTGGGATGGAATCAGTCTTGGGTTGCAATACAGGATGTGCCCAGCAATGTGGATTCTGTCCCCATCTGCTGCAGCCGGGTGGGGCAGTGCCCCTGATCTCCTGGCACACATTATCTGCTCATGGGCCATCTTTAAACCAGCTGGGCAATCATCTTTATCTTCCCACAGCCCATCCTCCCTCCAGGAGATATCTCCTGTTCATGGCCACTGAGTCCCAGGGCATGACTGATAAAATTCCATCATCCCATGGGAGATGCTCCAGCCAGGGGAGGAGCCAAGCCTTTTCTACCCAGATAAAAACTGACATTTGGGACACCAAGGAACCTTCTTCCCACTGGATTCCAGAGGAAAACCAGACCTTTCCACATCATCCCTGGACCTTCAGAGAAAACTGCACCTTCTCCAGGAGCACTGCTCCAGCTGAACCACATCTGCCCCTGCAGGAGGATGCAGCCACCATTGAATGGGACTGTGCCAACACCCTGACTGACTGACGGGTGTCAGCTTGGATTCTGACTCTGGCAGGGTTTGGGATTGTTCTGTGTAATACTGCATTTCTATTTTAATTTTCCTAGTAAAGAACTGTTATTCCTAATTCCCATATCTTTGCCTGAGAGCCCCTTAATTCCAAAATTATAATAATTTGGAGGGAGTGGATTTACATTCTCCATTTCAAAGAGAAGCTTCTGCCTTTATTGGCAGACACCTGTCCTTCAAACCAGGACAGAATCTTACCTGGAGGTAGCTTTTCCTGGCTTCCAGTCTATCTCCATTGTGTTTCATCAGGCCTTGTCCTTGTCATGTCTCTGTGCAGGCATTTCAGCCCACCCAGTGCCCAGAATGAAGGGTGGGTATGAAGTCATTGGGAAAACACACATCAAGAGCTGGGAAATTGCCATGAAACAGGCTCCTGTGATGTCACTGGGACAAAAGCTTTTGTTGAATATTAAATTTTGCCTTTCTTCACTTAATAAAAAATGACCTCATAAGCAAGCAACTGGATCTAAATTACATATGCCTGTAACAAACTGCATTTCATGTGCCATTGTCCTGTTTAAATGAAGATTACTATGGCTTTTTTATTATTTTGGGTCTTTGAAACCTCAGAGAGAGCCCTTACATGTCTGCAAATCTTCTTTTCTAGGCGAAAAATACACAATTGTTGTTGATCACAAATAGTCTCTTCAAAATATTCTGGAAGATAGAAAATACAGCCTTTCACTCTTCCACTTTTCTTCCCATGCCCAAATTTAAACTTTGCCTGTTTAGGTGGTTGTGTTGTCCCATTTATGCTCTGATATAATGCACCAAAGATTCAACCATAATTATTCTTAAAGCACAACTTCAACAGCATCTTTTCAAGACTTGTATAAAGAATGCTTTGATTCAAACTTCTGTGCACCAAAATGAATGAGACATTTTACAAGGAGCACTTTCAAATACACCCAGGAAGCCACAAATGATGTGACTGCCTACAGGCAGGCCTCCAAACCACTAAGAATTGTTAATACAGTCGTTCCACTTTATCTGGGAGAAAGTTTTTCTGTTTATGAACCAGCCATCCAGTCTGCCACTCTTCCTGTGACTCAAAACACGTGCAAGGAAGTGCTATTTCCACACAAGTCCCCAGATTTTCAGATTAGTTTGGTAAACACTGCAGTGATTTTTTTGTTCTACAGCCATGGAAGCACAAATGTTTTTTGTTTTTAAGAGACCAGCCAACACTCCCAAATTCTTTTCCTATCAGAACTCTACCTTTGTTCAAAGTTTCGTGATGTAATATTGCTGGAAGTCTTGCAAGCTCTATGCATTATCCTGAAAATTTCCTATGTGATATGGCAGAGGATAAAAATTTAGAGCATGAAGACATCTTGCTATGGACAGAGTCTTATTTTTATACCCAGTTCTACCCCAGACCTGTCATTCTGCAGTTATGAGAGCAGGTGTATCACTCCTTGTGTGCTTTTCACCATAGAGACTTGCATGTTTTCATTGCCTCAGCAAGAGGGGCCCCTCAGACTGCAGCAAACATGAGCAGCTTCTAGAGGAAAGGATGAATATGAATCTCAGCAGGAGCAATTTACTACTAAATAGAGGAATTTTTGTAAAAAATAAGGAGTAAAATCTGAGAATTTGAGTTCTTGTTAGCAGTATAAATAAGAATATTGTTGCAGGTATTTTTAAAGCTATCCAGGAAAATGGCAAGAGTGTTAACCAATGCAAAGTGATTCCAGTGCAAGGGAAACCAGACAATGATGAGGACAACTCCTCCTAAGCTGGAGGAGTCTCCAAGGTGAAGCTGATCAATGTCCTGCATCAAAACCACTTCCATAAAGAAAAGGGTCATTGTCATGGGAGACTCTGTCCTGAGGAGAATATGTAAGAATATACAATATGCACACTTCCCCAGTATTTAAGGAAAACCTGCTGCTTCCCTGGGACCAAGGATAAAGCTTCTTATCCAGCTGCAGCCTCAGATTATTATTTATGGTGATTCTTTTCAATAGGAAGTGATCAAGTTGCAACAAGAAACCTCAAGAGAGACTCCAGGTTCTTGGGACAACTGACTAATGGATCAGGAGCACAAGCAGCATTCTCCTCTGTCCTTCCAGCTGCAGGGAATGATGAGGGAGGAAACAGGAAGAGTCCAGAGAGTCACACCTGGCTCCAAGCCTGGTGTCACTGTCAGAATTTTAATTATGGGTTGGTCTCTGGGACAGACAGAGCACACCTGTCCTAAAAGGGGGAAAGAACCTTTTCTGCAGGAGGTAACAGGGCTCACTGAAAGAGCTCTAAACTAGATTTGATGGAGGAAGGAGATAAACCAGGCTCACTAGAGCCAAGCCTGGGGTGGCACATCAGTGTTGGAGGGATGGTGATGGTGAGATCTCTGTCTGCCATGTCAGTGGAGATAGGGGATGGAAATCCATGTGGCAGAAAAGACACAAGGGTTATTCATGTGTGGCAATGGCCATCAAAAAAGGTTGGTAGCATCAATACTCAGCTGAAATTCCTCTACACCAGCACACACAGTGTGGGCAACAAACAGGAGGAGCAGGAAGCCACTGCACAGCTGGAAAACCAGGATATAGCTGCAATCCTGGAAACATGGGAGGCTGACTTCCACACTTGGAGTGCTGCAATGGATGGCTGAAACTCTTCAGAAGGGAAGAGAAAAGGAGGAGAGGTGGTGGGGTGTGTTAGGCAGAGTTTTGACTTCCTAGGGCTAAATGATGGCAATGACAGGGTCAACAGTTAATGGGTAAGAGCTGGGGAAAGATCAAACCAGATGTGGTGGGATTCTGTTACAGCACCCAGCCAGGGTGAGGAAATCAATAAAATATTCTGTGGATAGATGGGAGAATTTCATCATTGCTAGCCCTTGTTCTTTACAAACTTCAACTTACCAGGTGTCTGCTGGAGATAGAACACAGTGGAGAGGAAACAGCCCAGGAGGTTCCAGGGGTGTGTGGGAGGCAATTCCTGACACAGCTGGTGATGGAACCAGCCAGGGGAGGTGCCCTGATGGTTGGAGGCTATTTGGATAATCAAATTATAGAGTAGAGTTTATAGATTTTTAGAGATAACCAAATTATAGAGTTTTTTTCAATTCTTGGAGAAGTAAGGAGGAGGATCAATACAACATCTACCTTGACTTTCCAGATGGCAGACCAGAATTTTTAGGAGCCTGGTTGACAGGAGAGGCTGTGCTGAAGGGCAAAGAAGTCCAGGAAGGCTGGAGATCCTTCAAGGAGGAAATCTTCAAGGAGGTTGTTCCCTTGTGAGCAAAGACAAACTGGTGGGAAAGAGATTTGTGGATTTGGTGCTTTCCTGTCAAAGGTAACAACATAAACTAACAATCACATGACAAAATGCAAGGGCATCTAAGAGAGGGGCTGTTGCAATTTAGTCCAAAGGACAGAGAGAAGATGAATCAATATTTATTACTAAAAACTCCGCTGGGAATTTCTGTGCTTCAAAGGATGCAAAAATTTGTCCTTGAGGAGTGAAAAAACTGCTTTTCTAGAACAGTGGCCTGACTGGAATCCAAACCCTAGTTCTAAAAATTCAGGAATATCCAAAATCAATACCCTTAGCATGCTCTCAGGGATTTCTATGCAGAATTCTCATTCCATGTATTAACTGAGAAGACTATGAGAAAATCAAAAGAGAAAAGAGGCAACTCCAAAGCAACTTCCAGTTCTCTGGAAAACAATAATGGGGATGGATTATGGGATTTACATTTGATATCTGAGACAACTTTTCCCTAGTAACTAATTTAATTGTCTGTTTTACACAAGCAATATGCATGGAGAGTGTGGCAGCCATAAGAAGACATGGTTTGCATCTTGGTTTTTAAGCTGAATTTTATCATAACCTAATTTACTAAGTTACATTTTCCACTGGTTTTATTATTGCTGAAGTACAAAGAAATCATAATTCTTGCAGTATGTTTGCCTGACAAAAATATGCAGTGTATTCACCCAAGAGTACTCTGCATTAAGTCATGTTTTTGAGTTTATTGTCTTAGGGTTGCTTTTCATTCTAAAGGTCAAAGAATTGTCAGGAAAGTGAAGGTTTTAGCCCTGCTAAAGCCTAGTGCTGTCACACTACTGTGATATTAACCATAATGCAATTAATTACTAATTTAAGCAAGGCTTTGTCCTTCTATTCCTACAAGTTCAGCTTAGCTCATTCCCAACCCATCTTCTGATGTGTGTTTGCATATCAAGTAACACAAGCAGAAGAAAAAATCCACCTCACTGCCTTTCATAACAGCTCTCATCTGTGTGTTTGAGGGACAAAGGAAGGAGAATTTCCTCATAATTCTGAGTCTTGGTTTAAACATTCGTTCTGTGGTGAATAAAAAAGTAGAACCCATTTTTACATTCATTTTAAATGTGTTCTGCATTTCTATTTATGGAAGCCATTCAATGTGAGCAAATACCACATTCCTTTGAATACTGCAGTATTTCCATCCTTGCTCAATAATTAAAACAGAGAGTGATTGCCCTAAATAAAGGCCAAAAGCTCAGAGTTTGGTGTTTATTTTTCTTTTTTTTCTTTTGTGGACCTTAAAGTGGTCAGCATTTATTCCTTTTTGTCGTGTGGGCTTTGCATTTGGCAATGCTTTGGGAGAGCATCTCTAATCTCCAGAACAACACCAGCACTACACCTCTCTGCACTTCCTGAAAGCATTTAATCCATATTCCTATTAATTAATTTCAACTTTCTCCTTATATGGTACTTAACTGTACTCATTTTTTACCTTCCATTCTTTTTAACACTGATCCTATAATAAATTGGAGCTCCTGTAGCCATTTTGACAGTTACACAAAACAGAGTTATTGTAACTCAACCCTCCTGAAAATTATTCTATCTTCTCTGGAATATACACAAAGATGGTGTATGACCTTGAGCACTCACTGGAAAATGACCTTGAACATTCTTTTTAAATCCTATACTTTGATTTAGTAAGAATATTTCTTAAGGGATTTAATTGTCTTAATTTGACTGTATTGTACTATCTATCCTATTTATTTTCTTCTCTTTTTTTGTTTTTAAGTATCTTTGATATTAAGTAGAAAACAATATTGTTTGAGACAATTTTTCTTCACTAAATAAACACATATTATTGAATTATCCCTTTAAGTCTGATTACTAAATTATCTCTGTAACGACTTTCTCTTGTCTTGCAACTATGGGATAAAAATTTCCTTTGAAGTTTTCTGTCCTCTTAGTAATAGGCTAAATAATGCCACGATGAAATCCTGTTACTTACTGAAGCCATTGGCTTCCACTTTACTCATTATTTCTTTTACTAATTCATTACTAATTACTGCAGTGCCCAAGAGACCTGGTCATGGACCAGAAGTGCAGCACTGCATGAATATTGAGCAAAAAAAGTTTCTTCTTTCAGATAAAAAAGGAAATATTGTTAAAACTGGTGACAGATATATTTCAATAAGATACATTCTTTCACTCACCTTTCTACCTCATGAAGTGTTATTCATCTGTATATTTTAGACTTTCTTGGTTTAAATTATTCAATTATTTATTTTCAATTACTTCAATAAACATTGCTTTATTTTAAAGTGTAGTTTTATTTTTCTATTTCAGCAACCCCATTTAATACCCTAAAAGGAATGGACTATTAGTTTCATGAACAACATTTATCAATAATTCCATGTATTATATTTGTTTATGAGCTAGGATGGTAAAGAAAAACACCTCAGTTAATCTCATCCTACTATAGATCTTGGTAGTATGACTTGCTTTCTTTCCTTTCTGGTATAATGGACATGAAAATTAACTACTGAATAGCACTTGATAAATTATTCTCCTCTCTGTGATTTCCAGCTTTAGAGACATCAGAGCCCAGGTGTCTCTAAGGTTTCCCTTCCAACGTTTCCTAGGATTTCTCTTGCCAGAGACTCCTCAGCCCCTAAAATGCTGTTCCAGGAAGCACAAACCTGAGAAAAGTCTGCAGAGCCCAGTCATCATCACTTTAAAATCTATATACAAAAATACTGTATTTTGCCCTCTTTTTTTTCCACCCTCACCATCCTGTAATCACAGAGGAAGAAAAATTAAAGCAAAAAGGCCACAGATAAGAGGATTGAGAGAGCATTGAGATGCCATTCCTTGTAATTTGGTGCCAAATCATTGTATATTTCTGGCAAACACCTGAAGGAAACATCTTTAATTCTCAGAGCTGGGGAGCAAAGGGAAAAAACCTTGAGATAATGGCAAACCATTTTATAAGACATATGCTTAGCTCACAGGGAAAGAGCAGTGATGACACACAGATTTAAAGAAAAAAAAACAACAAAATAAACCAGAATTCTACCAAGCAATATAAATAAGACAAAGATTAAGTTGTTCTAATGATAGAAACATGATCAAGTAGGTTAAAAGACTAAATGGAATCACTGAGATTTTATGCTGGGTGCTGCACTGACAGGAGAGAAGATTCCAATACATTTTTGGTTGCTGAACATTCCTCCTGCTTCCATTGATCCCGTGGTGTTTTGCATTTCCCAGACACGTGCTACTGCTCGTTTGACACAGCAAGTTGTTGACCATATGCTTAACAGAACGGGGCCCTTCTCACAAGAAATCTTGTCTCCTGATAAAACCATTGTTGACAGATTTAAAAGTTGTTGTTTTTTTCTCTAGAGGGGGATTGTGTGCAAGTGGCTGCTCTGAGAGCTCTGTGTTTATTGTCTTGCAGTCACGTTCAGATCCAGCCCACTCAGTTTGTTCCGACTGTCACCCGCTGGATGCTGAGAGCCACGACTGCAGATTCCCTCGCTGGCAACAAACCAATAAATCTGGCAAACAACATTTGTTATAAGGAAGACCAGCTGAGGTCTGAAAGCCTCTTTAGCCTCCATTTGAGGTAGAGATTCTGCAAGCAATATTTAGTTCATAATTCCTCAGACAGCAGGCGAGCGACAGTAGAGACCCCCTTGCTCTCTGCTGCCTGCATTCCCCTCACAGCATCAGCAGACCTGGAAAGTAATTTAAAATATATTGTCAGAAAATTTAGTAGATCATGCTCAGGAGGGAAAGCAGAGATGGGAGATGTGGGAGAGGATTATGCATCACATGTGAGTAATAACACTTCTTCCAAGTGAAGGGAAAAACAGTTATGTAACACAGAGAGAAGGGAAAACAATCAAACCTGTAGCAAATCTTCATGTGAGATGTTTTCCATTTTTCTCTCTACTTGAAGATTTAGGAACTGAGAAGGATAATTAGGAAACTATGGAAGGATTGGGGTCAAAATTCAGTAAGAAGGTTTTCTTATGAAGTGCTGGGTTTGGTCAAAATCTCAGAGAAGCCCACCCCGAGGAAGTTGATGCAGATTATCAATGTAAAATTTTGGGGAGCTCATCCAGGTCTCTGAGTCCCAGAATATTGACACATCAATACAAGGCAATGATACACAGCAAACAGAGAGACAGTTGCCTTTCCCCAGAAAGGTTTTTCCTTGTTTATTGATTTACCACAATCATTGTCCTGTGGAGCTGCTGAGCTCATTCCATAATGCAAGAATGGAAGCAGGTCTAACACAGACCCCTGAGGTGGGAGTGAGGGCTGCTCTTCATGGCCAGATTTTGGCTAGGAATATTTTGGTCACATGGACTGACATAACTCCCTCACAGAATCCCAAAATAGGGGAATAAGGACCCACTTCATCTCCCAGTTCTTCTCCCAGATGTTCTCACCACATCTGACCAAAACCTCTGCTCACAGGCAGAGCTCTGCCCTGGGCCAGAGCCCTGTGGAAGGCACAGATTTTGCCAGTGGAGGAGAGCAACCAGACAACCTGATGGCAGCTGAGTGCTTTGGGCAGACTCCAGAAGGCAAATCCCTCAGGATTTCACCCACAGCACAGGGGCAGGCCTACATTTTGAAAGAAAACTTCCAGCACTCTCTTCAGCTGATTTCCAGATCTAATTCCTTCCTTGCATTTGCTGGAACAGCTCTTAGATAACATGCAGGAAACAAAAGGCATGTTGTTGTGCCAGGATTTTCAAGAAGTTATTCATTGCTATACTTGAGTTGAGATCTGTGAAGAAACACATGCGGCGTATTTTGAGAACGTGCTATGCCAGGTTACCCCAAGTCACAGTGTGTTTAAACAACCACTTTATTCTGCCATCTGGTGCCTGAGAGGTTTCTGATAAATACGTGCCTGTGCTGTGACTGGGGGATGCTCACAAGAAAAGAGACTGTATTTTTCCAAGATGTTTGTCTAAGCCTCAGACAAACAACTTTGGCAATGTGGAGGAGCTTTCTGTGGGTGCAGCAGTAACCACAGAATGGGACCTGAAAGATCACTGAGTTCCAGCCCTGCACTTTCCACTATATCAGGTTGTTCAGAGCTCCATCCTGGCCTTGAACACTTCCAGGGATGGGACAGCTTCACCTTCTCTGGAAAATATAACCTGAGGCCTCTAACAAGAATTTCTTCCTGGCATCTAATCTAACATACTCTCTGCCAGTTTGAAGCCATTTCCCCCTTTTTCCTCTCCAGGCCCTTGTAAATAATCCCTCTCCATCTGAAAGTTCACAGTTAGGTTACCCTGAAGCTCCTCTTGTCCAGGCTGGACAATCCCAGTGCTCTCAGCCTTTCCTCACAGCAAGGTTGTGTAAAGGTGGTATCTGCACCACTTAATTAGTGGCTTGTCTTCATATTTTTCTGTCTTCACTCAGAGTAAGGATTAAAAACACAAAGGAGATGATTTTTTTTCATGTTTGGACTTGGTTGTTTATTAAATCTTATCTAAAGTACAGAGATTTCTGCAACACTTCTAGCTACCAGCTAAAAGTGAGCAAAATGGAGGTGAATTTAGCTAGTCATAAGGTCTTTTAAAGCTAAACAGTCCCATAAAGAATTAACACCTATATTATTTATACTTTTGACCTAATAACCAAACACCTGTGACCCACAGTGCAGCACTAACTGTCCAACCAAAAAATACTGCCTGAAACCATGAAGAAGAAGGAAGATGAGCACTGAAAGAGACACCACCCAAAATCCTCCATCTTGTCCCACACTATTACTATATTATAAAACCCTCAGATTTAAAACCCTTCACCATGTGAAATCACACACTTCTTTTTAACTACACACCTGTGATTTCAACTCCATCACTCAAATTTGGAAGCTTCTCCAAGGCCTCAGATCAAAAGCAGAGTTCTCCAGGGGGTCAGTGCCAAAAAACAGAAAGCTCAAGACTCCCAGGTTTCTGGGATCCAACATCATTGTTCCATTCCCCTAATCAGCCTGGTAACCTCTTGACTCACTTTGATGTCCTTCCTTTTTTGGGGACACCAGAGCCCTTCTCTTTGATTTTTCTCCCTTTAATCCTCCCACACACCCCAAAAATAATGCCCAGACAGCATGAGGAGAACTCATCAGGGGAACTCATAGAGATGAGTGTAGCTCAAACCAATGTAGGCAATTACAGACTGGATTTATGTATAACCAAAATCAACATTTGCCTTAGGCCTTGCCCCTGCCCTGTCCCCTTCCCTCCTTTTCACACAGCAACAGTTCAGGTGAGAAAAATCTCCTGAGACCATGGAAGGAGGAGGATGCTATTCATGCACAGGTAAGATGGTCAAATTTATATTAAACCTGCTTTTGCCCATACCTTTGACACTGATTCTTTAATTAACCTGAACCACTCATTCACAACACCTGGGGAAGGAGGGAAAAGCCCCTGTACCAGATGGGAGGCAGTCACAGATAAAGAAGCAGGAGGTTTTCTTCCAGAAAATTATTATCTCAGTGATAAGAAATAGAGGGAAATAGTCCTATGACACCAACAGCCTTCCAAAGTGTGCACAAGCCCCCACAAACCCCATAGATCTCTCCCAGGATCACAGAAATTCCAGGAACCCGTCCAAATATCCTTCTTTTATCTGCAAGTTCCTGAAGTTGTGGTCCTATTCTAACCTACATCATCCAGTTCTCCTCAGGGGGTCACCTTAGCTTTCCTCCACTCTTTACTGCCATCAGAACTGACTGTATTTCCCCCAAGGCTGCCCTCATTCAGCTTTGCCAAGACCACTGGAAAACCTTGACCTCTCTCCAAGCTTTTTTTGCTTTCCACAGATTGTGGCAATGTTGCTGCAGTAACATTCCTCAGTGCAGGCTGCAGAGTCTGCCCACAAACCTGGTAAATGCTCAGGTGTTTAAACTGAAAAGATGGAGCTGTGAGGTCAGATGAACAATTCCACACATTTTTATGGACCACAGTTCTGGTACATTTAAGTTAACAACTAAGAGCCTTTCTGGCCTGGACAGTATAATGAGACAGTCACTTCAGAGAATATTTTATTGACTGTAACACCATGTAATGCAGAATGGATCAGATGGCTGGGGTCTGATCCCAAACCTAAAACCTTTTGCATT